>NW_026596095.1:22019717-22080340 GCF_907164565.1 Psammomys obesus
AGGAAGGAAGGAAGGAAGGAAGGAAGGAAGGAAGGAAGGAAGGAAGAGAGAGAGAAAGATGTTGAAGTAGCAAGCCTGTACTGCTAGGCATTCAGTAGATACCTTTTCAGCCCCGCCTAGCAGACATTTATGAATTCAGATAGTGTGCTAGGCACAGCACCAAGTAATCAATACTTCCACTTACATTGTTACCATTGATTCTCGGTGCACCCCCGAAGGCGTGGATGTTCTTACTTCTATTTTTAAAATAATGAAGCTGCATTTTAGATGGTTAAGCAAGTCTCAGAATAGGATTTGACCCCAGACCTGCCGATACCTGGGACAATGCCATTAATATCTATCCACCGTGGAAAATGCTCATCAACCTGAGTGCTGAGACACATCTATTAAAGCACTTTGATGTTTCATTTTAAATTCCAATAACGAGGGAAATTACAAGATGGTCTTGTTTATTTCACATAGGTATATGGCCATTATCGATCCTTTGAAACCCAGACTGTCTGCCACAGCCACCAAGATTGTCATTGGGAGTATTTGGATCTTGGCATTTCTACTTGCCTTCCCTCAGTGTCTTTACTCCAAAATAAAAGTCATGCCAGGCCGTACGCTGTGCTATGTGCAGTGGCCAGAAGGTTCCAAGCAACATTTCACGTAAGTTAATTCTCCTTGATGATATTCAGCTTGGTCTGTCAACCACTTAGAGAAATGGAGATTGGGAGAAAAAAATGAATTATGCAGTTAAGACACAGTCATCCCCCCCAGGGGGGACATAGATTACTTGAGGAAAGAAATGTAAAAACACACTATGATGTTTTGGTTTGTAAAGGTGCCAAGGTTTTCACGTGCAGATGTGATGATTTCTGTTGGGGAAGCACCAGCATTTCCTAAAGGGAGGAACAAGAGCTGGAAGCAAAGTGCCAGGGACAGCGGGGTGTTATTGACTAAGGAGCTCGATGGGTACTGGAGCACAATGTGTTGATTGCTCCTTTAGGAGGTCTGGCTGGAGTGCAGGGAAGTCCTGGCAGGTGTATTAATTTTGTTTTGGTTTCATTTGTATGTATTTGTTCATTTCAGCCTGAATAAACCTGGATGCTAAATAAAAAAGGAAATACATATGCCATTTGATAGAATTGAAATTTCATATTTTTATGTTAATTACAGTTTGCTCACCTTGTATCCCAGCTGTAGCCCCCTCCGTCATTCCCTCCCAATCCCACTCTCCCTCCCTCATCTTCTCCATGCCCCTCTCTAAGTCTACTGATAGGTTAGGTCCTCCTCCCCTTCCATCTGACCCTAGCTTGTCAGGTCTCACCAGGACTAGCCAAAATTTCATATTTTAGACGTAAGAAAAGTAACGGAGAAAACCAACATAATTGTTTAATTAATATTTTCTTCCTGTAAATTTCAATAAAATTGTTTTTCCTATTTTTAAATGACATTTAAAAATAACAAATGTTGCCAATAGCTATCAATTCTTTTTGAGACATGGCTGGAGTCAAACACAACCGTGGCAGGCCTTTGAAGCAGTTATTTTATTTAACTCTACTCTTGCAAGAGTCCAGACCTTTTTCTTTAGAGAATAAAAGATAGTTTATTCTTGACCCATTAATTAATTTAAAGCTTTCAAAAGATAATAGAAACCACATAAAATGTGTGAGATTGTGTATCAGTCAGAATATTGTATGTTATGCTCCCATTTCTCCCTAAGGGCATCCTTATCATTTTGACGGAAACTGTGGAATCAGAACCAAATTTGGCATCTTGTGGAACTGTGTGTTTATCATGCCTGGTGCTGATATCCTTGTATGTAATTTACCAAGGTGATAAGGCCTTCAGTCCTATGACTGTGGAGACACGAATGCAAATGTTTTTATCTGATTTTTTGAAATCTGTTGTGCAATAAAATACACATCATGGCTGGCTTATTTTATCTATCCTGTATCCTGACCTTTGAGGATTCTGTTCAATAGTTTAGTTCAACAGTTACTAAACAGAGGACAAAGGGATGGGGATATTCAGGCTTGGTTCTACATGAAAGGAATATGTATAAATTAAGAGAAGAATGTATTTATGAATTTTCATTCATAAAGCACATTTTGGAAATGAACAATTAAAATATTTGATGCCTGACTCTGGGTTAAAGTGTTCCTAAGCTATTTGATAGGTTTATGAAATCAGGAACTAGACATAAGGTTAATAATAATAATAATAATAATAATAATAATAATAATAATAATAATAAGTGTTGGCATTTGTATCATGATTTAAAGCCTGATCAATTCCAAGTCCCATATATTTCCTTCCAAAGGATTCTCAGCATGGGTGTGTATTTCTCTGCAGGTACCACATTATCGTCATCATCCTGGTGTACTGTTTCCCATTGCTCATCATGGGTGTCACCTACACTATAGTTGGAATTACGCTCTGGGGAGGAGAGATCCCAGGAGACACCTGTGACAAGTACCATGAGCAGCTGAAGGCTAAGAGAAAGGTATGGTCCATACAACGGACTTTGGTCCAGGCTGGGCCACTTCCACAAGGGAAGAAAGAACCGACTGATGTTATTTCAGATGATGCGTTTTCACATCCCACTCCAACATTTCTTTTTTTTTAATTAAATGTTTATTATTTTTATATTAATTATAGTATATTTACTTTGTATCTCAGTTGTAGCCTCCTCTCTCATTCCCTCCCAATCCCACCCTCCCTCCCTTATCTCCTCCCTGCCCTTCTCTAAGTCCACTGATGGGAGAGGTCCTCCTCCCCTTCATCTGATCCTAGCTTATCAGGTCTCTTCAGGACTGGCCACTTCAATATTTCTAAATTTGGTCTTTGTTTGCCAGGCAGGACTTTTCTTTTATGTAATCTTTTTGTTGCTGCTGGCATTCTGCAAACCTCCGGCCCTGGAAGGTTTGTGTCATCAGTCCCCGGTTGTAGCTCATTCTCAGTTACTTTACCTGAAATTGTCAACATTTTGCTTAATTGGAATCTTGCTGATTTTATTTCTGCATATGTGGATACTTTCTATGGTGCTGGATTAGAGCACCTCTGCTATAGTCTGAAATCTGCTCAAAGTTGCTTCTATCACAGCTAACATGGCTTCCTGAAAGTCAGAATACTGGAATTCCCCCCCCCACACACACACACATTTTTCTCCCTCTTTCTCTACTCCACCTTTTTACTCCTTCCCTCCTTCTGTCCCTCCCCTCTTCTTCTCCTTTCCCTTCCCTTCTCTTTTTCTTCTTTCTCTTTTGTTCTTTCCATTCATCAGCAAGCATATGTAAGGGTTGAGAATTTAAGTAGTAATATTCTACAATTCACTAAATGAAATGAAAAAAAAATCATCTTTGATCATTCACCTTAAATACTAAAATAAATCCTTAAAATATACTAGAAAACAGACTGTTTTTGTATCGTTTAATGAATGTATTAGGCATTTTTATTTATTCCATTTAGGACTGATTAATATATTCATTGAATTACTACCTACCACATGAGAGTCCCTTTAAACTTTTGTTATAATCTTAAAACATCTTACCTACTGCTATGTCACTAGATCAATCCCAGTTTTTAAAATATCATGTAGCAAGTGGCTCCATTTTGATACCATATCCTTTCCCTAATTATAATAAATAATGCTAAACAGTACTTATATCTAGTTAATAGACATAGCAATGTTTTATATTTAAAAACAGAAAATAAGCAAGATCTATTTCTAACTATATACAGATATGAAATATACATATAATTTCATTTTATGGTTTTCAAAAACTCATCTTAAAAACGATGTGTAAAAACAATTAATACCAGAGGGGGAAACCCCTAAGACGCTTCAACAGTATGCTCATTTTACATGTATCTTTATTTTTTTTTAATTTTTCTATTATTATTTCTATTAATATTGTTGTCGCTGTTGTTAGAGATACCACTATGTGTCACGGGCTCTATATGAAAGGTTAGAGGAAAACGTTCAAGAAATCCAAGTCTATTATTACAGATTTTAATTTCACACTAATTTTTTACTTTTATTTTTTTAACATAAAGTCTCATTGAGAACAAAACAAAGAGGAAGTTTGTTTCTTTTTCCTGTTTTCCCATTATTGGTGACAAGACATAAGTATGACATTGATTTCACTGTCTTTGCTTTCAGAGTAGAAATACCAACCCAAATAGGAACATGACTTTTCTAAAACATTTCAGAAAAGATGACACTTAAAAATACTGATCCATTTATATTTCTCTCAGATTTTTTACTGACTGAAATAATGTGGAATGATATCCCGGCCATGAATATTCCATAACCAGTCACTTTGACCTTGGATTTTTTTTAACAGTTTATTCATGATTCTAACAGTGTCTGCACAGAAATTCTCATTTTACCTTAATTTTAAAGAATCGATATATCTTAATTTCTTCTTGTTTTAAAAAATGGCTACTGAATTTATTTAATCTGACACACAACAATTGTATATGTTGTATATATGTAATATATATGTATAATAATATAATATATAACATGCATATATTTTTTATGATTTATACAAGTATATACATATATACAATTATATACCTACATAATATTTGTATATTGTATGCCTAATAATTGTATATATATAGTATATATTACATAGAATACAAAAATCATGTGATAATATATTATCCAATTTTTAAAATATATAGCAAATAGTTATCTCCACTTCACATATATATTTCTTTTATATATATTCATATATATTTCTTTTATATATATGTAATATATATGAAAATATCCTGATATAGCTTTAAATACCATATAGTGTCTCTATTTATCACGATGGTTTCATATTTTTTATGTCATCACATCTGCAAATCTAGCTTTGGATATTCATTTTAGTTATGGTCTATTTCCCAGAGAATAAATACATCATTGATAATATTAGTTATACTTGAAACATATACAAAACTACTGAATATAGTGGTGCAAATTAATCATGACTATTTAGGAAAACAACTCCATAAGCCACTTTGACCTAGTCGCTTAAAAATAAAAGATTGAGAAAAACACACATGGTATGTACTCACTTATAAGTGGATTTTAGCCATATAAAACAGGATAAGCATACTACAAGGGACAGGTCCAACAGAAGATAAATAACAAGGAGGATCCAAGGGAGGATGCATAAATCTCACTTGGAAAAAGAGACAGAATAGACAGAGGTAGTGGTTGAAGAAAAGGAACGAGCTGGGAGAGGGGGTGCAGAGAGATAAGAGGGTGAAGATCAGACCTGAGGAGAGCAGGGGTGAAAGGACAGAAGACCTGTATAGAAAAAAGAAAGTAAGGGTTGGGGTATCTCTGTAACAAGCTGGAGACATAAGTCAGGGTAAGCTTCTGGGGGGAAATGAGAGGGATTGAAGCAAAGACTACATTAGCAGAGGCCATAGAGACTGAAGAGGACGCCCACTAACTAGACGAGTCTCCTGGTAGAGGGAGAGGAACACCAACCCATGCACAAAAACTTTGACCCCAAATTTACCCTGCCTACAGGATGTGCAGAGATAAAGGCAGAGCAGACAAAACAGAGACTGAAGGAATGCCCAGCCAATGCTGGCCCAATCAAAGACCCACCCTATGAGAGAGAGCCAACACCTTGACACTATAAATGACACTCTGCTAAGCTTGCAGACAGGAGCTTGTCAGAGTTGTCCTCTGACAGACTCTACCCAGCAGCTCCCCAAAACAGATGCTGAGACTCACAGCCAAACATTGGACGATGCGTAGGGAGTCTTATAGAAAAGTGGGAGGAAAGAGAAAAGGACCAGCAGGTGACAGGAGCTCCACAAGAAGACCAACAGAGTCAACTAACCAGGGTCCAGAGGGGCTTGCTGAGACTGAAGCACCAATCAAGGACCATGAATGAACTGGACCTAGAACCTGCTACAAAGATGTAGAAGATGAGCAGCTTAGGCCTAATGTGGGGGTCCTCTAGTAAGGGGAGTGGATACTGCATAGGACATGGACTCACTTGCCAGCCTTTTGATCACTTTACCCTGACTGGCCAAGGTACAGAAGAAAAGGATATGCTTCCTCCAGATAAAACTTGATGATCTGGGGTGGATGAAAAAGGGAGCTTCCCTTTTCTGAGGAATAAGTGAGGTGGGAGGAGGGAGGAAGGAAGACAGAGAGAGGGTGGGACTGGGAGGGGAGGGGGAGGAGGGATGGGGTTACAACCAGGATGTAAAGTGAATTAAAAAATAAATTAATTTTACAAAAATAAAAGATTGACAAGTCTTTACTGACTTCTAAAAACGCATATATAAGAATAAACACATCAGCTAGGCAGTAGTGGCATATACCTTAAGCCTCAGCACTTGGGAGGCAGAGGCAAGAGGATCTCTGTGAGTTTGAGGCCAGTCTAGTCTACAAAGTGAGTTCCAGTTAACGGACAGCTGAATCTACACAAAGATATCCTTTTTCCAAAAAAAAAAAAAAAAAAAAAAAAACAAAAACAAAAACAAAAACAAAAACAAAAAAACCTAACAACAATAATAGTAGTAGTATTAATAAATAAACACACCTTAAATATACTTAAATAATGCTAGTTAGCCAGGCATGATGGCACCTCTAAACTCAATACTCAGAAAACTAATATCTGAAGACAATGCCAGCCTTGTCTACAATGAATCCAAAGACAGCAAGAGTTCAAAAGAAAGACTGAGGCATTCTTTTCCATAATCTGTAGAGTTGTGCTATATTGAATCCTTTGAAGAATAGCTTATACATTATTTTTCTAAGTTTGTGGGACCTAGTATGTTTAATGCTTTGAATGACATGAAACTTTTAGATAAGTTGGGATTAACTACCCCTATCAGATTTTACATGTATATGAACCCCGAGAGTCATAGCACTGACTGTTATCAGCCCCAGGTAAAAGACATTAGTCTTGGGAAATAAATGAACAGCCCCCCTCTGAAATGACACATCGTTAACACTGTAGTGTTGAGCCTGAAACCTGGTGCCTATGCTTTATGGGCCTACGGAATTTAGTAATAACTAAGAAGCATAGTAATATCAGAAGCAACACCTATAAAGTCTCACAAACATGGCTGCCTAAACATGCACAGAGCAAGAACAATGACAATAGACACACTAAGGTGGATAGAGGAAAGCCAAAGAGGCCTCAGGCACTGAAAGAAAGAGAAATAGTCTAACTGATTATCTTATACCAAATAGCCAGCCCTGAAAAGATACATACAAGTAACATCATAAGACTTGACAAGTTGTACTTATGTATTTAGGAACGTACATGGATGCTTATATACATATAGTAACAATTAATGGAGAAAAAGGCCATAAATTTAAAACAGAGCAAAGAGGGGTATACAGGAGAGTTTAGAGTAAGTAAGGGGGGGGGAGGAAGTTGTGTAACTATGTTATAATCTCAAAAATTAAAAATAAGTAATAAAAGGCAAAAGAAACAAAGGAGAACTAAAATGCAATCTGTATTATTGCTCCAACATTTGAATCACATATGAAAAAGTGGACTTTAATGGAAGAAAAGGAGAGCTGAGCAACACAACACATTAATAAACCTTCTGTATACTTTACAATTTCAAAGAAATGTGTATGCCTCATAACTAAATATATCTCTAATTATAGTAAATATTCTGGTTTAAAAATTTGTACATTATATATCTATGGAATTCGAATATGTAGCTTCATATATATGTATATTTATACATATATATATACACACACACAAACATATATGGAAAACCCATACAATAAAAATAGACTCAGCCAGATACAAAATACAAATATCAGACATATAACAAAATTGCTAAGGTTTGGCTACATTGTTTTTCTGTTTTTACTCTCAGTTCTTAGAGGCATGTGGACTATTCAGAACATTACTGTGATATTCAATTTAAAAACTAAAATGGTCAATCAGTTCATATCAGAGACAGTCCCTGTTCCCATTACTAAGGAACCCACTTGAACACTGAACTGCCATGGGTTACTCTTTGATCACCTCCCTCTCAGGGGGTGGAGGGTACAGCCTAACCAGGCCACAGAGGAAGACAATGCAGCCACTCCTGATGAGACCTGTTAGACTGGGATCAGAAGGAAGGGGAGGAGGACCTCCCATATCAGTGGACTTGGAGAGGGGCATGGGTGGAGAAGCAGGAGGAAAGGTGGTATTGGGAGGGGAGGAAGGAGGGAGCTACAGATGGGATACAAAGTGAATAAACGGTAATTAATAAAAATAAAAAAAATAAAACGCAGTGCCCAATACCAAAAAAAAAAAAAAAAAGAAAATGAAATGGTATCTTTATAACGTCTTAAGGAAAATGGCTTTTGATAGATGTTTCACATTTGTATACCTTCATACCACATTCCCCATTTGCTTGCATTTTTGCCCAAAAGTTTATTAAAAAATATCTGTATTGTCGTTTTTCTTATTTTTTTACAGTAGACACGCTTTTCTGAATGGGTTCTCCTTTGGCATTGTTCTTGGGACTCTGAAAAATTGTATTAATATCCTGTTAGTTTAGATCATAGTAGGAAGATGTGCTGCTGAACACCTGTATGTCTTACTCTTTAAGTATGTATAATCATATGTGTAGTTACATATAATCATATAAGTATACAGAACTAATTTAAGAGTAAATTTTCTAGGAAAATGAAGCTAAGAAGTACAACTTTTGAAGGCTCTGCCACGTATCAAAATGTCTCCAACAATAAGAAAAGACAAATATCATAAGAAGCTTAAATCGAAATTAATTTTTTATCAAATATTTTTCATTCAGCTATTTTATGAACTGTTTTTGTTTGGACCGATGAACACTGCTGGGATATATTTGCTTCATATCTTTGTGAAATTATGCAAATAATTTAATCCAGTAGGGAAAGATCAAACATGCAGCTGGTTCTTTTAAAATTTCTTCTTTTTTTTTTTTTTTTTTTTTTTTTTTTTTTTTTTTTTTTTTTTTTTTACTGGAAAAGAAACAAAAACAAAGCCATAAACATCTAAAGTTTCTGACAGGGCTGAATAACGGTACCACTCTGTGTTTTTAATTGAGACAATGAAGCTTAACAATGAATAGCTGTCTGAACACCCTGGCCAGCTTCCTCTGCTGTACCTTGTGCTGCAAGCTGAGGTCAAAGAACGCTTCGCAGTAACGCTGTGCCTTGGTTGCCAGCACCATGTGTCTAAGAGATCTAATTGACTAGGCCCCCTGCCTCCACGGCTAACAGAGGAAAAGATTCCTATTGGAAAGCCTAGAAAAGTTTCTGTGTTTCTTTCAGGTTTCCCAGTAATGCTTGAGAAGTAAAAGTGTTTTCATTCTTCATTTAAAAATAATTAAAAAGATATGCTGAGTGTAGGTCTTGACTGTGCAACAATGACTTGAAAAGATTTCTTGAGATTATCCTCAGCATTTCATATTAAGCAATTACAGGGGCAGGAAAGACAGATTCAAGTCTGAGCATCATGGATTTCTATCAAAAAATAAATCTGAATGCATGAAATATATAACAATTGGCATAATTATAAATACTTCAGGATACGCAGTAACTGAACACAATGTGTTCTCATGTTGGTGAATTAAAATTAAAATATGCATACCTAAGACATAAAAAAAAGTAGGGAATGATTTATTACCTGAAACTAGCAAGAACACAGAGGTTATTTCCAAGAAACAAGCATGGAAAAATGCTTGACTCTCACTCAGAACAGGAACTACAACAGACATCTAAAGTAGATGGAGGGGGAACTGAGTGGGAGATTGGGAATGTTTAATCTATTAGGATCTATGGGAAACTGTAACAGCTATCACTAGCAATGTCAGCCTCATATTGCCCACATTGTGTGCTCATGCTGTAAAGCTTAGAATGCTTTTAAGCAGAGAATGTAAAAGAAGGAAATTTAAGAATCATTTCATAATTTAAGAAGATAGGACATATAAAGAAAATTGGAGGGTTTCCCGTAAAAACCAAAGCTTGGGATTTTGTTTGTTTGTTCTGTAGTTGGTGCTTGATAGCAGTACCAAGAAAGAGGAGGCAGCATATTAGGGTCAGTAAGTGTTTTCCAGTTTTCTCTTATAGTCTTGTCAGGCTTTCTTCTTAGGCAAAGCTTTATAGCAAAAGTGGAAAGCAGTTATGAGATACGGAATCATTTTCAGTGGTACAACTCCAATTCTTGATAAAAATATTTTGCTTACAATAAAAAAGAAAATAAATAAAATTTAAAATAAGCATAGCTAAGACATAAAAAATGTAGAGAATGATTTATTACCTGCAACCAGCAAGAACAGAGTCGTTATTTCCAAAGCAATACTCTCCTTGACAAAGAAAGCATGAGAATTTATTCGTGGAGATCATATATATTTACACAGAGGTTGGCCTATTCCTAATCAGGCTCAGTTTGAAATCACAGAGCTTGAAATGCTGTGGAGGAAAGCATATTTTAATGACTTGCTAAAGCAGAGCGTCTGCCCTTAAAAGTGCTTGTCTCATTTGGCCTGAGTCATTTTATTCCTCCTTCTTGAACAGGCCATGGATGGCTCTCATTCTTATGGCTGGTAGGGATGCTGTGTGGTAGGTATGCCCTATCTGCCGGTGGTGGGGATGCTTTGGGACATCTATGTACCATACATGTATGTACCATAGTTCTGTGATGGGCGTAGTATGTACTAGGCATACCTTACCTCTAGATGATGAGGATGCTATGTGACAGGGATACCATACTTCTGGATGACAAGAATGCTGTCTGATAGAGATATCCTGCCTCTGAATGACAGGCATACTGTGTGGTAGGGACACTCTACTGGGTGATAAGGATAGTATATGATAGGGATACCCTGCCTCTGGGATGCTGTGAGATATGAATGCCCTGCCTCTGGATGATGGGCATGCTGTGAGATATGGATGCCATACTTCTGGATGATGGGATGCTCTGTGATAAGGATGCCCTACCCTTGGACATCAAGGACACTATATGATAGAGATACTATACTTCTGGATGACAAGGATGTTGTGTCTTTCTGGTTAAGGGACTGAATTCTCCTGGTGCTAAATCAACATAGGTGTCTGAATAATCCAGAACAGCCTACCATCATAGCTGGGGAAGGTTATGTATCATTTTGTTTTATAGACATAATATACGTAGTAAAATATTTTAAGTCACATTTAAAATATTAAATAAATGAGTTATGAGTAAACTGACATTTGTAATTTGTGCAGATTAAAACAGAGTAAATGTACCATTGCTAACTCTTATGCTATAAATGTATTGCATATTAAGTTTTTATTAAAACATAAAAGATCCTACATATTTAGATTAAAGCTATGTAAAAAAAAGTGTGAACTAGACTTAGACAAAAAGAATAATTTATTGCATCAATTTCCTTATTATTTTACTTATTTTAGAGTAAGAATAGGTAGTGGTACAAAGGAGTGGATGTTTTGAGACTTCTTGTTTCTTGCCATTTATGACTATTTCTTTCCTCTGGAATAATGAAATCAAGTCACACTTTTTTCTGTAAGAGAAGAATTCATGGTTAATGAGATTAAATAACTGTTGTCGTAAAGAAGGTAAACAAGGAGGACCCTAGGGAAGAAGCTTAATCCTCATTCAGAAGGGCAAACAGGATAGACATTGGAAGTAGGAGAAGACAGGGAACAGAACAGGAGCCTATCACAAAGGGACTCTGAGAGACTCTACCCAGAAGAGTATCAAAGCAGATGTTAAGAATCATAGCCAAACTTTGGGCAGAGTGCAAGGAATCTTATGGAAGAAGGGGAGATAGAAAGACCTGGAGGGGATAGGAGACCAATAAAGCCAAAAAATCTGGGCCCAGGGGTTACTGCAGAGCTTGATGAATCAACCAGGGATCATACATGGAGAGGACCTTGACCTCAAATGTAGCCTATGGGCTGCTCAGTCTCCATGTGAGTTCCCTAGTAAGGGGATCAGGGGCAGTCTCTGGCATGAACTCATTTGCCTGCTCTTTGATCACCTCCCCCGGGTGGGGTGGCCTTACAAGGCAACAGAGAAAAAGGATCCAGACAGTCCTGATGAGACCTGATAGACTAGGGTCAGATAGTAGGGGAGAAGGACCTCCTCTATGAGTGGACTAGGGGAGGAGGGTAAGGGAGAAAGAGGGAGAAATGGTGGGACCAGGAGAAAAGGAAGGAGAGGGCTACTGCAGGGATACAAAGTAAATAAATTATTATTATTATTATTTTTTAAATAAGATTAAATAACTGTTGTCCAAACAGGGTTAGGTTAAACCTGGCAGGACCCTGTTTTTCAAGTTTTTAATATTCTTAATCTCCTGGTTTGAAGAAATGAAGTCATACCTCTGTAGAAAAAAGCTTTAGGTTTCCATGTATGTGAAGGGTCAACATCATCTTACCTAAATAGATTATGGTTTATTGTCAGTTTAATTTTTACATCAGTCTTCTGTCTTCTTGTTTGGTTGGTTTTTCTTGGACATGGCCTTTTATATAGCATTTGGAAGGTTGATTTCCTTTTGGGGCAGTGTCTAATGTAGTTCAAGGCAATAGATAAAGTTTTAAAGAGCTTATAATACAGCTTGGCCAAGGTATGTATACTTATGTGTGTAAACGGTGTCTTTATGTTACATGTAAAGCTCATTTTATACCTACCATCTAGGAAATTGTAGCTATTGCCTATGAAACAAAAACAAATCCATTGTCATTTTGGATAGAAATAACCTAAAGTATCTAAAAGAAGTATCTAAAATACATACTAAAATCTGTTACCTAAAGAAGCTAAACAAGGAAGACCCAGGGTAAGATGATTAATCCTCACCCAGGAAGACAAATGGAACAGACATTGGAAGAGGGAGAAAACAGGGAACAAGTTAGGAGCCTGCCACAGAGGACCTCTGCAGACTATTAGAGTAGACGCTGAGACTTATGGCCAACTGTTGGGCACAGTGCATGGAATCTTATGAAAGAAGTCGAAAATAATAAGATCTGGAGAGGACAGGAGCTCCACAAGGAGAGCAACAGAACCAAAAAATCTGAGTTACTTCTCTTTTTAACTTAAAAAAATGATGTATTTAGCAGTTATGCAAAAGTCAGAGCTACATATACTTTAAAGAAAAGGTACAAAAGGTTTTACCCTATATGATTAGAAAAAGAAAACCAGACATAATGGGGGCTACCTGGGTTCCTTCTGCCACAGGAAAGAAAGTGGGGTCACGGCTTTTGGTCTCTATTTTGAGGTTTACTGTAAGCTGCAAGGATGCCATTGGTACAGTGGAGATAAATGGTCTCTGTCTCTTCTTAGATTGTACAAGAAGCAGAGATGGCCAAGAAGACATATCTGGGAATCCGTATAGAAATTAATGTCCTTCCTTTTCTTAATTTGAGTGTTTTAGGTCAGGGTATTAGTTCAGCTTTTTTGCTGAAACTCTGGAGGATGGGAAACATTCGCCTCAGTGTGAAGAAGCCACTGTGTAATCGACCTAATGGGAGCCATTAATTAGAAAATTATTCTTGCAGACAACCATACATTTTAGCGTTTATCATAGGCTTATTCTTTTTATTTTATTTTATTTTTTTCTTATCAGTTACATTTTATTAACTCTGAACCCCAGCCATGTCCCTATCCCTCATTCCCTCCCAGTCACTCCCTCCCTCCCTCATCTCCACCATGCCCCTTGCCAAGTCCACTGATAGGGGGGACCTCCTCCCCATTCATCTGATCCTGTTTTATCAGGTATCTTCAGGACTGGCTGCATAGCTCTCCTCTGTGGCCTAACAGGACTGCTCCTCCCTTGGGGGGTGGGGAGGCCAAAGAGCCAGTCATTGAGTTCCTGTTAGAAATAGTCCTTGTTCCCCTCACTATGGGAAACCAATTGGTTACTGAGCTACCACAGGCTACATCTGAGCAGAGGTTCTAGGTTACATTCATACATGGTCCTTGGTTGCATGTCAGTCTCAGAAAAGACCCTGTGCCCAGATATCTTTGGTCCTTGTGGAGCTCCTATCCTTTCCTCATCAGACTAACTCTCCCCTTCTTTCTTATGATTCCCTGTACTCTGCCAAAGGTTTGGTCATGAGTCTTTGCTTTGAAAACACTGCTAGTTAGAGTCTTTCCAATGCGCTCAGTAGACTCCTGTCAATGTTCAATGCGCATCCCATTTGTCTTTCAAAACGAGGATTGATAATCTTACCCCATGTCCGCTCTCTTGATTATCTTTTTTAGGTGTATAGATTTCATTATGTTTATTATATCTTATAGGTCCATATAAGTGAGTATATACCAAGTTTGTCTTTCTCCTTCTGGGATATTTCACTCAGGATGATCTTTTCTAGATCCCACCATTTGCCTGCAAATTTCATGATTTCCTCCTTTTTGATTGCTGAGTAGTATTCCATTGTGTAAAAATACCACAATTTCTGTACCCATTCCTTCGTTGATGGACATCTGGGTTGTTTCCAGGTTCTGGCTATTACAAATAATGCTGCTATAAACATGGTTGAGCAAATATCCCTCTTGTGTACTTGAGCAAACTTTGGGTATATACCTAGCAGTGGTATAGCTGGGTCTTGAGGAAGCACTATTCCTAATTGTCTTAGAAAGCGCCAGATAGATTTCCAGAGTGGTTGTACCAGTTTACATTCCCACCAGCAGTGGAGAAGGGTTCCCCTTTCTCCACAACCTCTCCAGCATGTGTTGTCCCTTGAGTTTTTCATTTTGGCCATTCTGATGGGTGTAAGGTGATATCTCAGGGTCGTTTTGATTTGCATTTCCCTGATGGCTAATGAGGATGAGCATTTCTTTAAGTGTTTCTCTGCCATTCGATATTCCTCTGTCGAGAATTCTCTGTTTAGGTCTGTTCCCCATTTTTTAATTGGATTACTTGGTTTGCTGCTTTTCAGCTTCTTTAGTTCTTTGTATATACTCGATATTAGTCCTCTGTCAGATAAAGGGTTAGTGAAGATTCTTTCCCAATCTGTAGGCAGGCGTTTTGTTTTTATGACAGTGTCCTTTGCTTTACAGAAGCTGTTCAGTTTCATGAGGTCCCATTTATTGATTGTTGCTCTTAGAGCCTGTGCTGTTGGTGTTCTGTTCAGGAAGTTGTCTCCTGTGCCAATGAGTTCTAGGCTGTTCCCCACTTTTTCTTCTAACAGATTTAGAGTATCTGGTTTTATGTTGAGGTCTTTGATCCACTTGGACTTTAGTTTTGTGCAGGGTGATAAATAGAGATCTATTTTCATTTTTCTGCATGTGGACATCCAGTTGGACCAGCACCATTTGTTGAAGATGATGAATTTTCCATTGAATGGTTTTGGCTTCTTTGTCAAATATCGAGTATTCATAGGTGTGTGGGTTTATTTCTGGATCTTCTATGCAGTTCCATTGATCCTCCTTTCTGTTTTTATGCCAATACCATGCAGTTTTTATTACTATTGCTTTGTAGTACAACTTGAGATCGGGGATGGAGATACCTCCAGATGATCTGTTGTTGTACAGGATTGTTTTGGAGATTCTGGGTTTTTTGTTTCTCCATATGAAGCTGAGAATCTTTTTTTCAAGGTCTGTAAAGAATTGAGTTGGTATTTTGATGGGAATTGCTTTGAATCTGTAAATTGCTTTTGGCAGGATGGCCATTTTCACAATGTTAATCCTACCAATACATGAGCACGGGAGATCTTTCCATCTTCTGAGATCTTCTTCAATTTCTTTCTTCAGAGACTTGAAGTTTTTCTCAAACAGGTCTTTCACTTGCTTGGTTAGAGTCACCCCAAGGTACTTTATGTGGTTAGTGGCTATAGTGAAGGGTGTTGTTTCCCTAATTTCTTTCTCGGCCCTTTTGTCTTTGGTATACAGGAGGGCTTCTGATTTTTTTTTGAGTTGATTTTGTATCCTGCCACTTTGCTGAAGGTGTTTATCAACTGGAGGAGTTCTCTGGTTGAATTTTTGGGGTCGCTCATATATACTATCATATCATCTGCGAATAGTGACACTTTGACCTCTTCCTTTCTGATTTGTATCCCCTTGATCTCCTTTAGTTGTCTTATTGCTCTGGCTAGGACTTCAAGTACTATGTTGAAGAGGTAGGGAGAGAGTGAGCAGCCTTGTCTTGTCCCTGATTTCAGTGGGATTGATTTAAGTTTCTCTCCATTGAGTTTGATGTTGGCTATAGGCTTGCTGTATATTGCCTTTACTATGTTTAGATATGTGCCTTGTATTCCTGATCTCTCCAAGACTTTAAACATGAATAGGTGTTGGACTTTGTCAAATGCTTTTTCAGCATCTAAGGAGATGATCATGTGGTTTTTCTCCTTCAGTTTGTTTATGTGGTGGATTACATTGATGGATTTCTGTATGTTGAACCACCCTTGCATGCCTGGGATGAAGCCTACTTGGTCGTGGTGGATGATATCTTTGATGTGTTCTTGGATTCGGTTTGCAAGTATTTTATTGAGTATTTTTGCGTCAATGTTCATAAGAGAGATAGGTCTGAAGTTCTCTTTTTTTGTTGGGTCTTTGCGTAGTTTAGGTATCAGGGTGACTGTTGATTCATAGAATGAGTTTGGTAATGTACCTTCTGTTTCTATTTTGTGGAATAGTTTGAGGAGAATTGGTGTGAGCACTTCTTTGAAGGTCTGGTAGAATTCTGCGTTGAAACCATCTGGCCCAGGGCTTTTTTTGGAGGGGAGACTGCGAATGACTGCTTCAATTTCCTTGGGGGATATAGGGCTGTTCAGTCTTTCTACCTGATCTTGACTTAATGTTGGAAGATGGAATCTATCAAGAAAATTGTCCATTTCATTTAGGTTTTCAAATTTTGTGGCATATAGGCTTTTGTAGTATGACCTAATGATTGTTTGAATTTCTTCTATGTCTGTAGTTATGTCACCCTTTTCATCTCTGATTTTGTTGATTTGGATAGATTCTCTCTGCTTTTTAGTTAGTTTGGCTAAGGGTTTGTCTATCTTGTTGCTTTTCTCAAAGAACCAGCTTTTTGTTTCATTGATTCTTTGAATAGTTTTATTTGTTTCTAATTGATTGATTTCAGCCCTGAGTTTGATTATTTCCAGCCTTCTGCTCCTCTTGGGTGTATCTGCTTCTTTTTTTTCTAGGGTTTTCAGTTGGGCCATTAAGTTGTTTGTATGTGATGTTACGAATTTCTTCTTGCAGGAACTCATAGCACTGAGTTTTCCCCTGAGCACTGCTTTCAATGTGTCCCATAAATTTGGGTATGTTGTGCCTTCATTTTCATTGAATTCTATGAAGTCTTTAATTTCTTTCTTTATTTCTTCCTTAACCCAGTTGTCGTTGAGTAACAGGTTGTTCAGTTTCCATGTGCGTGTAGGCAGTTTGTTATTTCTGTTGTTGTTGAGGTCCAGCTTAAGTCCATGGTGATCAGATAGAATACAAGGGATTATTTCAATCTTTTTGTATCTGTTGAGGCTTTCTTTATGACCAACTATATGGTCTATTTTGGAGAAGGTTCCATGTGGTGCTGAAAAGAAGGTATACTCTTTTGAGTTTGGATGAAAAGATCTGTAGACGTCTATTAGGTCCATTTGATTTGGGGTCTCTGTAAGTGTTTTTATTTCCCTATTTGTTTTCTGTCTAGTTGATCTGTCCCTTGGTGAGAGTGGAGTGTTGAAGTCTCCCACTATTAGGGTTTTAGGATCAATGTGTGATTTAAGCTTTAATATTGTTTCATTTACGAATGTAGGTGCTCTTGTATTTGGGGCATAGATATTCAAAATTGTGATGTCCTCTTGGTGGATTTTTCCTTTGATGAGAATATAGTGGCCGTCCTTATCTTTTTTGATTAACTTGGGTTGAAAGTCTATTTTATTAGATATTAGGATGGCTACTCCTGCTTGTTTTCTGGGACCATTTGCTTGAAAGACATTTTTCCAGCCCTTTACTCTGAGGTAGTGTTTATCTTTGTTGCATAGGTGTGTTTCTTGGATGCAACAGAATGATGGATCCTGTTTCCGCAACCATTCTGTTAGTCTGTGTCTTTTAATTGGGGAGTTGAGTCCGTTGATGTTGATAGAAACTAGTGACCAACAATTGTTACTTACTTTAGATGTGGTGTTGGTGGTGTCACTGAGTTTCATTGCTTGTCAATTTTTTTTTTTTTCAATTTTTTCTTTGTTTTGTAGGTTCAGTGTTTTGACTATGATGTGACGTGAAGAATTTCTTTTCTGGTCTAGTCTACTTGGTGTTCTGTAGGCCTCTTCTATGTTTATGGCCATCTCCTTCTTTAAGTTGGGAAAGTTTTCTTCTATAATTTTCTTGAAAATATTTTCCGGACTTTTGAGCCTGATGTCTTCTTTTTCTTCTACTCCTATTATTCTTAGGTTTTGTCTTTTCATGGTGTCCTTGATTTCTTGGATGTTTTGTGTTTGGAACTTTTCTGATTTTATTTTTTCTTTGAGAGACGTGTCAATTTCCGCAAGTGTATCTTCGGCTCCTGAGATTCTTTCTTCCATCTCTTGTATTCTGTTGGTGATGCTTACCTTTGTAGTTCCTGATCTTTTCTCTATGTTCTCCAGCTCCTGGTTTTTCTCTATTTGTGTTTTCTTTATTGATTCTAATTCTGTTTTCATGTCTTGCACCATTTCCTTCTTCTGTTTGAATGTGGACTCCTGCTTTTCAATGATAGCTTCTATTTTTTTGTCCGTTTCCTCTCTATGTATCACTAATTGTGCCTCTACTTCTTTGGGTATAATTGCCTGTATTTCTATGAGAGCTTTGTTTATTTCTTCTTTATTTGCCTTCATTTGTGTGGACATTTCTTTGAGAGCTTTGTGCATTTCTTCTCTGTTTGCCTCAATTTTCATGGTCATTTCTCTGAGAGCACGATTTGTTTCTTCTTGGTTAGTCTCGATTTCTTTGGTTATTTCTCTGAGGGCTTTGTTCATTTCATCTCTATGGGCCTCTAGTAGCTGGAGAAACATAGTTTTGAGGTCGTTTTCTTGTATATCTAGTGAATTGAAGTGTCCATTGTTTTGTGGGGATGCTGGTGAGGTCATTGTGTCCTGATTTTTGTTGGGAGTGTTCTTACGTCTGCCTCTAGCCATCTGGTTATTTATAATCCTCACTGGTTGTTCCTCAAGATTGTAGTTTGGGCTATGATCCTCTCTTTCTGTTTTCTGGACTGTTTTTTCAGGAAGATGAGAGAGGTTCACTGCTTTGGGAGTGTGCACTTTGTTTTCAGTTTTGCCTAAGTAAAGAATGTGACGCTGGCGCTATTCGTGTGCGCTTTTAGCGGGCACAGTGTGCATGCGCGGATTCTCTGACTATTGCCGTGGCTTGCAAGCCACTATTACGCAGTTCTGACTAAGATCCAGGGATTATTTGCCTGGATTACCCTGGTGGACCCGCAAGGCAGAGGCTTCACTGTTGGGGTCGCTATCCCAAGAATCCCTCTGATGCCCACACTAGGAGTGTGGGTGCCAGGGATCTCGTCTGGTTGCTTCTGTGGAGAGGCCCTGGGTCTGGGGCAATCTCTCCCTAGAAGGCTCACTCACTCTCTTGCAGAACCAGTTGGAATGCACAGAGGTTCCCCTTGCGCACTACTCTCTGTTTTGGTCCTGCTGTAGAAGTGCATGGGTAGGCTATCAGTCAGCTCTGTGACACTGTGGCTGCAGGACTCGGTGTCCACCTTTCCTGTGTGCTGCCTCTTTGTCCTTTCCCTCTGCCAGGAGGGGTTATGTTGACTGGTCCCTGGGTGGCGCGGAAAAGAGTTAGGGTGAGTGTACTCAATCCCAGATCCTGGGCCCCGATCTCTCTGCCAGAAGCAGCCTAGCGGTAGAATCTATGTTTGCTGATCCCAAGAGAGTACCGGGTAGGGTTGAGTGTCCTCAGATCCAGAGCTTGGGTTTCTCTGCTAGGGGCCGCTGGAGAGAGGGTGCTGTTTCCTTGGCAGGCTGCCTCTCTGTCCTTCCCCTCTGACCTTCTCCTCTGCTAGGGCAAGCTTATGGAGGTGCTCTCAGGGGAGTGCCAGCATGGTTTGGGGCTTCTCAGTAGGATCCTGAGCTGGTGGCGTTTCTCTGCCGGGGGGGGGGGGGGGGGACGCCGGTGATAGAACTTACTGCTAGACCTTATTGCGCTGGACCCAGGATAATCTCAGGACATGTAGAATAACCACAGTCCCAGATCCCGAGCTGTAGTTTGTTTGCTAGGAGCAGCCGGCAGCACTGGAGTTCCTGCACGGTGAAGCCGCTGTGCGCCTCTTTATCCTTCCGCTCCGCTGCGGCAGGGTGATGGCGGCCTTTGGGGGAGTGCCCCGTAAGGATTGGGTTTTCTCAGCCCCGATCTCGGGTTGGGGTATAGACACTGTGGTCTGTGGCAGATTCTGCTGGATGCCTCCTGCCTCCTCCGAAGAGGGAGTAGGGATTTTGAGCTGGGCGCGCAGCTGCAATCTGTGCGCGGCGGGAGCTCAATTGTGATGGCGGCAGGTACCCGCCGTGGTCGGAGAGACCTTCCAGGGAAAGACTGGGTGACCCGTGACCAGTCTGGCAACTTTCCTTCCCCGTGGGGTTTTTTTTGCGACTTGGACTCCCAAGCCTTAGGCCCTCTTGTGCCCACCAATCAGCCTGGGAAATTGATCGTGACAAGCAGGCTTGCGGCACCAGCCCGGAGACCCAAAGCCCGAGTTGCTGGGTTTTCTTCCGGGTTCTGGCTCGGCAGCCGAGAGTGGACCCGGCCGCTTCCCACGCAGTGGGAGCCTCCCCTCACCTGGGAAACATGATCGATCGCTGTTGTTTTAGGGCCCAGAGTTCAGTCTCCTGGTCGCTGCCTGGAGTGTGTTGTCCAGCTTCTCAGACACAGTGTTCTCCCGGTGCCGCCATCTTGGCCCCTCTTCATAGGCTTATTCTAAATAGACTTTTTGTTTGAATTTGCCTAATCTCCGAGTTCTGAGAAATGATGTATTAGAAGCTCTGATGACATAGGCAATTTTTAAAAAAAAGAAAAAAAAAGAATCTTTTTAATTGTCAAGCAAGGTGTTACTGTCCAATGGAGGGTTTCAGGGACCAGATATCTGAGTCAGAAACGGTTACTTTTGCTGCTTGAGAACATTAGCGAGTGGGTGTGGGGTTGTAACTACCCCATAACGTAAAGGAGCACTTAAGAAAGTGGGGCACTTAGCAGCATAGAAATTAATGCTCTAAGACATTTGAGCAGATTTTAGTAGTCAGGGGGTAACAAGCAGTGTCCTCTTGGTATCACTCAGCACTATGTTTCCTTGCTGACATTCAATACAGAGTATGTGTTTCCAAAATTGAGTAGGCTCAGTATTACCTTTATATATATCTATGGTGACCCATGGCTCCTCAGAGAAAATCTAGACTGCACCAAAGGAACCTAAGAGGATGCCCTGTGGCCGCATCAATTGTGTCTGCGTTAAGGAGGGAGTAGTAGTTAAATTGGCTCCCTTCCTTCTTCAAGTGTCCATCCGGCTTATGGATATACCCTGATGTGGACACAGCAGTACTGGTAGCTAATGGCTCATTCTCTGGGAGCTCAGATTATTTCTTCCTTCCTTTGGCGTTCCCAGGAGGGGACTGGAAGGCAGCTGCCAGAAGGGAATCTTACCCTTTCTTTCCCTCTTTAGTCCACGTCCATGTTGTTGAAATGCTCGCATGCAGTCTCTTCAAGCTCAGAAGACTAGTCTGACCCTACACCACTAGAAAGAATTTTCTGTTGTGCTTTCTTTCTTTTCTTTCTCCTTTTTAAAGATGGAAGCGCTCTGGGTTCTGAAGTAAGACTGTAATCACCAGGGCTGCCTAATTATCATCTTTTATAATCAAATTTTACTGACTTAAGCCTTGTTTCTCGTTTTACTTCAGGACAAAAATCTTATTTTGTTACAAAATGTTTTGCAAAAATTTATTTGCAATAATTGCTTTTCTAAAAATACATATCTTTGTTCTTTGAATTTTTTAATATTATCTCACCATTTGCTCTTCCTTTTGGCCCTATTTTGATTCACTTTTTAATTGATATTTTGAAGCAACATTTTAAGAAATTTTCAATTTGGACATAATCATTTTCCCAAGGGGAGAAAAACATTAACAGAACATATTTCATCATATCAATAGCTTTTGTATATGAAATTACATGTCTCAATGTGAATTTAAAGTGGCAATAATTTATAGTAAAGGTCCAAGAGAAAGGCAATTTTGAACTATTAGCCATATGTCGACAAAAGACAACAGTAAATCATGTTTTCTAATAAGGCAAAATATATGTTTCTTTTTTACAACTTAAGAAGCTATGGTTAATTGTGGATGCCATTTTGGGACAAATGACATCTGAGCTACCTTGGCCTTAGAGCAAGGTGGCCGTTGCCTTTGAATAGGATGGCTCTCTACTGAGAGTTAGCCATTACAAGCCCTAGCTGCAGACTCTCTTTTTTAATTGTTAATTATTATTATTTATTACAATTTATTCACTCTGTATCCCAACTGTGGCCCCCTTCCTCGTCTCCTCTCAAACCCACCCACCCTCCCTCTTCTCCCACTATGCCCTTTCCCCAGTCCCCTGATAGGTGAGAACCTCCTCCCCTTCCATCTGACCCTAGCCTATCAAGTCTCATCAGGACTAGCTGCATTGTCTTCCTCTGTGGCCTGGCAAGGCTGCATCCCCCAGTGGGAGGTGATCAAAGAGGCAGCCACTGAATTCATGTCAGAGACAGCCCCTGTTCTCCTTTCTAGGGAACCCCCTTGGAGACTGAACTGCCTATGGGCTACATCGGAGCAGGAGTCAAAGCATCTTTGCTCTACTTGAGATTTCTACACTTAATGAGCAATACCAGAGCATCTAAAGTCTGACCTCTACTGACCCATGATGGTTTACACAGATAACCAAAAGGAAATAGCTAACAGTATGAAACCTATTTCTCAGCAAAATAATGAGATATCTGCTTAACCATTTACATATGAACTCTACACACGAGTCCCACCCAATAAGATACAAGGATAGTCTTTTAACTACTGTGAAGTGACCTTTCTAGCAATCAAATGGTGTAATTTCCTGTGTGGATACATGGAAAGCGAGGAACAGAGTAACTTAAACATCCAATGGAGAGATATACCCCAACCAACCACCGGGCAAAACAAATGCTAACAATTCTAAAGACATCTTTTTGGGTTTGTTTGTCTGTTTTTTTGACTGTTTGTTTTGAGACAGGGCCTCACTATGTACCCCTGGTAGACTTTGAACTCACAAAGATCTGCCTACTTCTGCTTTCTGAATATTAAGAATACAGGTGTGAGCTATGATACCTAGAAATCCTTATTCTCCCAACAAGTCAAATTTAACTTATTTGACATACAATTGCCTGTACATATAAACACACACAAAATACATTTTTTAAGAAACACAAGTATTTTATAATTTTGTTATATTAATCATTTGTATGCTTTGATACTGTTAAATATAATTTTCTTGGTAGCTCTAATATATTCTTTTATATCTCTAGCTCTAATCTCAAATCTATTTGTCTCAAGGTTTAACTATCAGCTGAAATAAGGCAGAAAATTTATCTCCTTTATGCAGCACTAAACATAACCAGGATTTAAAGCCCAGTAGAAAGCAAAATGTCAAAAAAAATGATGATTGATATGTGGACTACATGATTGACATCTTTCATCTTAATTTGAAGAAGAAATCAGAAGAAAGAAGTAAAGGAGTAGATGTCTTTTTTTTTTTCTTTCTCTGAAACACGGTTTCTCCATGTAGCCTTGTTTGTTCTGGACTCACTTTGAAGACCAGGCTGGCCTTGAACTCACAAAGATCCACCTGCCTCTCTGAGTGCTGGGATTAAAGGCATGAGCCACCACATTCAGCTAGAAGTAGATGCCTTTAGAAAGAGAAATTCATTTTATAATGTGTTTTAAAATCAACAAAAATATTATAATCATGCTGTAGAGATTTATTTGTAGACTCCTTTGACATAACTTGTTTTTAGTCAGACATACAAGACTGCTTTTTATGTTTATCAAATTTTTACTTTTGTCACTGTTTATTATTTGAGGTTATACTATAGTAACATCATTTCTCCCTTCCCTTTGCTTCCTCCAAACTCTCTTGTATACCTCTTTTTGTTCTCTTTCTTTTTTTTTAATAGATATTCTGAATTATATTTATTCTGTGGAATTGAATATTATCTGTCAAGTGTAGACAAACCATTAATACAGCTCATCCATGTTGCTTTATTTGCTTATAAGACTTTCTGTGGGCTGGAGACATGGCTCAGAGGTTAAGGGTCATGGCTGTTTCAGAGGTCCTGAGTTCATTTCGTGGCAACTATGACCAACTATAGTGAGATCTGGTGCCCTCTTCTGGCATGCAGGCACACATGCAGGCAGAACATTTTATAAATAATAAATAAATTAATCTTAAAAAAAAAAAAAAAGACTTTCTGTTTGAGTCTGTGAGGATATGCCTACTCCTACACAGATATGGCTTTGTTTAACTAAATTTACAGATTTCCCAAGGTTTTGTCTTGAGAGTCTCACTATGCAAGCCAGGCTACTACTGCACATGCTATTCAATAAGAACTAGCCCCGAGTTCTATGTCCTCCTTGCTTAACTTTCTTTTTTTTTTAAGTTTTATTTTTCTTTTTAGTTACATTTTGTTAACTCTGTGTCCCAGCTGTATCCCGCTCCCTCATTCCCTCCCCAACCCCACACTCCCTCCCTGGTCTCCTCCCTGCCCCTTTCCAAGTCCACTGATAGGGGAGGACCTCCTCCCCTTTCATTTGACCCTGTTTTATCAGGTATCTTCAGGGCTGGCTGCAAAGTCCTCCTCTGTGGCCTAACAGGACTGCTCCTCCCCTGGGGGGGGGGGGGGGGGCAAACAGCCTGCCCTTGAGATCCTGTTAGAAATAGTCCTTGTTCCCTTACTTTGGAAAACTACTTGGTTACTGAGCTACCACGGGCCACATCCGAGCAGAAGTTCTAGGTTATATCCATAGATGGTCCTTAGTTGAGTGTCAGTCTCAGAAAAGACCCTGTGCCCGGATATATTTGGTACTTGTGGAGCTCCTATCCTTTCCATATCATACTAACTCCCCTTCTTTCATATGATTCCCTGAACTCTGCCAAGGTTTGGTTATGAGTCTTAGTGTCTGCTTTGAAACACTGCTAGGTAGAGTCTTTCAGATGCCTTTTGTGGTAGACTCCTGTCATACATTCAATGCACATCCCATTTGTCTTTCTAAATGAGGATTGATCATCTTCACCCATGTCCACTTACTTGATTATCTTCTTTAGGTGTATAGATTTCATTATGTTTATCATATCTTGTAGGTCTATATAAGCGAGTATATACCATGTTTGTCTTTCTCCTTCTGGGATACTTCACTCAGAATGATCTTTTCTAGATCCCACTACTTGCCTGCAAATGTCATGATTTCCTCCTTTTTGATTGCTGAGTAGTATTCCATTGTGTAAAAATACCACAACTTCTGTATCCATTCCTCCGTTGATGGACATCTGGGTTGTTTCCAAGTTCTGGCTATTACAAATAAAGCTGCTACAAACATGGTTGAACAAATGCCCTTGTTGTGTACTTGAGCAAATTTTGGGTATATACCTAAAAGTGGTATAGCTGGGTCTTGAGGTAGCACTACTCCTAATTGTCTGAGAAAGCACCAGATTGACTTCCAAAGTGGTTGTACCAGTTTACATTCCCACCAGCAATGGAGGAGGGTTCCCCTTTCTCCACAACCTCTCCAGCATGTGTTGTCACTTGAGTTTTTCATCTTGGCCATTCTGATGGGTGTAAGGTGAAATCTCAGGGTCATTTTGATTTGCATTTCCCTAATGGCTAATGAGGTTGAGCATTTCTTCAAATGCTTCTCTGCCATTTGATATTCCTCTACAGAGAATTCTCTGTTTAGCTCTGTTCCCCATTTTTTAAGTGGATTACTTGGTTTGTTGCTTTTCTGCTTCTTTAGTTCTTTATATATACTGGATATTAGTCCTCTGTCAGATAAAGGGTTGGTGAAGATTCCCAATCTGTAGGCTGTCTTTTTGTTTTGATGACAGTGTCTTTTGTTCTCTTTCAAATTCATGGCCTCTGCTTTCATTAACTATTGTTATATTCCATATGTATATGCATAAACATATATATTTCTAATTACAATCTGCGCATTTGGTACAATGTTATTTGTATGTGTTTTCAAGGCTAACCATTTGGTATTGGTAAGCTTTTGACTAATTAACTTTTTAAGAAATATACATGACTTTTATTTTTTACTCAGGAAGCTCAAGTCAGTGAGAATTTTCCAAACTTTCAGTTAATTACTCAGAAATTCACAGGTCCTATTGCTATGAATATGTGCCTGTAAAATTTAAAACTTGAATGGAATGAAAGTTCTCAGACTTTGTTGTTCTTATAACCAGCATGAGTAGTGTTACCTGGCTCAGCTCCGCAGACATATGATTTGTTTCTTATTGTTACTTCTCTAACTCATTTTTTTGTCTCAGTGTCATTCTCAAGCTTTATCATGATCTACACATCTTATATATAAGTTCTTACCCACTTTTTTCTAATTTTATTAGTTCCTTGAAAATGTAAATATGTTTGCTTGTATTCACCTTCCTTTCTCAACGCTTCCCTGATGCAGCCCTCTTCCCAACATATCCAACCCCATGCCCTGCTTTTTCTTTTTAAACTCAAGTCCAATTTGTGTTGTGAAGTTATTCATGTATGTGGAGCCTTCCAGTGGAGAACAGGAAACCTACAAGGGACTACGTCTTAAAGTGTAGCTACTCCTCTCTCAGCAGCCCACAATTGCCAATAGCAGCCCAGAGAGAAATAGGACGTTTCTCCTTTACCTCCCCTCCAGGCTGGGATTCTTGTCTGGCATATGCTTGCACAGGCCTTCTGCATGCTGTCAAAACCATTGTGATGTCATATGCTCATGTACCCTACTGTATGCAGAAAACACTATTTCCTTGTAGTCTCATACCAACTCTGACTCTTGCAATCTTTTTTATTAAATTTTTATTTTTTTATTGGTGTTCTGTCCAGGAAGTTGTTTCCTGTGCCAATGAGTTCAAGGGTATTCCCCACTTTTTCTTCTAAGTGGTTTAGTGTGTCTGGTTTTATGTTGAGATCTTTGATCCACTTGGACTTTAGTTTTGTGCAGGGTGATAAGTATGGATCTATTTGCATTTTTCTACATGTAGACTTCCAGTTAGACCAGCACCATTTGTTGAAGATGCTGTCTTTTTTCCATTGAATGGATTTGGCATCTTTGTCAAATATCAGGAGTCCATAAGTGTGTGGATTTATGTCAGGGTCTTCTATACAGTTCCATTGATCCACCAGTGTGTTTCTATGCCAGTACCATGCAGTTTTCAGTATTGTTGCTCTAGAGTACAGCTTGAGATCAGGGATGGAGATACCTCCTGAAGATCTTTTACTGTAGAGAATTGTTTTAGCAATTCTGGGTTTCTTGTTGTTCCATATGAAGGTGAGAATTTTTCTTTCAAGGTCTGCAAAGAATTGTGTTGGTAATTTGATGGGAATTGCATTGAATCTGTAGATTGCTTTTGGTAAGATGGCCATTATTAGCCATCAGGGAAATGCAAATCAAAACGACCCTGAGATTTCACCTTACACCCATCAGAATGGCTAAGATGAAAAACTCAAAAGACAACACATGCTGGAGAGGTTGTAGAGAAAGGGGATCCCTCCTCCACTGCTGGTGGGAATGTAAACTTGTACAACCACTCTGGAAATCAATCTGGCGCTTTCTCAGACAACTAGAAATAGTGCTTCCTCAAGATCCAGCTATACCACTTCTAGGCATATATCCAAAAGATTCTCAAGTACACAATAAGGACATTTGCTCAACCATGTTTGTAGCAGCCTTATTTGTAATAGCCAGAAACTGGAAACAGCCTACATGCCCCTCAGTGGAGGAATGGATGCACAAATTGTGGTATATCTACACAATGGAATATTACTCAGCAATAAAAAACAAGGAAATCATGAAATTTGCAGGTAAATGGTGGGATCTGGAAAAGATCATCCTGAGTGAGCTATCCCAGAAGCAGAAAGATGCACACGGTATATACTCACTCATATAGACATATAATATAGCATAAACCTACTAAAATCTGTACACCTAAAGAAACTAATCAAGAGGGAGGACTCTTGCTAAAATGCTCAATTCCTATCCAGAAAGGCAAAGAGGCTGGACATCAGAAGAAGGAGAAAAGAGGGAACAAGTCAGGAGCCTGACACAGAGGACCTCTGAAAAGCTCTGCCCTGCAGGCTATCAATGTAGATGCTGAGACTTATAGGCAACCTTTGGGCAGAGTGCAGGTAATGTTATGAAAGAAGTGGGAAATGGTAAGATCTGGAAAGGACAGAAACTCCACAAGGAGAGCAACAGAACCAAAATATCTGAGCACAGGGGTCTTTCATGAGACTGCTTTTCCAACCAAGGACTATGCATGGAGACAACCTAAGACCCCTGCACAGATGTAGCCCATGGCAGTTCAATATCCAAGTGGGTTCCACTGTAATAGGACTGTCTCTGACATGAACTGATTGGCCTGCTCTTTAATTACCTCCCCCTGAGGGGGAAGCAGCATTACCAAGCCACAGAAGAAGACACTGCAGCCACTCCTGATGAGACCTAATTGACTAGGATCAGAAGGAAAGAAAAGAAGTCCTCCCCTATCAGTGGACTTGGGGAGGAGCTTGCATGCAGAGAGTGGAGGAAGAGAGGGATTGGGACGGGAGGAGGGAGGGAACCACAGGGTGGGGAATACAAAGTGAATAAAGTGTAATTAATAAAGAAAAAAAGATTTTTTTATATTAGTTACAGTTTATTTACTTTGTATCTCAGCTGTAGCCCCCTCCCTCATTCCCTCCCAATCCCACCCTCCCTCCCTCATTCCCTCCCAATCCCAACCTCCCTCCCTCATTCCCTCCCAATCCCACCCTCCCTCCCTCATCTCCTCCCTGCCTCTCTCTAAGTCCACTGATAGTGGAGGTCCTCTGCCCCTTCCATCTGACCCTAGCTTATCAGGTCTCACCAGGATTGACTGCAATGTCTTCCTCTGTGGCCTAACTAGGCTGTTTCTCCCACAGGGGATGGGGATGACCCTTATAATCTTATCATCCCCCCTTCCTCAATAATCCCTGAGCCATGAGAAAAGGAGGCTCTTATACAGATGTCCCATTTAGAGCTGAGCATAACTTCCTTATTCTCTGCACTTTGATCAGTTAAGAGTCTCTGTGTTAATTGTTATTGAATGTGGAAGTTTTTCTAATGAAGGTTGAGGGATGTGTATAGGTGTATAATAAAAAGTTGTTAGGACTTAGTTTAATACTGTGTCCATTTAGCAAAAATAATAGTGCTAGATTTTCTCTGAGGGCCTATGACCTGTTCTTAGCAACAGGTTTTTAAACTGATAATATTGCAAGAAATCGAACAGAATTTAAATCTAATCAGAAAGTGTTGGTTACTCCCATGATGTTTGTGTTACTATTGCACCAGTGAGCATGCCTTGCCAGGCTTGTCATGACTGTCGCTTACAGGGTTCACAAATAGGCAATACTGCCGTTTGTTTCACTCCTCCAATACGACACACAGCAACTTCCAGCACTGTGAAAGCTAGCCAGTAGGGATGAAACTTCCAGGTCAGAGCCAGCTTGATTTCTCAGTATTCTATGATTCAAGACTGTAGATCAGAATAAACAATGGGTTACATCTTTTTGGAGCTGTTAAACAGTGAGGTCCCACAGGTCCCAAAATATTCCAGGGTATTGTCAATGCTATTGTCTACTCTCCAGAACTTAACGGGGAGTCCCTACTGATGAAGACACCATAACCCTGTCTCCTACTGGTTTTCTATTTTTTTTTATTTTTTCACAATTTATTCATTATATATCCTGATTGAAGCACTCTCCCTCAACTCCCTCAGTCCCATCCTCACTCCCTATTCCCCAATCCCCTTCCCCTAGTCCACTGAAATGGAGAGTTCTCCTCCTCTTCCATCTGCCCATAGCTTAAATGCTACTAAAGTTTAATTCCTTGAGTCATTAAGTATACATCTTGATTTACATTAGAAGGATTTTAAAGTTTCTGAAAATCAGATAAACTATATTTATAAATGGCATGTGTCAGAACCAATAATTCTACTTTCCACAATATTGTAAGCTTCTGTTTTTATGTTTTCCCATCAATATTTATTAATCTGTCTTGGACAACAACTTAAACATTTAACAACTATATAACTATATTCTAAATCCACAACTATATCTGAAAATCAATTATTCCTGTTTTATCACATATCTCACTGTTTATATTTTAATATTACATTGTTTAATATTGCTTCACAATTTGTATCTACTATCTGGCAAGTCAAAATTCCATCCCATTTATTCTGTTTTGTTCAGTATTGCCTTAGATTTCCTTGCATTTTTTTGCTGATCTCTGTGAGTTCGAGGCCACCCTGATCCAAAGAGTGAGTTCTAGGAGAGCCACAGCTACACAGAGAAACCCTGTCTTAAAAAAATAAAATAAAAAACAAAATTTATTTAATATGGCTAGAGAGATGGCCAAATGATTAATTGTACCAGTTGCTCTTCTAGGGGATCCTAAGCTCAATTTTCAGCACATACATGGTGGCTCACAACCATCAGCTCCAGTGCTAGGTATTCTGAAGATCTCTTCTGGCCTTTATGGCCACTAGCCATTAATCGTGCAGATAAGCACATACATAACATCCACACAAACAAAATAAGATAAGTTTGTGTGTGTGTGTGTGTGTGTGTGTGTGTGTGTGTGTGTGTGTGTTGTCTGTGCATATGAATGCAGGAAACACAAAAGTTAAAAGATGGCATCAGATGCCCTAGAATTTGAATTAGAGGTGGTTGTGTATTGCCCAGTATAGGTGCTGGGAGCCAAACTTGGGCCCTGTTCTCTCTCTCCTCTCTCTCTCTCTCTCTCTCTCTCTCTCTCTCTCTCTTTGTGTGTGTGTGTATGTGTGAGTGTGTGTCTGTCTGTCTCCTCTCTCTCCCTCTCAATCTCTCACCGCTCTCTCAATCTCTCTCTTTGTTTCTTTGTTAGTTCCTTTTTTGTCATTTTATTGAAAATGCATTCTTCTCTCATACAGGACATTCTAACCATAGTTTCCCCTTTCTCAATTCGTCCCACCTACATTCTACCTCCCTTCTCTCCAAAATCTACTCTCTCTTTCATTTCCTCTTGATAAAGGAGCAGGCAGGCCTCCCTTCCCCCCGATGACACCAAAATAGGACAAAACAATATACAGTCAGACAAAGCAAAAGCCCTCATATTGAGGCTCAACAAAGCATCCCAACAGGAAGAAAAAAGTCTTCAGAGGAACTCAAGAGTCAGAGATACACCCGCTTTCATTGTTAGGAGTCCAAGCCGCTCCATCTTTCCAGTCCAATATTTACATTTCTAATATGATTATAGTTTCAAAATACAGAGTGGTGAGTACAGAATAAATGTATAGCGTTCCTTAAATTATTATTGACTACCATAGAAGAGAGCATAAGCTTACAGTCACTGTGCCAGCTTCAAATGCTGGCTGAAGCACATAACATAGTGTATCTGAGTCTTAGCTTAAAATCATTTTAAAATAAATGAAAAAGTCAGTGTTAACATTGGATATTTTATTTTGTATTTGCTTTGTAATGTACAAATTGCAGACATGATTTTTAGTATTTGTTAACATGATTTACAAAAGTATATCCAAACTATAAAAGAAATCCTATACACATGTACTTGTGTGGTTTTTAAATGGACAATATATTCTACACACTAAAAAATAACCTAGTACATTGAGCTTTCCTCACTAAATGTCATTACATAAGGCATGCTCCTATGTATAAGCTTAAACTGTGAGGTTAAAGGCATCATGTGGCAAAAATGTAAGAAGGTATAAAACTGACCATGTATATTTTAAACAGAAACACAAAGACCACTCATATTGAGAGTACTGATGCTCACAAAAGCTCTATGACAGGTCGGGCAGAGATTGTTTTGATACACGCAATAAATCAGAAAACTAAGACTCTGAAAAATCCACACATTCCAGCATTGTGAAAGCAGAGTTTTGTCAGTGCTGCGGAAGGCAAGACAATGCTCTCTCCACTAGTGTGACAGCAAAGGATTTATGGCTGCCCTTAGCTAATCTCTTACTTACTTAATCCCCTAATTATCATTACATTATACATTCTGACTTTTCCCAGAGTGATGATGCCCAATAGAAATTTCTTTAAATATGGAATGTAACAATACAGTAGGCATTAGCTTTGTGTAACTATTTAATGTGTGAAATACGCTTACTTGGGAGAAAAAGAAAGCTATATTTATTTAATTCTAATGTTATAAATTTAAATGCCCCAAACAGTCCAACCCCAACCCATTCTTTAAAGAAGGAGAAAGCTGAAGATATCCATGACGAAAGTCCCTCCATCAGTGAGAGGTCCACTCGTGTTGAGTTAATCGTCACAATTGCTGTTCTTAATGCCTCCAGTGTCTCATCAAAATCTCTTGACCAATTTCCTGCAAGGTATAAAGATAGTTCTCTGGACAGATTAGCGGCTCGTGTAAAGTTTTTATATTGTATACTAGTAATGCAAAGTGCTCCCATCTTTCTTTCACACGGAGCCTTGTGTAAGGCTTTATATTTTTCTTACTGGGGATTTGACCTCTGTCTCCACTCTCATTGATGGGTGTCTTATTGCCACAACTAATAAAATAAAAAGGGGGAGATGTGAGGAGCCGCACTCACTTTCGCCGTTACAAGATGGCGCTGTGTTCTAAACTGACAAGCAAGTAATCTGCGCATGTGCAAAGGGACTTTCCACTCTGTGTGCTCTGCCTCTCCCGTGGCGTCATTTCACGCGATGAGCAACCACCAATCAGGGACTGACACATCCTAGGCGAAGGACAGTTTCCTATATAAGGGAGGGGTCTTTGCCACTCGGGGTCTCCGCTTCTACTTGTTGTAAGCTTATGCTCTCCCTGTATGTATTAAAGGGAGATGTATTAAAGCTTTACTGCAGAAGGAAAAAAAAAAAAAATTTAAATGCCAATGGTTAAGTATACATAATGATTCTCTATTGTCTAGTGCTATTCTAAAAAGGCATAAACAATAAGACAAATACAAAAGCTACTGCAAACCAGTGTTCATTTATTAATTTTGATAATATAGTAAGGCATGAACAAAATCAGAAAAACTACCACTAATTTTTATGAAAGTTCACGTCTATTTACATGGTTTGTTTGTAGAATTCTGACAGCCAAAATGTTTTTCTTGTCTTCTTAATTAAATAATAATAATATGTAATTTTATGGGTATTTTTGGTGTTTGACATATGTAAGGAACTATTAAATATCTACTTCACTACATTTATATACTTGCCTCTTTTAGATCTGTAGCAATTTTGAGAAGTACAACATAATACTAACTGTAGTCACAGGCTGTGTAATAGAGCTTAAAAATGTATTTTCTCTTTAATTGTGTCCCTACCTTCTCTCACCTCCATTAACAACTACTCCACTACTTGACTTTTGCATACACAAGTGAGATCATGTGTCATTGTCTTTCTGTGGCTTCCTTATTTAACCTAGTACAATATTCTATAGCTTCCTAAAATGGAAAACATGCTTATTTTACCAGGATAAAAGTATTCCATTGTGTGTATATATATTACATTTTTAAAACCATTCACCCATTAAAGTAAACTTATGTTGACTGCTTTTCTTGACTGATATGAACAACTTTGCAATGATATAGGAATTCCAAGAATACTACTTTTAACTACTTTGGGGTTCCTCTCTCTCTCTCTCTCTCTCTCTCTCTCTCTCTCTGTGTGTGTGTGTGTGTGTGTGTGTGTGTGTGTGTGTGTGTATGTAGAGAGAGAGAGATCTCCAGAAGTAAAATTGCTAAATAATATGATACTACTAACTCTAGTTTATGGAAGCACCAACATACTATTCTCTATAATGGTGTACAAATGTTTATTCCTACTGATAGCATACAGGGTTTGCTTATCTCCACAGTGTTAATTTTCATCAAATGTGAGGTCACAGTTCACTATGGTTTCATATCACTTTCACTGGTGATTAGTGATGTAATACATTTTAAGCCAAGAAAATAATCTGGGGGCATCGTAATACTTGAATAAAAACAGATGTGTACGCCAGTGGGCTATGCAATGAGCTCAGAAATGAACTCACACATGTTTCAACCAATTGATTTCCATGAGGAAAGGATGTTCTTTTCAAAGCTGGCTGATAAAATTATATCCACAAGCCAAGACGAAAATCAACAGAAGCACTGGACCTTATTTAATACCATTCACAAAATCAGCTGAAAAGAAAAATGAACTCAAAGTTGAGGGGAAAAATAAGTGCAGGGCTAGAAACTGAACCTACCCACAGAATTTGTAGCAGGAAAGCTTCACGCAATTGTCTGGATAATGACATTTTTATTTTCTTCCAAAAACACCAGTAATAAAAGCAAAAAGGACAGCAAGGACTCCAGTGAACTGAAAAAGTTTCTGCACAGTAAAAGCGGAAAGGTGTGAGGAGGGGATGAAACATATGTACTGGGTGAACTAGAAAACTGTTAATAATGTCTTAATTTGGTGAGTGTTTAGATACAGTCACAGATAGAAGAAAGGAAAATATTCTCTTCCACTATTCAATTGTTGAAGAAATGAACACAGCACTGACAGAAAGTAGAAAGCCTGAATCAGATATGGTGGCTGTTACCTGCAATCCCAGTACCTAGGAGGATGAAAGAAGAAAATTAATTGCCTTGGCTACAGAAAACTGAGATAGAAATACAGACAGACAGAGAGAAGAGAGGGAGAGGAGAGTGAGGAAGAGAGACAGAGACAGAGATCACCTGTATGGCTATCCAGCAGGTTTTTGTGGTAAGGAGGATAAATTGACTGTAGGAGAATCCAGCAAGTTTGAAATGACTATGTACAAATAGTCCTCTTAAGCTTCAAGAGGAAAACTGATGGTAACCCATGTACACAGGGTCATATTAACCTATCCTTTTCTCTGTTTAGACAGTTTCCTAAGAAGACCTTGCTACCACACCTCTAAATTGCATCACAACCATGAAGACAAATCTCTAGCCTGCTAGGAATCATGAACACCAGTCACTCCTGCACCCCCCATTAACCTCCAACCCCCTGGAGCCTAGATTAGAGGGGAGCAGAAAACAATCATTTTGCTGCACTATTTGTATTTTCTCATTATTTTTTTTGCATTTTATTTATAAGTAAGTAAAAGAAATATTTCCAACCAACATAAAAAAAATCCAGATAGAATTGTATTATAGAGGTTATCAGTTGGAAACTAGTTATGCAGTATGCCTGGGGAAAGATAAGTTAGTCACTGATCATGCAGCTATTTGAGGTCTTCAGAAATAGGAAAGTTGGTACCACCCGCCTCATATATTTTTTTTTTTTTTGGCCTGGTAATTATAAGGCTTGTGTGAATAACAGTGTGCTGTCTCTTAGCCCCTGATCCACTGTCAGCAGGAATTGCATTTGTGGCTGTTTATTCAGCATGGTGATTAAACTGATTGGCATTGACTAATATCTTTGTATTTTCTTCAGCTTCTATTTTTGCAAGATTGTTTGAAAAGCACTGACTGACTTTGAGGAAATCTGTCTAGAGATAGAACAAGTATAATCAAACTGTGCGAAAATTAAACCCCAAGACTGCACTGGGTTCAAGGAACTATCTGGCTAACTTTTTAGTGGCTTAATCAACAATAGAAATTAACACATTAAAGGCATAGTCATAATCTATCCCATGAACCTCTGTTACTTTAGCCATTAGAATGATAAAATATGGATATTTTTCTTTGAGATGTTCTGAGACAGATCGGCTTTTGTTATTTGATGAGACGTACACAAGGCCTGTGCAGAGCAGAGAGGCTCCTGCCTCGGTCCCGTGCTCCCACACCTGGCTTCACAATGTGTCTGCGAGCCCAAACCCAGATCCAGCACTTGTATGGTTAGTGCTTTAATCACTGAGGAATCCCTGATTCTCTATTCAAGTTTTACTAAAAAAAAAAAAAAAAAAAAAAAAAAAAAAAAAAAAAAAAAAAAACAAAAAAAAAAAAAAAAAAAAAAAAAAAAAAAAAAAAAAAAAAAAAAAACCACATGTGATTGAAATATAAAACTCCAGCAAATGTTCCTCTTATTTAAATTATGTGAAATTTGGCAGCCTCAATCTCATTCATTACTCTGCTCATGAGCAAAATGCCTTCTACATTTCCAGTCTTTGTCTCCTTCAATCTGGATGAAGACTATAAAGGAAGAAGCCATATTTCCCTATCACGTGTTGCACGAATACTTTATGTGATTACAGTTATTTATTCTATTGCCTTTCAGTTGTCTTTTTCCTACCATTTGCCCTTTTGCAGATATCAGAAAGATCTTCCTCTGTAACATTGCTAAGCTATTAGCTCCTCCGAGAATTCTAATTCCTTGCACGTCTCCAGTTCTTCCTCAGGGTAGTCCCAAGTTTATGACTTCATCAAATCATTCATATGCCTCCCAACCCATCTTTAATCTGATTGTATTTAGAAATCATGTGGTGATTACTTCATTCCCCTTGAATTATCCTGGGATGACGTCTGTCTAGTTGTTTTATCATCCTCCAAAAAGATGTGTCCGTCTTATATAAACCTCTGAGATAGGATTCCTAAGGCTTCTTGTTATGGCTATGTAAGCCCAGATGAGGAAAATGGTTTTTATTGCTACACATGAAGAACACACACAAGCTTCTCCCAGAGTATCAGCAAAGGAAAAGAGCATCCTAAGCCCAGTGAAAATGATTTCTAGAACAGTGGTTTCATACCTAAAGGGAACAGGAACTTGAGCATAAATTAAAAACACCTAACAAACAAGACCTTCAAATGCTACCCATCTTGATCAAAATGCAAATAAAATCCCTTTGTATAAGTATGCTGAAAGCTGGTGAACTGTGGTCAAAATTTTATATGTCCCAATTAACTCCCTTTTGTTTTTGCTTCCAAATGTGGCTTGATAGAAAAGGAAAAGGCACTGTGAATACAAGCCAGTTCCCTATCCTCTCAACATCTTTGAACAATGAGATTTCATGGAGATCTAATCACACACTTCAACACCGTATCAGAAATTGACCAGGAATGTCCCTTCATAAATACCCCTAAATGGTGCTGTAAGGCGGTCAGTCAGCTTACATGTATTTACAGCTCACTGAAACTGTGAGCAGAGACTGTCTCTATTACCCTTCTCTATCTAAAAGATGTCCTAGTATTAAAGAATATTTAACCAAATGACTGAAAAATAAATAATTTTCACTGTTCCACCCTCAAGGGTCACAGCCTAAAAAAAGAAGCTTAGTTCAGAAACATCTTTGCTAAAGTAGTTTCTATTAGAATTTTAATATATACCTAAATCACAAAAAATGCATTTTATTATAAACCAAAAGAAAAAATATATAAAATAAGCAGAATGGGTTATAATCTAACACATAAAATGATACTTCTAGTGTCTATCCTGTTTGCCCTTCTGAATGAGATTTAAGCATTCTCCCTAGGGTCCTCCTTCTTGCTTAGCTTCTTTAGGTCTGTAGATTTTAGTATGGTTATCCTATATTACATGGCTTATATCCACTTATAAGTAAGTATATACCATGTGTGTCTTTCTTCTTCTGGGTTACCTCACTCAGGATGAGTGGACAGATTACCTTGGTTTTTTTCTTAGAACAACTTCACAAGTAGTACAAATATCTTCAATACAAATAGAGAACAATTCTGATGATTTGTGCTTTAATTACTCGTGATATAGCTTTAGCAACTGAATGACCACTGGATGACCACTGGATGACCACTGGAGTTCCTGCACTTTTTGATTTTTAAACAGGTTTATTCGTGAGACTGGAGTTAACAGCACACATTGCTCTTCCAAAGGACCCAGATTCAGTTCCCAGTACCCATGAGTGATTCACAGCTTCCTGCAAACTCCAGCTCCACACTCACACACACATGCCCACATATGGACACTTATACATGATGAAAAATAACAACAAAAATTTAATTCGTCATTTTATTATTCAATTAGTGTCTTATCAAATACATTTCACGTACCAAATTTTCCAAGTCTAGAATTTTCTTGCCTCCAGAGACAACTATCAATCAGCACGCACCTTTTTTCTGTTTTGAGGTATTATTTCTTTAACAGTGATCCTGTTTGGTAAGTAGTTTTAAAATGCAAAAGTGTCCCTTTTCTGAATTCTTTCTCACAGATCAACGTAAAAAAAATGTTTCTGGCATTGTTGACATTGAGAAAGGGCCACAATAGTTTCTGGAATATACCAATATTAAGTCACACATACTTCGGAGCATAAGTAAATTAACCTGAAATGGTATCACATTCTACAAAAGTAAACTAGTACTTTAAAATGATTTTGTAAGACTGCTGAGATCTAATCTATTACAGAGGACAATGCAGATAGGTAACAATCCTTCTCTATTAGCAAACAAAAGCCCAAACCAACAGCATGATGAAGCTGGGCTATGTTGTTTGTCATTCTGTGCCTGATACAATGCCATATTTTATTACTTCCTTTAGAAGTAGCCCAATCTATGACTTTCAGTTTCTTATAAATATGTAATATGGACGAATTCATAGTTTTTATTAATTTTATGTTCATCCATCAACAACTTTGTTGAGAATATTCTACATGCTGTCTACTTTCCTAGCCACACTGAATGCAAATTATTAATAAATAAAGATATCAGAAGAAATAACCCCAGTCTTCTCATTACATCACCCACAAATCTACATAACTAGACATATCTAATAAAAGAACATATCTTAACTACATATTCCAATTCCAGCACAGAGAAGAATTCCTGGTCTCAAAAAACTGTAAATTGCTTTCAGATTTAATCTTTTCATAAGCCTGAAACTCCAGTTTTACTGCAGGACCTGCAGGCTAATCACTGCAGCATTCAAATATTGTTCAAGATGACTAATTTTGGAAAATTATCCTTTGATTTCATTTCTCTTCCTCCACGTAGATTCCAACCTCCAATATAGCCAAACAAACTAAGAGTCATTTTAAAGTAGATTCCTTTTGTCCCTCTTATTCATATTGTCACTTGTCGTCATGGAAACTAAATTCTTCCCTTACTAATAGTTTGGCTGGCATTCTACAAGATTAACCGTGCTCTTTCCTACAGGAGAGAAAAATTCTTATATTGATTTGCCTTGGGATATGTCAGTTACTTTCTGATCAGCCTGTTACTTCCTTACATTCTTTCAACTCCATCTGCCATCCAAATATCTGAACTACTAAGGGGTTAGTGAGGGCAGTGTCTCACTCTTAACTCTCTGTGATTTATTTCATCTTCCCTGACATAATTATTATCTGTATATGATGAAAAGAATATGTGTGGTTCAATCCAATTCTTCCTCTAGGGGCAATACTTTTACAGTTACAGTTAGAGACTTCACATTTTCACATGTATTTTAAACTGTAATAAAACTGACCTCTGAACTTTAGTCTGCATGCTTGGCATAAAACTCTCCTTGCAACTACCCTAACGTCAGTAAATAGCATTTCCACTCACCAGACAGTGTAGGCATCCAGGAGCAAATGCACAAAAGAGTCGATCCGGAAGGTTCTTTTTTCTTTCTGGGCCTCATCTAATTCATCACTAAGATCTAATGGTTTTTCTTCCCTAGAAACATCATTCATCCTTCCCACCAACCCCATTGCAATTCTTCTTATTCTGGATACTTCTACTCCCTGCCAGGACCATCTGAGAAATCTCCTCAACCACACGCCTAAAGCCAACTTTGTTCTCAAATTCATTGTCCAGAAGCCAAAGTGATGTTCTTAAAATGCACATGCCCATGAATATTTGAGTGGTTTCCTAAGGTATCTAACAAAGTAAGCCAAACACACTTTATTTGAAGATAATAAGTAAGACCCCAGGGAATCCTGTTACATCTTACTCTGCCAATTTAATTTTTTATAACTTTATCACTTCCACAGCACAGCCCAGGTATGTCTGCTCCATCAAGCTTTCTTCCACATTACCCACTCATATTAGTGTTAGGGCCGGCAGTGATGTGCAAGTCTTTTCTACCAGAACATTTTCTAGGTTTCAGATAGAATTTTCTTTCCTCCACCATCTACACATGATTACTTTCTCTAAAAATAATAGTTCATTTTTAGTATATGCTCTTATGTAGTTCATAAGTTATTCTTTCCAAATGCCCAAATAACCCAAAACAAAGGAGTGATAAAGATTAATTAAATTTAGCTGTAAAACATTTCAAAACTTTTTATTTTGTTCACTTAAGTAATTTTAGGGTTCAGTCAGGTGTGGTGGTACATGCCTTTAATCCCTCACTTGGGGAGGCAGAGGCAGGCAGACAGACCTCTGTAAGTTCAAAGCCAGCCTGGTTTACAAAGCAAGTCCAGGACAGCCAAGGCTATAAAGAGAAAGATGTCTTGAAAAACAAAAAACAAAACAACAATAATAATTTGGGATCACGTAGTGGACATCCTACAGATAAACACTGGTCATGTAGAGTATAGCTGAATAACAGTTCTTTCAGTAAAAGTGCTCATAGCATGGTTTGGAGAACGTAGATGAATGATATATGTGTCCTCCTCTGGACTGGAAGAACAGAAAACATTTGTCATGTTAGAAGATACATATGTTTGAAAACGTAAGAGTCCTATGCTAAGTCTCCTTGGACACTCCTTGCATTCTCTGAAGAGACAGGGAAGCGATGCAGGAAAGAGAGATGAGACACCCACAGGAAAGTACCTTCCTGTGGCAAAGAGAAACGGTCAGAGACTCTGGGAAACTTGTGTGTGTGCATCATGTAGCTTTACCCCACAGTAAAAAGAAGTAAGATCATTCCTTACACATCCTGCTGACTCAGTCCACGGGACAGTGGAGAGAAACGGCTTCATTTTCAGTGACCAATCCCATTTTCCACTGGATTCAGTGCAGGAATGACTAATCTTAAATATTCTATGCTTGTGCGACCTCAAAAAGCAAAAGAAATTAAGGTTTTACACATTGAAAATGAAAGGCCAACTGCAAAAGCACATTAAAAAATTAAACAACAACAATAAAGAAAACCCCCTCTAAAGAAAAATCACACTGAAGCAGTAGCTGGCTCAACAGTGCATTTCAGACCACGACATGTTGATCATGCTATATTTTTAAACAGAACTCTGACCCAAAATCCCTAAAAGAGAGATGAGTGATTTGTTTATTGTAAGCTGAGCAGTCCACAGTCACTTTTAAAAATAATTTTTTTTATTTTATTGTTTTATGTATATGGGTGTTTTGCCTGCACGTCTGTCTGTCTAGCCCATTTCTGCAATACCCACAGAGACCAGAGGAAGATATTGGGTCTTCTGAGACTGAAGTTGCAGATGGCTGTAAACTTCCATGTGGGTGCTGGGGATTGAACTGAGGTCCTGTGGAAGAGTAGCTAGTTCTCTTAGCCATTGAGCTGTCTCTGCAGCCCCACTCCATAGACTCTTATTTTCTACATGATGAGTAGTTGAGAGTCCCTATGTTAAATGTCTGCAAGAAGAAGCTTCTCTGAGGAAGGCTGAGAGACACTCTGACAGATATGAGTAAGATAGGGTGGGAAAATTATAAGAGCCAGAAGTTGTAGATAGCATCATGAAAACAGTATTTTTCCGACACAACAAGGCAGTAGTACACATGGACTCAAAACGGTTGTGATGACTTGCACAAGACCTGCACAAGCTCAAGATAGACAGAATCCTGGCATAGACAGGGGAAGGTATACACATACACAAAATCCTACTGCTAGCCAAGGAGCTACTGGTATTTGATAATTTGCTATGAAAGTCAATTTTCTTTAATGATGTGAGCCCTGGTAGGCGAACTACATCGGGGAAGACCCCCTTCCCAACACTAGATGGGAAACACAAACTGGAATCTGTTGGGGGAAAGAAAAAGAAAAAAAAAAAAAAAGCTCAAAACTGAGTGATAAGAGAGAAGAGGGAAGCGGGGGTTATTTCATAGGAGTTAGTTAAGGAAGGGGTGAAGTTGTTCAAAATACATTGTATGAAATTCTCAAAGAATTAATAAAAAACAAACCACTGTCTTTAAAACTTAAAAAGAGAAAACCAGCTGATATCAGCATCTAGGAGAACAATCTGTGATTCTGGCTCACAGTGTCAGCACAGCCTTTTCCTGCCCACCTGAGCTGTTTTGAACTCATACATCTGCCCTTACAGCTCCTGGGAGAGACAGTGATGGGAAGTCTCTGTCTCACTGCCAGCAGCAGAGAGGAGAGTGTACCCCTCTTCTCTATTGCACTGTCTATTAAAAAAAGGAACTGAAGCTTGTCTTCCTTTTGTGCATCTCAAGCCCTGACAGCAGCTATTTATCTGGGTCTAAAGTCGTCCTTCCAGAAAACCCTCTGTATGGCTTCAGGTTACAGTTAGTATACGTGAGATTGTCAAGGATTTACAGATCTGATTTGTTTGTCTTCAGATAGACGTATAATGTGAAACTGCACTGTACTAACTAAAATATTGCAAGTACAGCCCCTATTTCACAATTTTTATTCAGAGATATCTGTTCATATTCACATAGATTAACAGCTTCCAGCCACCCTGAGCTGCCCACACCATCTCAACTATTTTTCTCATTCTTTTATCTTTGTTTTTTTGTTTTGTTTTGTTTTGTTTTGTTTTGAGCAAAATATCTCAACCCACCCCGAGGGGTTTTAATGTATTGATTTTTTAATTTTATTTTATTCATATATTTATTTATTACAATTTATTCACTTTGTATCACAGCTGCAGTCCCCTCCCTTACCCTCCCTCTTCTCCCACTATGCCTGTCCCCTAGTCCTCTGATAGGAGCGGTCCTCTTCCCCGTCTATCTGACCCTAGCCTATGAGGTCTCATCAGGACTGGCTGAATGGTACTGACAAGGCTGCAGCCCCCAGGGGGAGGTGATCAAAGAGCCAGCCACTGAGTTCATGTCAGAGACAGTCCCTGTACCCTTTAGTAGGGAACCCACTTGGAAATTGAGCAGCCAATGGACTTCCTCTGAGCAGGGGTCTAGGTCCTCTCCATGCATGGTCGTTGGTTGGAGTATTGTTCTCTGCAGGTTTTTATTTGAATATTTTGGGAGAGGAATATTCTGTAGACTCCCTTCCAATATAAGATTCCGATGACTGTGATAAGGGAGCGAAAAAGCAAAAGACTAAGAGCTTTTTCTAAAGGTCTTATGAAAATGAGCTTGATAAAAGGGAGTGGGAGGGTGCTAGCTAATGAGGAATTGAGTGCCAGTGATAATAGCATGGATTTTGCATTTAGGATCTTGAAAAATCACTACACATCCTATTTTTAACTCTTGATTGCAAAAATTAATATATATATATATATATATATATATATATATATATATTTTCTGTCAAAGATTTGCCAGGAAAAATTAAATGAGCTCACACATTTGAAAGATTTTTTTTTAATTTAATTTTTAGGTTGGTATTTTCATAGATATGTGTTATAATTGGTCTTATTCATCCTCCTCTCACACCGCCCATACTCATCACCTATCATAGCCAGTATTCTAATGCAGTGAACAGACACCATAACCATGGCAAGTTTATAAATAAAAACATTTAATTGGGGCTGGCCTACCGTGTCAGAGGTGTAGTACATCATCCTCATGGTGGGAAGCATGGCAGCACGTAGGCAGACATGATAGCTGAGAGTTCTATATCCCAACCTGAAGGCAGCCAGAAGAGGGAGACACTGGTCACGGCTTGAGCATTTGAAACCCCAAAGCCCACCCCCAGTGACACACTTCTTCCAACAAGGCCACACCTCCTAATTCCTACCAAGTAACACCACTGCCTAATGATCAAGCATTCAAATATACGAGCCTATGAAGGCCTTTCCTATTAGATTTAAAGCTATGTAGATTTAAAGCTCTCCTTCAACCCTGAGCTTGCCACACCCTCTCAACTACACATCTCAGCCACATCACATCTAACCAAGACCCATGGCCCCACTACTCCCAAACAGTCCCCCACTTCTATTTTCATATAACATATATTCCATGACTTTATTTTTCCCTCCTCTTTCTCTGCTAAGATTATTCCTTCTCTCTATCTGGTCCAAGTTTTAAGAAAAAAAAAAAAAAAAAGAGGCCATGAATTTGAAAAAAAAAAATTCATGAGAGGGTTTGGAGGAAGGAAAGGAAAGGAGTAAACAATATAATTAATCCTCTTATGACCTTAAAAATAAAAGAAAAAATTTAAAACTCTAGAAATGTCAGAGATGCCAGATCCATGAAATCTCATCAAAATGGCTGCCTTAAAATCACTGAGACTGACACCCATAGACATGGTGATGCGAAAATCTCACGTGGCTTCAACCCTAGACAAAGGACTACAGGCAAATAGGAGAAACAGTCTTCCCCGTGGAAAAGCCTCCACATTGGTTATTCAGTGCCAGGTGGTCAGCTTTGAAAACATATAGATATAGGTATAGCATTAGTTAGAGAAATTGAGTAATATTTACATATTCAGAAACCTATATGTGTATATAATATGTATATCAATAATTAAAGAAATAGAGTCCATGATTTTGAGACAGTACAATGGAGTATATGGAAAGTATTGGAAAGAGGGAAGAAAATGAGGGAAAATTTGTGTAATTATATTTTAATTGAAACAAATCTAATAATATTGCCATGAGATTCCAATCTAGGAAACCACTTAGAAAACTACTGGAAACAATCTAGGGCTTATGAAGTCACAGATCTTGAAGAAGTCCATTTCTCTCATTTTCAGCATTGTTTAGTTACCTGTAGTTCTTTTTGTAGGGTTGATGCCTCTTGGTCTTTACCCTTCCTACTCTGGAGTATCTATTGTTGTCATTCATTTCATGTTGAGGCAGAGACATGTTGGTGACACTTTTTAGTTGTATCTTCTGACAATACTAGCAAATATAGTACAACAGTGAACTCCCAGATCCTCTGACGCTTATAATCTGTGCAGGGGCTCTAGGTTATGTCCATTAATGGTCCTTGGTTGGAGTATCAGTCTCAGAAAAGACCCCCGTGCCCAGATATATTGGGTCCTTGTGGAGCTCCTGTCCTCTCCATGTCTTACTAACTCCCCCTTCTTTCATATGATTCCCTGTACTATACCCAAGGTTTGGCTTTGAGTCTCAGCATCTGCTTTGATACAGTGCTAGGTAGAGTGTTTCAGAGGCCCTCTGTGGTAGGCTCCTGTCCTCTTTCTTATTTTCTCCTATTTCCAATGTCCATCCCATTTGTCTGTCTAAGTGAGGATATATCATAAAGTACCTTGAGGTGACTCTAAACAAGCAAGTGAAAGACCTGTTTGAGAAAAAAACTTTAACTCTCTGAAGAAAGAAATTGAAGAAGATATCAGAAAATGGAAAGATCTCCCATGCTCATGGATTGGTAGGATTAAAATAGTGAAAATGGCCATTCTGCCAAAAGCAATCTACAGATTCAATGCAATTCCCATAAAAATATCAACACAATTCTTTACAGATCTTGAAAGAAAAATTCTCAACTTCATATGGAAAAACAAAAAACCCAGAATTTCCAAAACTATCTTGTACAACAACATATTATCTGGAGGTATCTCCATCCCTGATCTCAAGCTGTACTACAGAGCAATAGTAATAAAAACTGCCTGGTATTGGCATAGAAACAGGATGATGGATCAATGGAACCTAATAGAAGACCCAAAAATAAACCCACACATGTATGGATACTTGATTTTTGACAAAGAAGTCAAAACCATTTAATGAAAAAAAGATAGCATCTCCAACAAATGGTACTGGTCCAACTGGATGTCTACATGCAGAAAAATGAAAATAGATCCATATTTATCACCCTGTACTCCATCAATTTTAAGAGGTAGATTTACTGAATATTATGATCTCTGTTGAATATTCATTTTCGGGCCTTGAACTGTATTGTTTCATGCTTTCTTGGCTTCAAGAGCCATCCAGGGAAAGCACCTAGACCCCCTGCTCAGATGTGGCCACTTGGCAGCTCAGTCTCCATGTGGCTCTCTGAGAGGAGCAGGAGCTGCCTCTATCATGAACTCAGTTGCCTGCTCTTTCATCACTCACCCCTGGTGATATGGCTTTGCCAGGCCATGGAGAAAGAGGATCCAGACAGTCCTGATGAGACTTAAACTATAAGCAGATGGCAGAGGAGGAGAACTCCTTTCAGTGGACTAGGAAAAAGGGATGGGGGGAAGAGGGAGGGAGGAAGGGTGGGACTAGGAAGAGCTGAGGGAGGCGGCTTCAATAGGAATATATAATGAATAAATTATGAAAAAATAAAAATTAAAACAAAGAAAAAAGAGTTGCTTATGAGAGATATGATGTTATTTTGACATCGTTGTCAATGAGTCAGCCTTTCTCTTTTGCAGTTGTTAAAATGCTTCTTTGCTTTGTATTTTGGCACCTTACATGTAGCGGTTGGTCTCTGGACCTGTGTATTGCAGATTCTAAACCCCTTTTGTGTTTGGATATTCATTTTTTTCTCTAGAATTTGAACATTTTCTGCTATAATTTCATTGAATATATATAATACATATATATTATAATATAATATAATTGAATATATATTATACATATATTATAATAAATATTTATAAAATATAGTATATATATTTTCTATGATTTTTTAATCTCAAGCCTTTCTTGTATCTCATGTATTCTTAAGTTTCATCTCTTGATCATACTCCAGAGTCTTAAGATGTTGTGGTCATGGTTTTCTATTTCCAAGACACTACCAGGATGAGTTTCCATGGTGATTCTCAAAAGGGGCACAGGAACTACCTCGGTGGTGTACGGAGCAAACAGAGATTAGTACTGGATTTCCTATAACTCCAAATATAATTGAAGCTATTACTTGAGCTTAGACTGAAGAGTGATTCCTTTTATGTACTGAATAATACCTTCAGCAGCACAGAGGCATGAACAGAAATTTGTTCAGAAAATATAGTAAGGAGGAAAATGCTGTAATAGATGTTCAAAAGGTGAGATGGCAAACCCCTAAAATAGACCATGAGATGATAATATTGAAAATATTTCTGGCCCATTCTGAATTTATTAGAGGAAAAACCTGAAAAAAAATACAGTGACTGTCTATTTCATTTGTGACCATGTAACAACCTAGCCATCTCCATGAGTAATGCAGAACTGTGGTGCACACCTGTAAAACCAGCACTTGAAGAGGAACAAGAAGAAGCATGTGATCAATACCAGCTGGGATGCAGAAAGACATGACAAAAACAACAAAACAAAAAGGAAGGAAATACATACTAAAAATGGTCAACCTCACCAGCCAAGACATGCCCCCTGGTGTGACCATGTCATGAACATCTTGAAAGAAAACAGCCACTTTCTTATTGGATTTAAGTCCTACTCCACAAATGAAACCGCAGCATGGTACCATTATCAGAACAAGAGCCTGCGGCTACACAGGTCACAGGCCCTCACGTAGAGCCTATCATTTTTATTTTGCTAAGTAGACATAGTCTAAAACCAACTCTCAGTTGCTTATCATTATACCCAGAGATGCATCTCTCAGGTCTCATCAGAAAAGCTTCTGTTTTGAAGTAGGTAATGATTAACATACAGACCCACAACTACAAAAGTACAGAAAGTAAAGGACTGCAGAATGCTCAGCCCTAAATGGAACATCCACAAGAATCCCTTCTGCCAGGGCTCAGGGATCATTAAGGAAGACAGAGTGGAAAAAATATGAGCCAGAGGCAGTGGCTCTCATACTATAAGGAAACAGCATCTTATGAACACAGCAGGGCAGCGAAACATATGGACTCAGCGTTTATGGCAGCATGCTAAGTCCTTTATGAACCCAAGACCAAATCCCAGCACAGAGAAGGAAGTTGGACATGAATCCCACGCCAGGAATGGAACCATCTATTAGTAATTGTTAGCTAATAGGTGGGAGAAGCGGAGCCAGTCTTTTTCTAAGAGTGGAGCTCCTGGTGAATCAGACATGCTCCACAAGAATGCCACACGCCCATCAATACTTGAAGAGCAAAAGATGTGTCATAATTTCTTTAAGGCTATCCCATTGTGTACCTGGGAAGAGGAACTGGGTCTGGGAAGAGTTAGAACAGGAGGGGTGACATGATCAAAACACAGCATATGAAATCCTCAAAGAACAAATAAAAATTTTAAAGCATGCTCCATCTGCTATTCCTATTACAAGACTTTGCATTTGTGCTATTATGTATTTTACACATTTTGACTATATAAACTATGATTAATGTATACTTATCACATGCTTACATTACCTGGATACATACCTTTAAAATAGACAGCACTTTTAAACTATATTTGACATTTTAAAAATATTAAACGCCTCAAACAAGAATCTGTCACATCCTTATCATAGTTAAGAACTTCATCTAAAATTTACTGTTGAAATTGCTTTCAGGTTGATGCAGTACTGGTAAATAAATCTATGTCTGTTGTTTTAAGATCATGGAAGTTGCACTGCCTGTTTTCTATTTTAATTCTCGTCTGACGGCAAACATTGTCAGAGGTGAATACTTCAGTGTGATATGAAGCCTTTTGCACCATCAAAAGGACTCACTCTTCAATCTGAGCTCAAATGACAGATTCAATTTGATTTCCAAGTTGTATGAAAACCAAGACTAATCTATTTCCACTCAGAAAACAAGCCTTCCGGGTTGCTTGTCATTCTTTCTTTTATACAGGAATTAGCACGGAAAAATAGATTTTGTGAGAAAGACCATATTTAACCTAAAAGAGGCCAACCTGATAGGAATAGATCCCCCGCTCCTCTGTAGAGCCAGCTGCAGGGGGTCTACTGGTCATCGACGCCACCAACCTACATTTCACTAGGACCCTGTACGGAATTAACATCCTGTCTTACTTGAGTGAAGCCACAGACAGCACTGACCAATACAGCATGATATTTCAGATGCCTGCTCAGGCTACGGTAACAAAACACAGGGTGGCTGCCTTAAACGATAAATTTATCTTATCACTTTTGAAGCCTGTGAGTTTGAGACCAAGGTGTCATGGGGCCCAATTTCTTACAAACAGCTACAACTTTGTTTTTTCTTTCTTTCTTTTTCTTTTTTTTTTTTTAACAGGGTCATTTGTCCCTCTGTGTGTGTTAACTGTCAGACTGATTCAATGCCTACTCCAGAGACCTCGCCTTGGTTTAAATATCTTTTTAATGAGCCTTTGTGCAAATACGATCATACTCTGGGTTACTAGAAACTACGAGTTTATCATGATTGTGAGGAGGCTTCAATTCAGTCTATATGAATCTATGCTCTAGTTCCTCCAAATTCTGCATCACATACAAAATAGATTTACCTTGTCAATTCTTAAACTCAAATTCATATATAAGTATATATATATTTGTATATATATTTGCATATATGCATATGTATTATACAATATCAAATATATAATATATATTTGTATACATATATTCAAATATGTATACATATATAAAAATATATACACATATATACATATAAATGCAACATGCATTTACCTTGTCAATTCTTTTTTTTCTTTGAACTTAAAACTATTTTTAATTTAACTTTATTTTTTTTATTATTAGTTATATTTTATTAACTCTCTATCCCAGCTGTATCCCACTCCCTCATTCCCTCCCAGTCCCTCCCTCCCTCATCTCTGCCCTGCCCCCTTCCAAGTCCACTGATTGGGGAGGACCTCCTCCCCTTTCATCTGACCCTATTTTATCAGGTATCTTCAGGACTGGATGCAAAGTCATCCTCTGTGGCCTAGCAGGGCTGCTCCTCCCTTGGGGGGTGGAGAGGTCAAAGAGGCTGCCATTGAGTTCCTGTCAGAAATAGTCCCTGTTCCCCTTACTATGGGAAACCAGTTGGTTACTGAGCTACCACGGGCTACATCTGAGCAGAGGTTCTAGGTTATATCTATACATGGTCCTTGGTGGAGTGTCAGTCTCAGAAAAGACCCCTGTGCCCAGATATATTTGGTCCTTGGGGACCTCCTATCCTTTCCACATCATACTAACTCCCCTTCTTTCATATGATTCCCTGCACTCTGCCAAAGGTTTGGTTATGAGTCTTAATATCTGCTTTGATACACTGCTAGATAGAGTCTTTCAGAGGTCCTCTGCGATAGGCTCCTGTCCTACATCCAATGCACATCCCATTTGTCTTTCTAAGTGAGGACTGATCATCTTACCCCGTGTCCACTTTCTTATTTATCTTCTTTAGGTGTATAGATTTCATTATGTTTATCATATCTTATAGGACTATACAAGTGAGTACATACCATGTTCATCTTTCTCCTTCTAGGATACTTCACTCAGAATGATCTTTTTCTAGATCCCACCATTTGCCTGCAAATGTCATGATTTCCTTGTTTTTGATTGCTGAGTAGTATTCTATTGTGTAAAAATACCACAGTTTCTATATCCATTCCTCTGTTGAGGGACATCTGGGTTGTTTCCAGGTTCTGGCTATTACAAATAAAACTGCTACAAACATGGTTAAGCAAATGTCCTTGTTGTGTACTTGAGCAAATTTGGGGTATATGCCTAGCAGTGGTATAGCTGGGTCTTGAGGAAGCACTATTCCTAATTGTCTGAGAAAGCACCAGATTCACTTCCAAAGTGGTTGTACCAGTTTACATTCCCACCAGCAATGGAGGAGGGTTCCCTTTTCTCCACAACCTCTCCAGCATATGTTGTCACTTGAATTTTTGATCTTAGCCATTTTGATGGGTGTAAGGTGAAATCTCAGGGTTGTTTTGATTTGCATCTCCCTGATGGCTAAGGATGTTGAGCATCTATTTAAGTGTTCTCTGCCATTCTATATTCCTCTACAGAGAAGTCTTTGTTTAGCTCCATGCTCCATTTTTTAATTGGATTACTTGATTTATTGCTTTTTAACTTCTTTAGTTTTTTATATATGCTGGATATCAGCCCTCTGTCCGATAGAGGGTTGACGAAGATCCTTTTCCAGTCTGTAGGCAGTCGTTTTGTTTTGATGACGATGTCCTTTGCTTTACAGAAGCTTTTTAATTTCATGAGGTCCCACTTATTGATTGTTGCTCTTAGAGCCTGTGCTGTTGGTGTTCTGTTCAGGAAGTTGTTTCCTGTGCCAATGAGTTCTAGGGTCTCCCCCACTTTTTCTTCTAACCTATTTAATGTGTCGGGTTTTACATTGAGGTCTTTGATCCACTTGGACTTTAGTTTTGTGCAGGGTGACAAATATGGATCTATTTGCATTTTTCTACATGTGGACATACAGTTAGACCAGAACCATTTGTTGAAGATGCTGTCTTTTTTCCATTGAATGGTTTTGGATTCTTTGTCAAAAATCAAATATTCATAGGTGTGTGGGTTTATTTCTGGGTCTTCTATTCGGTTCCACTGATCCTCCTTTCTGTTTTTATGCCAATACCATGCAGTTTTTATTACTATTGTTCTGTAGTACAGCTTGAGATCAGGGATGGAGATACTTCCAGATGATCTGTTGTTGTACAGGATCGTTTTGGAGATTCTAGGGTTTTTTCCTTTATTATTATTATTAATTACACTTTATTATTTTTGTATCCCCCCATAGGCCCCTCCCTCCTCCCCTCCCGATCCCACCCTTCCTACCCTTTCTGCATGCATGCCCCTCCCCAAGTCCACTGATAGGGGAGGTCTTCCTCTCCTTCTTTCTGATCTTAGACTATCAGCTCTCATCAGAAGTGGCTGCATTGTCATCTTCTGTGGCCTGGTAAGGCTGCTCCCCTCTCAGGGGGAGGTGATCAAAGAGCAAGCCAATCAGATTATGTCAGAGGCAGTCCCTATTCCCATTACTATGTAACCCACTTGGACACTGAACTGCCATGGGCTACATCTGTGCAGGGGTTCTAGGTTATCTCTATGAATAGTCCTTGGTTGGAGTATGAGTCTCTGTGAAGTTCCCTGTGTTCAAATTTTCTTGTTCTGTTGCTCTCTTTGTGGAGTTCCTGTCCTCTCCAGCTCTTGCTATTTCCTACTTCTTACATAAAATTCTAGGTTTTTTTGTTTTTCCATATGAAGTTGAGAATTTTTCTTTCAAGATCTGTAAAGAATTGTGTTGGTGTTTTGAAAGGAATTGCATTGAATCTGTAGATTGCTTTTGGTAATATGGCCATTTTTACTATGTTAATCCTGCCTGTCAATTCTTAAATCAAATTCATATATATACATATATTCATTGTATATGTATACCATATTTACATATGTAGGTATATGTATACCATATATACATATGTAGGAAGCTTGTCTAAAATATGGGTTGAACTTGAAGAAAGATCTATTCTGATATAATTTTTGTCTACATGTAAAAGCTATTGTAAAACAGCTTTTTTAAAAATGCTGTTGTAAAAAGTTACATGTAAAAACTGTCCCCCCACAAATAGGGGAGGTCTTCCTCCCCTTTCCTCTGACCCCAGCCTATCAGGTCTCATCAGAAGTGGCTGCATTGTCTTCCTCTGTGGTCTGGCAAAGCTGCTCCTCTTTAGGGGGAGGTAATTAAAGAGCCAGCTCTGAGATCATGTCAGAGACAGTCCCTGCTCCCATTACTAGGGTACCCACTTGGATACTGAGCTGCCATGGGCTACATCTGAGCAGGGATTCTAGGTTTTATCCATGAATGGTCCTTGTAGACTTGGAGAGGGGCAAGGGACAAGATGATGGAGGGAGACTGGGATTAGGAGGGAATGAGGGAGGGGGCTACATCTGGGATACACAGTAAATAAACTGTAATTAATATAAAAATAATTTTAAAAATAAGAGAGAAAAAGACTGTTCCCCCAGTAGACACATTCCCTCCAGGATAGAAAAGAAAACTCAAAGAGACTCAAGAGGTAAACAAAAGGTCACATGGCTAGAAAAACAGATAGCATCTTTTTTTTCATTTCTTTTTTTATTACAATTTTTTCCCTTTGTGTCCCAGCTGTAGCCCCCACCGTCATCCCCTCCCAATCCTGATAGCATCTTGATGGTCCCTATCCCACAGTATACAAATGATTAAATACTTGCTTAGGGAGGCTACTGGCCAGCTGCAGACAGAAGTTGTAGCTATGAGAAGAGATTTCCTGGGCCTGTGGATTGCTTGCAAGATGTCCAGAAAGCTCCAGGCTTACAGATTTTGTGAGTCTTCCTTCATCTATGTTGGGGTGGGCTTTTCACAATGAACCTGATTTATTTTAGGCACCTCTGATCTTGTAAGTAACCACTCAACCATACTCCAGTTAGTAACCTCCAAAAAAAATTCACTGGTTTGCCAAGTTGGACATTTGTACAATGATTATTTGGGGATTTCGTGGGCTCTTTCCCTTTCTGGGGTGAATAATCTCTCTCTCTCCTTTCTCTGTCTCTGTGTCTGTCTCTCTCTGTCTCTCTGTCTCTCTCTCTGCATCTCCCCAAGAAAAGTCTGTCACACAACAGTTGTGATGCCTGATAGGGTACCTGCTTTTAAAATTCAGGGTCAGAAAGAACACAGGACAAATACTTCCCCTATACAGGGGAGAAATCAGGAAAAGAACAGAGATGGGCCCCAAGACTCTTAGCATTTTGAAATATTTATTACATCAGCATCCCACCCTTCATGAACAAATTCCACACTTGTTTCTCTGCGTAACACAATACCAGACTGGAAGGGACAAATGGCAAAGTTCAGCTTCTCAGAGCTCGGGGGGTTAGGAAAGTTCAAAAGCTAGAAGGACACATTCCGTTGCGTTTAAATGATTGAACAAGGTGCTATAGATCTGTGTTCTCTGGGCCGGTGGTGGCAATGCAGCAGTCTCGTTAACCTCTGAACTTTCTTCCTTCCATTTTGTTGAAAGGAAGCACAGATGTGCTACAGAAAAGGTCTACTGACTGACCCATAGAATGCCCTGTGATCACATCTCTGATCCCAAATCATAGCTGACAGATTTTCTTCTGGTAAAAACTCTTCCCTATTTCTGCCATCCACTGAGACACCCAATCAGGTCCTCATGATCATATCTCCTGTAACCACCTCATCAAATGATGGTGTGTCCAGGTGCCTGTTCTCTCCAGAAAACCCTTCCAAAAAAAAATTTTTTTTTTTGGTGATATAGATAGCCTTGCAATTTTCGTTTGAAATTCCTTCTGTGTCTATGTCCTCTCATGTTTTCTCAGAAACAGCAACAGAACATAGGCCACACCCTTAAGCTGTTTAGGATTCTCTTCCCTTAATATCCAAGCCCCTCACTCACAAGCTCGACCTCCTATAAACATTAGAACATTAACTGTTTATATTGTTGGCCAGATGACAAGAATAATTCTTTCCTCCACTGTCCAATAACAGTGTTTGAAGTTTATAACAGAGCTCATCAAATGCAGCTTAAATATTTGTATGAACATTCTATCCATGGTTATAGATGCATACATATCTCTACAACTATAAAACCCTTCCCTAGTGTTCTAGTCTCTTTATGATCCCTCACTAAAGTTCACTTTTATATCTGCTGTTAAATCAGTAGTCTTCTAGAGGAAATCCGGGCTCTTGATTACATATCAAAAATTCTTTCGCCCAACATCAACAGCCTAGTTCCAAAGCCTCTTCACATTTTAAAATATTTATTACAGTGGCACCCCACTCTTCATGAGCAAATTCCACATTTGTTTTTCTGAGGCAACATAATACCAGAATGGAAGATGTAAATATCGAAATTCACCTCCTCACAATTCTGAAGGTTGGAAGGGCAATGAAAGAGCAGCATGAGGAGCCTTCTTCTGAAGCTGTTCTACTTGAAAGCAGGAGGCATTTTCTCCCTCTTCCATCACATGCTCTCCCGCAGATATGTCTGTATCAAATCAATTCTCCTTATATAAAAATAGAAGTTGTGTTGGACAGAGACCCGCTATTGTGCAGTTTAACCAGGTCACATCTGCAAAAACCATCTATCTAAACGGGATCACAGTCGTGGGACCTGGTATTCAGATTTCAAGATATAATATTTGGCAAGTATATAATACAGTCTAGGGCAAATCTCTGTAAGTTATCTATAATTTATTGTCATAATTCCATAAAAAAATCAATCTTTATTCCTTTTGCTTTAATGTACTTTATAATGCCCCACATCTCCTTACTGTGGGTGTATCCTTTCAATTATTTTAAGGCCATGCTAGGACTAAAATCATTAGGACTTACTTCAAAAGTCTTTATGCCACAAAATTTGAAAATCTAAATGAAATGGACAATTTTCTTGATCGATTCCACTTACCAAAACTGAACCAAGACCAGGTAAATCAATTAAATAGTCCTATATCCCCCAAGGAACTAGAAGCAGTCATCGAAAGTCTCCTATCCAAAAAAAGCCCAGGACCAGATGGTTTCAGCACAGAATTCTACCAGACTTTCAAAGAAGAGCTAACTTCAGTTCTCTTCAAACTATTCCACAAAATACAAACAGAAGGAATACTACCAAACTCATTCTATGAAGCCACAGTCACCTTGGTACCTAAACCTCACAAAGACCCAACAAAGAAAGAGAATTTCAGGCCAATCTCCCTTATGAACATTGATGCAAAAATACTCAACAAAATACTTGCAAACTGAATACAAGATCACATCAAAGATATCATCCACTATGACCAAGTAGGCTTCATCCCAGGTATGCAGGGGAGGTTCAATACATGGAAATCCATCAATGTGCTCCACCACATTAAGAAACTGAAAGAAAAAGACCACATGATAATATCCTTAGATGCTGAAAAAGCATTTGACAAAATCCAACACCCATTCATGTATAAAGTATTGGAGAGATCAGGGACACAAGGCACATATCTAAACATAGTAAAGGCAATATACAACAAGCCTATAGCCAACATCAAACTCAATGGAGAGAAACTTAAAACGATCCCACTGAATCAGGGACAAGGCAAGGCTGCCCACTCTCTCCATATCTCTTCAACATAACTCTGGAAGTCCTTGCTAGAGCAATAAGACAGTTGAAGGAGATCAAGGGGATACAAATGGGAAAGGAAGAAGTCAAATTATCACTATTTGCAAATGATATGATAGTATACATGTGTGACCCCCAAAATTCTACCAGGGAAATCCTACAGCTGATAAACACCTTCAGCAAAGTGGCCGGATACAAAATTAACTCAAAAAAATCAGTAGTCCTCCTGTATACAAAAGACAAAAGGGCTGAGAGAGAAATTAGGGAAACAACACCCTTCACAATAGCCACAAATAACATAAAGTACCTTGGTGTAACCCTAACCAAGCAAGTCAAAGACTTGTATGAAAAAAATTTCAAGTCTCTGAAGAAAGAATTAGAAGAAGATATCAGAAGATGGAAAGATCTCCCATGCTCATGGCTTGGCAGGATTAACATAGTAAAAATGGCCATCTTACCAAAAGCAATCTACAGATCCAATGCAATTCCCATCAAATTACCAACACAATTTTTTTTACAGGCCTGGAAAGAAAAATTCTCAACTTCATATGGAATAACAAGAAACCCAGAATTGCTAAAACAATCTTCTATAATAAAAGATCTACTGGAGGTATCTCCATGCCTGACCTTAAGCTGTACTATAGAGCAACAATAATAAAAACTGCATGGTACTGGCATAGAAACAGAATGATGGATCAATGGAACTGAACAGAAGGCCCAGAAATAAACCCACACACTTATAGACACCTGATCTTTGACAAAGATGCCAAAACCATACAATGGAAAAAAGATAGCATCTTCAACAAATGGTGCTGGTCCAACTGGATGTCTACATGTAGAAAAATGCAAATAGATCCATACTTATCACCCTGCACAAAACTAAAGTCCAACTGGATCAACATAAAACCAGACACATTAAATCGGTTAGAAGAAAAAGTGGGGAAGACCCTAGAACTCATTGGCACAGGAGACAACTTCCTGAACAGAACACCAACAGCACAGGCTCTAAGAGCAACAATCAATAAATGGGACCTCATGAAAATGAAAAAGCTTCTGTAAAGCAAAGGACACCGTCATCAAAACAAAACAACTGCCTATAGAATGGAAAAGAATCTTCACAAACCCTTTATCTAAAAGAGGGCTAATATCGAGTATATACAAAGAACTAAAGAAGCTGAAAAGTAGCAAACCAAGTAATCCAATTAAAAAATGAGGAACCGAGTTAAACAGAGAATTCTCTGTAGAGGAATATCAAATGGCAGAAAAACACTTAAAGAAATGCTCCAGGTCATTAGCCATTAGGGAAATGCAAATCAAAACGACCCTAAGATTTCACCTTATACCCATCAGAATGGCCAAGATGAAAAACTCAAGTGACAACACATGCTGGAGAGGCTGTGGAGAAAGGGGAACCCTCCTCCACTGCTGGTGGGAATGTAAACTTGTACAACCACTCTGGAAATCAATCTGGCGCTTTCTCAGACAACTAGGAATAGTGTTTCCTCAAGATCCAGCTATACCACTCCTAGGCATATATCCAAAAGAGGCTCAAGTACACGATAAGGACGTTTGCTCAACCATGTTTGTAGCAGCTTTATTTGTAATAGCCAGAAGCTGGAAACAGCCCAGATGCCCCTCAACTGAAGAATGGATGCAGAAATTGTGGTACATCTACACAATGGAATATTACTCAGTAATGAAAAACAAGGAAATCATGAAATTTTTGCAGGTAAATGGTAGGACCTGGAAAGGATCATCCTGAGTGAGCTGTCCCAAAATCAGAAAGACACACACAGTATATACCCACTCATATAGACATATAATATAGGATAAACCTACTAAAATCTGTACATCTAAAGAAACTAATCAAGAGGGAGGACTCTGACTAAAATGCTCAATCCCCATCCCAAAAGGCAAAGAGGAAGGACATCAGAAGAAGAAAACAGGAAACAAGCTAGGAACCTGCCACAGAGGGCCTCTGAAACCTCTGCCCTGCAGACTATCAAAGCAGACGCTGAGACTTATGGCCTACTGTTGGGCAGTGTGCATGGAATCTTATGTAAGAAGGGGGAAATAGTAAGATCTGGAGAGGACAGGAACTCCACAAGGAGAGCAACAGAACCAGAAAATTTGAACACAGGGGTCTTCCCAGAGACTCATACTCCAACCAAGTACCAGGCATGGAAATAACCTAGAACCCCTGCACAGATGTAGCCCATGGCAGTTTAGTGTCCGAGTGGATTCCATAGTAATGGGAAGAGGGACTGCCTCTGACATAATCTGATTGGCCTGCTCTTTGATCACCTCCCCCTGAGGGGGGAGCAGCCTTACCAGGCCACAGAAGATGACAATACAGCCACTCCTGATGTGATCTGATAGACTAAGACCAGAAGAAAAAAGAGGAAGACCTTCCCTATCAGTGGACTTTGGGAGGGGCATGTGTGAAGAAGGGGAAGGGAGGGTGGGATCTGCAGGGGAGGAGGGAGGGGATTACGGGAGGATACAAAGTGAATAAAGTGTAATTAATAAAAAAAAAATCTTACCATGGTCTCAAAAACTATGTTTCCAATTAGCAAATAAACATGACATTAAAATTGTGACTAATGAAGTATAGAAAATAGTTTGCAAGTACGTCATGAATGTGCAGATACTTCATCTGATACATGAGCATAGATGTCTCTGTTCATGTGGGCTTCCTATATCTTCTTATAGGCAATATTCTAGGCTTCTTTTATTTAGATGTCCATGTTAGATCTAGAATAGTGTCTAATTTCCTTGATGAGCTTAACATCAATCACTATCATAATATGCTTATATCCTTACTTTTTCTGAACTGACAACATTCAGAGTTGCTTTTTTTCCCCTTATTTAGAGTGAAATTGTTAAGCTCTGTTTTTGAAGCTGTAATGCCAAATCCAAGCTTAAATACCTGGAAGATCTAGGTCTTCTCCATGCATGGTCTTCTGTTGGTGCATCAGTCTCTGCAGGACTCCCTGGGCTCAGATCTTTTAGCATTCTTGGTCTCCTTGTGGAGCTTCTGTTCCCTCCATGTCCCTCTAATCCCACCCCTCTCTTCCTCCATAATACTCCCTGTGCTCTGTCCAAAGTTTGGCCCTGAATCTCAGCATCTGCTTCGATCTCCTTTTGGATGAAGCCTTTCAGAAGACTCTATAGTAGGCTCCCATCTTGTTTCCTCTCTTCTATCACTTCTGGTGTCTATCCTGTTTGACATTCTGAGTGAGATTTAAACATCCTCCCTAAGGTCTTCCTTAGTATTTAGCTTCTTTAGGTCTGTAGATGGCTGTCCTATATTATATACCTAATGTCTGCTTATTAGTGAACGTATACCATGCCTATCTTTCTGTTTCTGGGATACCTCACACAGGATGAGGACCCAGACCCCCTGCTCAGATGGCTGATTGGCACCTCAGTCTCCATGGGGATTTCTGAGTGAGGGAACCAGGGGCTGCATCTATCATGAACTCAGTTGATTGCTCTCTGATCACTGGCCCCTGATGATGCAGCCTTGCCAGACTGTGGAAGAAAAGGATCTAAGCAGTCCTGATGAGATTTAACAACCTATAGGCAAATGGCAATAGTGGAGAACTCCCCTTTCAGTGGACTAGGAGAAGGGGATGTGGGTAAGAGGGAGGGTGGGATTGGGGGAGTTGAGGGAGGGGGTATCAATCGGGATATATAATGAATAAGTTGTGAAGAAAAAAACTAAAAAATCAGCAAAAAATTGCCTGGTAGAATCATATTTTAAATATAGATGCTTTCTTTTTGTTACTCTTGATTAGCCATTTGTAGTTCAAATAAGAAGGCTTCCATTTTTCAATGTTTTCAATGTTTATTTGGATTTTTAACACAGAGTGCATGTACAGGATAGGCTGCGGCCTATCAGCCTACCAGCCAGTTCTGCAAAGTGTATGTTCATAGAGATGCTAATCAAGAAAAAAAATCTTTCTTTCATACATTATTGACTATTTAGATATTCAGAAAAAATATTGCACTGAAAAATATGACTCCTTCATTTTTTTTCTAATAGCTGGCAGTATTTTAATTTCCAAGACTGATTCTTTCTTTGTGACCTAAACCACAAAATCACCCATCCTGCTATAATTGAATGTGAGAGAAAAGAACAGCTGCAGGCACTGCAGTCTAACCTGTGCAAGGACAGAAATCTCACACTTTTTCCCTTTGATAGAGAAAAAGTGGGCACTTGTCTCACCAGTGTTTGGTCTGGGTTTCAATCCTGTGTGGGTGGCTAAAGTGGACTTTTAACTACTAAAAGTAGGCACTGGGCAGAAGAGATGGTTCAGGTGGTAAATGTGCATGCCACCAAGCCTGATGACCTGAGTTGGATCCCAGACTCACTCCCACACGGTGGAAGGAGAGAACCAGCTCTCAAGGATGTCCTCCGATTTCCACGTATGCCATGACACACAAGTACCCACACGCATACAAACACACAAAATAGATAATAGAGGAGAGGAGACAGATAGATAGATAGATAGATAGATAGATAGATAGATAGATAGATAGA
>NW_026596095.1:22080350-22096961 GCF_907164565.1 Psammomys obesus
AGATAGATAGATAGATAGATAGATAGATAGATAGATAGATAGATAGATAGATAATGATAATAGATTAGATAGATGATAGACAATGATGACAGAGTAGAGAGAGAGATGATAGAGAGATAGATATTTAATAGATAGTATGTAATTAAAGTAAATAAAAGCAGGTATCGCAGCCTTTTGAAATATGTCACTTGTCTATGCATCTTTCCTGTTGCTAATGTAATCTTATCCAAAGACAAGGGACTGCAAACCACACATACTGCCATAGAAAATCCCATTGCCTCAGAAGCAGTATAACGTTTTCAGTTTTTAAAAAACAGCCACTCTCGAGCAGCCTCTCAGGCCAGTTGTGGTTTCCCGAGTAAGGGGAGCAGGAGCTGCCTCTGTCATGAACTCAGTTGCCTGCTCCTTGATCACTTCCCCCTGGCAATGAGGCCCTGCCAGGCCACAGAGGAAAAGGATTCAGGCAGTCCTGATGAGACTTGAAAAGCTAGGGGTAGATGGCAGGGGAGGAGAACTCAACTTTTCAGTGGACCAGGGGAAGGGGATAGGAGGGAAAAGGGAGGGAGAGACTGACGACGGGAAGGAGTTGAGGGAGGGGGCTACAATCGGGATGTAAAATTAACAAATTATAAAATAATTAAATAAAATAATTAAAAAATTGTTAAGGCATGAAGCAAGATTTTATTGTCTCCATCCTAGACTCTCATTTTACCTGAAATTCACAAGAAATGTAGGGTCCTACCAGCCGGTTCTCTTTTCTTCTTGGCTTCTATGTCCGGCCGGAGCTACAGCCCCAGCCAGAGCTACAGCCCCAGCCAGCCCTGTACCATGTGATGGCAACTGTTCACAGCACTCGTATGTTTGTCATTGTTTAAATTTGTGCTTCAAAAGTGCTTTTTCTTTCTTTAAGTTTATGGGATTTTAAAAAGTATTTTGTTGGTTTGTTTTTTGTTTTGTTTTTTTTTTTTTAGTTCATAATATAGTTATATCATTTTCTTAATCCATTTTCTCCCTGAAACCCTCTCATAGAACCTCTTTGCTCTCTTTCAAATTTATGGCTTCTTTTTTCGTTAAGCTTTTTATATACACAAATATTTCTAAAAACATAAATACAATCTGGTCAGTCTGTACTTCTCGGTATTTTGTGAGGAACACAGTTATAAATTTTAACTTTAGCACTTCATGCTGCAAAATAATTTCTCTCATACAAAGGTCTGCTTTTGTATTTATATAAAAAATGAGAGCATGGGTGAGACGGCTTACCGTACTACGGCTAACCCCTGAGCCTGGCTGCCTGAGTTCCACCATGGAAACCACACGGTGGGAGAAAAGAACTGAATCCCACAAGCTGTCCTCTGACCTCCACATGCACACAGTGGCATGTATACACGCACAACACACACACACACATGTACACAGAGAGATATATTCATTTCATAAATATATGCTAAAAAGACACACACGTGCAGAATCCTCAAAGTTCTGTAAGTTCAAGTTATTTTGTAAGCTGGGAACTAGGTAACTGTATTTTCTAGAAGTAAATAAGGTAAAACATAAGGATTATTTTCACTTTAGAACAATCTTTTATGGTCTTTTGATTTCCTTAAGATACACTTCTCATACACTTCAAATACACTTCTAAGTCCTTTGTGAAGAGGCCTGAGGGGCCGACACATGTGAGCTAGACGTTATTTCAAACTTTTGCTCCATCTCCACACACATTTTAGTTGTGTCCATCTTTTTCAAAACCTACAAAGAACTCAAGTAAACTCCACATTCCAGTCTCAAGAATGGCTTTCTGACTCTCTACATTTATTCACAGTAGAACATATTGCCTCACCCAAAGAGTGTATTTTTATATGGATTATATATGTTTTCCCTCTCTTTACCTAGGTTCATTTGTCATAAAAAAATAATGGCAAGTATCTTGTGTATTATATAACAACTTGAAACTTAATGACTAAGCGCCATACACCAGTCATTACTATGTATAATCTTAGACACCATTCAACTGTGCGCCCTTTCCCGTCATTGCTTTTATATTCATTTTCATTCTCTTATTTTTTTTAAAGTTTTGAGGACTCACTCTGTGTAAGTGCTGTCCGTGTGTCTAGACTACATCAGTAAACTAGTAACGAAGAAAAGAACAAAGCTAACAAATAAAATGAAAGGAGGCACAACTGAGCGGTTCTGGCCATGCTAGAATGACAGCAGGTCACATTACTAAATGAAAGTCTTGGAAAATATTGACAGCTGTGAAAAGGCCTGAGGGAGGTGAGAGCATTAGTCATTGAAACATCTAGAGGCAGAGTGTTTGCTGGGGGGAGGGCAGTGATCAAGAATAGCGCAGGGTAGAAGCTTGCATCATTTGTCCAAGGAATTGTAGGATGTTCTTAAACTCAACCTCATTCAGTCTAGGATCCGTTCAGCAGAAAGCTAAGTCTTGCATTCAGCTAATTACTGTAATACCAAGTTCATGTTCATAAATCTTTTTATTTTGTTGACAAATGTCTGTATCGTTGCATTACTATGCATTTTACGAGGCTCTTATATTGTTGTTATTTTCATTATCCTGTAAGCGTCAGAGTAAGGCACTTGTCCTCTATATTTTCCAATGTTTTTTTCTGAACTTAAGAAATGGAACAAATGTTTCAAGCTTGAAAAAAGAAGGAAGTTGTAAGAGTTTGAGTATAAAAACCCTAACTTCATTCCACAAATGACAGTAGTTAAATCTTTTCATTTGTAGTTTCCTAATGAATAACAGAGACTATAACCTGTTGAAATGTATAATGCTGAATTAATTCATTCAAGTGTGATCCATATTTGAGTTCTACAGATACAAGAGTAAGAAGCATGAGAGTAACATAAAATGAAATTTTTAAAAAAAATGACAAAAATCAAATGACTTCACATGATGGAGCCACTGACCACATTCTTTGAGCTATTGACCTGGATTTTCTGCTCCAATGGCCAATTTCCCAGCAGGTCAGTAATAACCACCTGCACCATAAAGTGTTTAGGCCCTAAGGGAAGCGTTACCTTCCACCTTGATCCATTTCAAGCTTTGTCTATTTCTAGAATAGTGTCTCTCATGATTCTTAACCTTGCCAACTCACATCTAAATTCACAACTTGCAGTCAAATGGCAAGTTGAGCTCATAAATAATGTATGTTTCTACTTCTAAGATGCCTCGTGGGCCATATCAGGATCTTCCTTTGAGTTCTGTTCATCTGAAGATGGTTATGCCTCAAAATTGTTTTATTGGATATATCTTATGCTGAGCTTATTTCTAAATTCCTCGGGAAGTATGAAGAGATTTACGTGGCCTGAGTAATGAAAAATTTTTTTTGAATGTCACAATTTTGCCCATTTTATTTATTTTTATTTTTTATTAATTACAGTTTATTCACTTTGTATCCCCCCATAAACCCCTCCCTCCTCCTCTCCCAGCCTCACCCTCCCTTCCTCTTCTTCTTGCTTGCCCCTCCCAAGTCCACTGATAGGGGAGGTCCTCCTCTCCTTCCTTCTGATTTTTTTTTAATTTTATTTTTTTCTTATCAGTTACATTTTATTAAATCTGTATCCCAGCCGTGTCCCGATCCCTCATTCCCTCCCAGTCCCTCCCTCCCTCCCTCATCTCCACCCTGCCCCTTGCCAAGTCCACTGAGAGGGGGGACCTCCTCCCCATTCATCTGATCCTGTTTTATCAGGTATCTTCAGGACTGGCTGCAAAGCTCTCCTCTGTGGCCTAACAGGACTGCTCCTCCCTTGGGGGGTGGGGAGGCCAAAGAGCCAGTCATTGAGTTCCTGTTAGAAATGGTCCTTGTTCCCCTCACTATGGGAAACCAATTGGTTACTGAGCTATCACAGGCTACATCTGAGCAGAGGTTCTAGGTTATATCCATACATGGTCCTTGGTTGCATGTCAGTCTCAGAAAAGACCCTGTGCCCAGATATATTTGGTCCTTGTAGAGCTCCTATCCTTTCCTCATCAGACTAACTCCCCTTCTTTTTTATGATTCCCTGTACTCTGCCAAAGGTTTGGTCATGAATAGTGTTTTGCTTTGAAAACACTGCTAGTTAGAGTCTTTCAAATGCGCTCAGTAGACTCCTGTCATACCTTCAATGCACATCCCATCTGTCTTTCTAAATGAGGATTGATAATCTTACCCCATGTCCGCTCTCTTGATTATCTTTTTTAGGTGTATAGATTTCATTATGTTTATCGTATCTTATAGGTCTATATAAGTAAGTATATACCATGTTTGTCTTTCTCCTTCTGGGATATTTCACTCAGGATGATCTTTTCTAGATCCCACCATTTGCCTGCAAATTTCATGATTTCCTCCTTTTTGATTGCTGAATAGTATTCCATTGTGTAAAAATACCACAATTTCTGTACCCATTCCTCCGTTGATGGACATCTGGGTTGTTTCCAGGTTCTGGCTATTACAAATAATGCTGCTATAAACATGGTTGAGCAAATATCCCTTTTGTGTACTTGAGCAAACTTTGGGTATATACCTAGCAGTGGTATAGCTGGGTCTTGAGGAAGCACTATTCCTAATTGTCTTAGAAAGCGCCAGATAGATTTCCAGGGTGGTTGTATCAGTTTACATTCCCACCAGCAGTGGAGGAGGGTTCCCCTTTCTCCACAACCTCTCCAGCATGTGTTGTCCCTTGAGTTTTTCATCTTGGCCATTCTGATGGGTGTAAGGTGATATCTCAGGGTGGTTTTGATTTGCATTTCCCTGATGGCTAATGAGGATGAGCATTTCTTTAAGTGTTTCTCTGCCATTTGATATTCCTCTACAGAGAATTCTCTGTTTAGCTCTGTTCTCCATCTTTTAATTGGATTACTTGGTTTGCTACTTTTCAGCTTCTTTAGTTCTTTGTATATACTCGATATTAGTCCCCTGTCAGATAAAGGGTTAGTGAAGATTCTTTCCCAATCTGTAGGGCAGGCGTTTTGTTTTGATGACAGTGTCCTTTGCTTTACAGAAGCTTTTCAGTTTCATGAGGTCCCATTTATTGATTGTTGCTCTTAGAGCCTGTGCTGTTGGTGTTCTGTTCAAGAAGTTGTCTCCTGTGCCAATGAGTTCTAGGGTCTTCCCCACTTTTTCTTCTAACCGATTTAATGTATCTGGTTTTATGTTGAGGTCTTTGATCCACTTGGACTTTAGTTTTGTGCAGGGTGATAAATATAGATCTATTTTCATTTTTCTGCATGTAGACATCCAGTTGGACCAGCACCATTTGTTGAAGATGCTGTCTTTTTTCCATTGAATGGTTTTGGCTTCTTTGTCAAAAATCGATTATTCATAGGTGTGTGGGTTTATTTCTGGGTCTTCTATGCGGTTCCTTTGATCCTCCTTTCTGTTTTTATGCCAATACCATGCAGTTTTTATTACTATTGCTCTGTAGTACAACTTGAGATCGGGGATGGAGATACCTCCAGATGATCTGTTGTTGTACAGGGTTGTTTTGGAGATTCTGGGTTTTTTGTTTCTCCATATGAAGCTGAGAATCTTTTTTTTCAAGGTCTGTAAAGAATTGAGTTGGTATTTTGATGGGAATTGCATTGAATCTGTAGATTGCTTTTGGCAGGATGGCCATTTTCACAATGTTAATCCTACCAATCCATGAGCACGGGAGATCTTTCCATCTTCTGAGATCTTCTTCAATTTCTTTCTTCAGAGACTTGAAGTTTTTTCTCAAACAGGTCTTTCACTTGCTTGGTTAGTGTCACACCAAGGTACTTTATGTTATCTGTGGCTATTATGAAGGGTGTTGTTTCCCTAATTTCTTTCTCAGCCCTTTTGTCTTTGGTATACAGGAGGGCTTCTGATTTTTTTGAGTTGATTTTGTATCCTGCCACTTTGCTGAAGGTGTTTATCAGCTGGAGGAGTTCTCTGGTTGAATTTTTGGGGTCGCAAATATATACTATCATATCATCTGCGAATAGTGACACTTTGACCCCTTCCTTTCCGGTTTGTATCCCCTTGATCTCCTTCAACTGTCTTATTGCTCTAGCAAGGACTTCCAGCACTGTGTTGAAGAGATATGGAGAGAGTGGGCAGCCTTGTCTTGTCCCTAATTTCAGTGGGATTGTTTTAAGTTTCTCTCCATTGAGTTTGATGTTGGTTATAGGCTTGCTGTATATTGCCTCTACTATGTTTAGATATGTGCCTTGTATTCCTGATCTCTCCAAGACTTTAAACATGAATGGGTGTTGGACTTTGTCAAATGCTTTTTCTGCATCTAAGGAGATGATCATGTGGTTTTTCTCCTTCAGTTTGTTTATGTGGTGGATTACATTGATGGATTTCCGTATGTTGAACCACCCTTGCATGCCTGGGATGAAGCCTACTTGGTCATGGTGGATGATATCTTTGATGTGTTCTTGGATTCGGTTTGCAAGTATTTTATTGAGTATTTTTGCGTCAATGTTCATAAGAGAGATAGGTCTAAAGTTCTCTTTTTTGTTGGGTCTTTGTGTGGTTTAGGTATCAGGGTGACTATTGCTTCATAGAATGAGTTTGGTAATGTACCTTCTGTTTCTATTTTGTGGAATAGTTTGAGGAGAATTGGTGTGAGCACTTCTTTGAAGGTCTGGTAGAATTTTGCGCTGAAACCATCTGGCCCAGGGCTTTTTTTGGAGGGGAGACTGTGAATGACTGCTTCAATTTCCTTGGGGGATATAGGGCTATTCAGTCTTTCTACCTGATCTTGACTTAATGTTGGAAGATGGAATATATCAAGAAAATTGTCCATTTCATTTAGATTTTCAAATTTTGTGGCATATAGGCTTTTGTAGTATGACCTAATGATTGTTTGAATTTCCTCTGTGTCTGTAGTTATTTCACCCTTTTCATCTCTGATTTTGTTGATTTGGATATATTCTCTCTGCTTTTTAGTTAGTTTGGCTAAGGGTTTGTCTATCTTGTTGCTTTTCTCAAAGAACAGCTTTTTGTTTCATTGATTCTTTGAATAGTTTTATTTGTTTCTAATTGATTGATTTCAGCCCTGAGTTTGATTATTTCCAGCCTTCTGCTCCTCTTGGGTGTATCTGCTTCTCTTTTTTCTAGGGTTTTCAGTTGGGCCATTAAGTTGTTTGTATGTGATGTTACAAATTTCTTCTTGCAGGCACTCAGTGCTATAAATTTTCCCCTGAGCATTGCTTTCAATGTGTCCCATAAATTTGGGTATGTTGTGCCTTCATTTTCATTGAATTCTATGAAGTCTTTAATTTCTTTCTTTATTTCTTCCTTAACCCAGCTGTCATTGAGTAACAAGTTGTTCAGTTTCCATGTGCGTGTACGCTGTTTGTTATTTCTGTTGTTGTTGAGGTCCAGCTTAAGTCCATGGTGGTCAGATAGAATACAAGGGATTATTTCAATCTTTTTGTATCTGTTGAGGCTTTCTTTATGACCAACTATATGGTCTATTTTGGAGAAGGTTCCATGTGGTGCTGAAAAGAAGGTGTACTCTTTTGAGTTTGGATGAAAAGATCTGTAGACGTCTATTAGGTCCATTTGATTTAGGGTCTCTGTAAGTGTTTTTATTTCCCTATTTGTTTTCTGTCTAGTTGATCTGTCCCTTGGTGAGAGTGGAGTGTTGAAGTCTCCCACTATTAAGGTATTAGGATCAATGTGTGATTTAAGCTTTAATATTGTTTCATTTACGAATGTAGGTGCTCTTGTATTTGGGGCATAGATATTCAAAATTGTGATGTCCTCTTGGTGGATTTTTCCTTTGATGAGAATATAGTGGCCGTCCTTATCTTTTTTGATTAACTTGGGTTGAAAGTCTATTTTATTAGATATTAGGATGGCTACTCCTGCTTGTTTTCTGGAACCATTTGCTTGAAAGACATTTTTCCAGCCCTTTACTCTGAGTAGTGTTTATCTTTGTTGCATAGGTGTGTTTCTTGGATGCAACAGAATGATGGATCCTGTTTCTGCAACCATTCTGTTAGTCTGTGTCTTTTAATTGGGGAGTTGAGTCCGTTGATGTTGATAGAAACTAGTGACCAACAATTGTTACTTACTTTAGATGTGGTGTTGGTGGTGTCACTGCATTTCATTGCTTGTCTTCTTTTGGTTTTTTTGTTGTGTAGTTATCTATTTCCTCTGTTTCCTTCGATGTAGTTGTTTTCTTTGGTTTGGAGTTTCCCTTCTAGTAACTTCTGTAGAGCTGGGTTACTATGTAGATATTTTTTAAATTTGGTTTTGTCTTGGAATATCTTGAATTCTCCGTCTATGTTGATTGAAAGTTTTGCTGGGTATAGTAGTCTGGGTTGGAATCTGTGGTCCCTTAAGGACTGTATGATTTCTGTCCAGGCCCTTCTGGCTTTCATAGTTTCTGTTGAGAAATCTGGTGTGATTCTGATAGGTCTACCTTCATATGTTACTTGGCCTTTTTCCCTTGCTGCTTTTAGAATTTTTTCTTTGTTTTGTAGGTTCAGTGTTTTGACTATGATGTGACGTGAAGAATTTCTTTTCTGGTCTAGTCTGCTTGGTGTTCTGTAGGCCTCTTGTATGTTTATGGCCATCTCCTTTAAGTTGGGAAAGTTTTCTTCTATAATTTTCTTGAAAATATTTTCCGGACCTTTGAGCCTGATGTCTTCTTTTTCTTCTACTCCTATTATTCTTAGGTTTTGTCTTTTCATGGTGTCCTTGATTTCTTGGATGTTTTGTGTTTGGAACTTTTCTGATTTTATTTTTTCTTTGAGAGACGTTTCAATTTCCACAAGTGTATCTTCGACTCCTGAGATTCTTTCTTCCATCTCTTGTATTCTGTTGGTGATGCTTACCTTTGTAGTTCCTGATCTTTTCTCTATGTTCTCCAGCTCCTGGTTTTTCTCTATTTGTGTTTTCTTTATTGATTCTAATTCTGTTTTCATGTCTTGCACCATTTCCTTCATCTGTTTGAATGTGGACTCCTGCTTTTCAAAGATAGCTTCTATTTTTTTGTCCGTTTCCTCTCTATGTATCACTAATTGTGCCTCTACTTCTTTGGGTATAATTGCCTGTATTCCTATGAGAGCTTTGTTTATTTCTTCTTTATTTGCCTTCATTTGTGTGGACATTTCTTTGAGAGCTTTGTATATTTCTTCTCTGTTTGCCTCAATTTTCGTGGTCATTTCTCTGAGAGCACGATTTGTTTCCTCTTGGTTAGTCTCGATTTCTTTGGTTATTTCTCTGAGGGCTTTGTTCATTTCATCTCTATGGGCCTCTAATAGCTGGAGAAACATAGTTTTGAGGTCGTTTTCTTGTATATCTAGTGAATTAAAGTGTCCATTGTTTTGTGGGGTTGCTGGTGAGGTCATTATGTCCTGATTTTTGTTGGGAGTATTCTTACGTCTGCCTCTAGCCATCTGGTTATTTATAATCCTCACTGGTTGTTCCTCGAGGTTGTAGTTTGGGCTATGATCCTCTCTTTCTGTTTTCTGGACTGTTTTTTCAGGAAGATGAGAGAGGTTCACTGCTTTGGGAGTGTGCACTGTGTTTTCAGTTTTGCCTAAGTAAGGAATGTGACACTGGCGCTATTCGCGTGCGCTTTTAGCAGGCGCAGTGTGCATGCGTGGATTCTCTGACTATTGCAGTGGCCTGCAAGCCACTATTACACAGTTCTGACTGAGATCCAGTGATTGTTTGCCTGGATTACCCTGGTGGACCCGCAAGGCAGAGGCTTCAATGTTGGGGTCGCTATCCCAAGAATCCCTATGATGCCCACACTAGGGATGTGGGTGGCAGGGATCTCGTCTGGTTGCTTCTGTGGAGAGGCCCTGGGTCTGGGGCAATCTCTCCCTAGAAGGCTCACTCACTCTCTTGCAGGACCAGTTGGAATGCACAGGGGTTCCCCTTGCTCACTACTCTGTTTTGGTCCTGCTGCGGAAGTGCACGGGTAGGCTAACAGTCAGCTCTGTGACACTGTGGCCGCAGGACTCGGTGTCCACCTTTCCTGTGTGCTGCCTCTTTGTCCTTTCCCTCTGCCAGGAGGGGTTATGTTGACTGGTCCCTGGGTGGCGCAGGAAAGAGTTAGGATGAGTGTACTCAATCCCAGATCCCGGGCCCAGATCTCTCTGTCAGAAGCAGCCTAGTGGTAGAATCTATGTTTGCTGATCCCAAGAGAGTACTAGATAGGGTTGAGTGTCCTCAGATCCAGAGCTTGGGTTTCTCTGCTAGGGGCCACTGGGTGAGCTGGAGAGAGGGTGCTGTGTCCTTGGCAGGCTGCCTCTCTGTCCTTCCCCTCTGACCTTCTCCTCTGCTAGGGCAAGCTTATGGAGGTGCTCTCAGGGGAGTGCCAGCCGGGGTTGGGGCTTCTCAGTCGGATCCTGAGCCCTGAGCCGGCGTTTCTCTGCCAGGGGTCGGGGGTGGGGGGGCGCCGGTGATAGAACTTGCTGCTAGACCTTATTGTGCTGGACCCAGGATAATCTCAGAACATGTAGAATAACCACAGTCCCAGATCCCGAGCTGTAGTTTGTTTGCTAGGAGCGGCCGGCAGCACTGGAGTTCCGGCACTGTGAAGCCGCTGTGCGCCTCTTTATCCTTCCACTCCACTGCGGCAGGGTTATGGCGGCGTTTGGGGGAGTGCCCGAAAGGATTGGGTTTTCTCAGCCCCGATATCAGGTTGGGGTACAGACACTGTGGTCTGTGGCAGATTCTGCTGGACGCCTCCTGCCTCCTCCGAAGAGGGAGTAGGGATTTTGAGCTGGGCGCGCGGCTGCTCTCCGTGTGCAGCGGGAGCTCAATTGTGATGGCGGTGGGTACCCGTGGTCAGAGAGACCTTCCAGGGAACGACTGGGTGACCCGTGAGCAGTCTGGCAACTTTCCTTCCCCGTGGGGTTTTTTTTGCGACTGGGACTCCCAGCCTCAGGCACCCTTGTGCCCACCAATCAGCCTGGGAAACTGATCGTGATAAGCAGGCTTGCGGCACCAGCCCGGAGACCCAAAGCCCGCGTTAGTTGGGTTCTCCTCCAGGTTCTGGCTGGGCAGCCGAGAGTGGACCCGACCGATTCCCACGCCGTGGGAGCCTCCCCTCACCTGGGAAACACGATCGATCGCTGTTGTTTTAGGGCCCAGAGTTCAGTCTCCTGGTCACTGCACGGAGTGTGTTGTCCCGTTTCTCAGACATGGTGCTCTCCCGGTGCCGCCATCTTGGCCCCTCGTAATGAGAAATATTAAAGAGATAATCATACCCAGGACAATATGTGTGAAGTGCTTTTCATTCTCTTTCTTATAAACACGTAGATGAGATTTTACTTCATTTATAGACAAATAAAATCTATTCATTTACTTTCATTTCAGATCATCATGCCTACATTGTTTGTCGGCTTATTTATCTCTAAATCCATTAGAGTCTGATCTTGTGTTGGGTTATCTCTGTGTTTCATCAACTCAAAAGCATGTGGAGGCAAAATAGAAGCTTGCATTTATTGTGAGACTTTCCCAGGAGAGACACGACACAAACTTCTATTGACTCCAGATAGAAAACCAAAGACAGACCAGAGTAATGATTACACCAAAGTCCAACTTGGTGAACTAGTGAGTTTACTTAGCTTAGTGATGAGAGTATGGATGAGGCATTACTTACAAAAGAGACCAGTCAGAGGCAGCTGCATCCCTGAAAAGCTCACCCCCACCCTGTGAGTGATGTCGCTCTCATGAAGGCTGCCTCCCTGGAGCTCTCTCTGTGACTTGCAGGCACTCACAATGGCAGAGAGTCTTTTCTCCAGTGATTGCTGAATGCTTCTATAGCCTTGGGGAGGTTTACAATTTTCAACTTCCCTATGTGTGTGAAGTTTGTTCACTTCCTGAGTTCTCTAAACTCACTTCCTCCTTCCCAGAGGCCATGTTTCAGGCCTTAAAGAGCCTGACATCAAGACAGACTATTTTAACTAGGAGGAGGTTGCTGTGCAGCCCTTCATCCCTTCCTCCGGGTCTTACATTCTTTCTGTTCTCTCTCTTCTGTGATATTCTGTAAGCCTTGGAGGGGGTTATTGTAGGAGGCCACACACCATCTTAACCAGTGTGTGTGTGCTTTACTGGGGATTGAACTCAGGGCCCCTTGCATGAAAGGAAAGTGCTGCACCACTGTGCCATATCACCATCCACATGTGTGTCGAAGCGTAAGCATTGGACCAGTATGCCACAGCAACAGTCACTTGTTCTGGGGGCTTTACCAGTGGTTATGAGTCTCTATGAGAGCCCATCAGCAAACGGTGACCTGTGAGTATAAGCACAAATGTTTCGAAGGCAACTGATAAAAACATAATAGCCATTTAACAAAACAGTATTGGTAGTAAAGGAAGAAGCATTGGCTCAGGGCCCCCAAGACCAAGGTCTCAGCACAAAAAAAAAAAAAAAAAAAAAAAAAAAAAAAAAAAAAAAAAAAAAAAATTCAATTTGCTCCAGAGGAACAGAGGGCAGAGAATATGAGACAAAGATAGGAGACAGAAAATGAGGGAGAACGGGAAGGGAAGAAGGAGGAGGAAAGAAGGGTATTGATCCCAGGGGGACAAAGGGCTGCCTCTGGATAGATAGGAGACAGACATGGCCCATAGGCAGTTTATAAAATGGGAAACCCCTTGTTAGGACGAGGTGTTTAATTTTATTCTGGCATGTAAATTGGGTGAGCCAAAGGGGGTTTTTGATTGGTGGACTTCAATACTTTGATAGCTGGACTTTGGCAGTCAGCCTCAGTGGGAGTAATTGACCAAATAAGGGATAGACCTTGGAGCTAGTTTTAGGAATGTAATCTAGCAGTTTTTAGCAAGGCACAGGGGACAGAGAGAAGCCCATGCTAGAGCCATGTTTGCACAAGCCAGCTGGCCAGAATCCCTTTAGATGTATTTCACACTCTAGTCATAAGATTTGTCCTAGCTTACAATGCTAGACACGAATTTCCTCCTGTCGAGAAAAACCTTAAGTCCAACACACACAGTAGTCATGCTACCTTGGCACCAGCAGGCACCTACTATAGGGTGGTTTGGAACTATAGTATTCAACGACCATAGCTGATGGGCTGTTGTTGACAATCACAACATTTGGTAATGTCAACAATAGTTCTTACTAACTAGTTCTGGCATAGCACTAACAAGAGGGGTAATAGCCTTTCTAGTTTGTGGGGCCTTGGGAACCCCCCTGGCCAATAACTCATACTTCTGACACTATGATTTTCATTCCCCAAACCCAGCGGTGCCCATTTCCAACCATTCAGGGTGCCTCCTTAACTTAAACTCTAGTTTGCTTGTTTGTTTGTTGAGGGTGTTTTGTTGTTTGTTTGTTAAGACTAGGCCTCACCTGTGACTCTGACTGAACTAGAATTCACTGCAGAGATCTCAAACTTGCAGAGATCCCTCTGCTTCAGCCTGCTGAGTGCTGAGGTGAAAGGTGTGCACGACCACCCCAGGATACATAATTAAGCCTTTATCTATTGTTCCAAGAACCCGTTTATTCTTTCAGTTAACCCCGCCCCAGTAGAGTGGTAAAGCGGGTGAAGGTACCATTGCTCCTGGCTGTTCTTTTGCCCCATTCTGTACATCAGTGTTTATGAAATGGCTACCATTGTCACTGCCAGTGACAATGTGACAATTGTGAGTGCATAGTTGAGTTTCTTGTTGGCATGCATAGACCCGACGACATCTGTTTGGAAGTCTCTTGTGGCATTATCAACTGATGTACATATCCAGTTAGAGTATCCGCGTGCAAAGGTTGCAATCAGAAACAGGCCTCGCATGACTGGACAGGACCTAAAGTCTTAGAGTATTTTACCAGCTTGCCAGTGGCTTTGATGATCCTCCATTTTATGCCGGTTTCCCCGTGAGGAGACTATTTCCGTGAATCTAGTGAGCAGCCTCTCATGGCACCTTAAAGCAGAAAGCTTGTACTTTAGGTTTCCAGGAGGACGTGGTGCACTGTGGGCTGCCAAATGGAAAACTACTAGAGGCCCTGATTTCTGTTGAACTCGTGTTTCCCTCCATGTCTATTGTCCACACAGAGCTAACCCAGCACCTACCAGTTCTGTTTATCCATTTGGGCCATTCATAACCAGAGGTCTCTGAATATGGCCTGTCAGTACAGATCATCACAGGGCAAGCCTAGGCTCACTGGTTACTTTTTCATTCTTTCTCCAGCTACCTGATGTCTCTTTGCATTTATATTGCAACCACTAACCATTTTTGAGTGATATTTGCAGTCATACCATCTGTGTTCCAGACATCTACAGGGATGGATGCTGTCCTTTTGAACATTTCTTATGACTTAGCTATTGGCTCAACTATTTAAGGATGTTCAATGTCTTAGAAAACCATTGACCCAGGCTGGAGAGATAGTTCAGAGGTTAAGAGCACTGGCTGCTCTTCCAGAGGTCCTGATTTCAATTCCGAGCACCCACATGGTGGCTCCCTATCATTTATAGTGAGATCTAGCGCCCTCTTCTGGAGTGTATGCATACATGTACGCAGAACATTATATACATAATAAATAAATAAATCTTTTTTTAAGTTAAAAAAAAACATTAACCCAAGACAGCCTGTATGGCGCTAACTACATGGTTTGCAAACACCATACCATATTGGTTTAAATATGCATGCCACCTTTGCAGAATTTGATTATGTGTCTCCCTAGAAAGAGGTTTCACCAAAAATAAAACCTTCAGTCCAACCCTTAATTAGATAAGCTGTTTGTCCCATTACTGAGGTGGGACCAGAGATAGGTTCTATCAATTGTGACACTTCATCTACAGCCAACAAATGCTCTTTAGGTGCTGTATACTGAGACTCTGCCCCCATCCACAACCAAGACCAAAACCATTTGTTCAGGTGGTTATTCCCCAGCTACATCTCAAACTCTGACGTCTTTTAGCATGAAGGGACACTGAGGTTATAAGGCACATGGATGTTTAGCTTCCCCTCCAAAGATCATTGTGTGTTCAAAAGTATCTTATGCCTTTCTGTCTCATTCTATATGGAACCCCCTTTTTATAAAATCATACAGAGAATAGGTAACTTGGGGAAAACGTGGTGTGAATGCCCACCCATATCCCAGGATCTCCAAGAATACCTGTTGCCTTTTTATCTTCACCATCATAGGATTTTTTTTTCTAACAACAATATTGTCAGATATCATAACCATGTTCCTGGACCATATACTCTCGGGAATTTACAGCTGTGCCTGCCCTTTGCACCTTGACTGGTTTGATCTCCCTTTTTGCTTCCTTAAGGCCCATATGTATGTCTTTTACCTTTTCTAAATCTGCAGAGTACCCTAAAGTTAGCATTATGCCAACTGTACATTGAGACCTTTTTACAAACGATATGCTGGGTAGCAAAGCAAGGTCCCAGGCACGTCATGACAGATAGAAGAACTGTGGGAAAAGTACTCAGAAGGTCCATTGTTGATCATTACAAGTAAATGAAAATTTATTTTGGAATACAGCAACTGAGGAAATACAGAAGGAAAAATGTGGTAGTGAGGTCTGATATAGTTCCAAAGGTACAATCCCTTGTCTGGGTTTTTCATCCTTGCATAGCTCTGTGGACCACATGTATTTCTCCCACATTCATTATCTTGGTAAGCTGGCTTACGTTGTTTGATGTTATACCCTTAGCCTGACTGTGTTCACATACTGGGAGTCTGGCAGACTCTTGGTCTGAAATGTAACTGCAGCTTTTCCCATTGTACCTCCCTCAGACATGAGGCTGTGGAGAGAAGCCCAAGGTAAGAAAACAGTTTCCACACCCAGCATACTCTCTGCAGGTTTTTGTCTGAATTGTTTCATCCTTATGTCCAGTAACTATTGCCATTGTCCCTCGTGCTTTGGATGGTTGGCATGAACTAAGGAAAACTCAGCTCTAGAATCCACTGAAGCCTCTCCTACTTTATAAAAATCATGTTCTACCACAGAGCTCATAAAACCCTCTAAAACCCACACAAATTCCATGATTGCTTCTTATACCCTCTAAAACCCACACAAATTCCATGATTGCTTCTTATATAACTGTGGTCCTACCTGGCCTGCTGGACTGAACCTCACAGATTTTCTTATTATGAGCTCCTTTCCTATCACTTACCTCACAGCATTGCCTCCCTCGACTACCCAACATTTCTCCTTGGTCCAGGTTTTTGTTTGTTTTGTTTTTTGATCCCAGGAAGGACTCTTTAGCACTGATACAACTTGTGTTCTCTTTTCCTTACATCCTGCCAACTACAAGGAATAAAAAGCTAATACTTTCACCTCATTTTTAATCCAATGTCCTTCCCAAATAACAGACTAATGCAGAGATGCTAAGCACATTTTCCCTACCTAATCCCCCTTAACATGAACAAGTTCCCTTTGGGCTGTCATATTGGTCTCAAATGTGTTTCTTAGTACACATATAATGATCCAGGCAACCTCACCAATGTCAACACTCATGTGTCCCTTATATGTCCCTGTAATATTTGTTATTTACTTATTTTCATGACATCTCTGTGATCCTGCAGTAAACTACACTCATCAAGCTTAGTTTCAAGCAGGTATAACATCACATATCACAAAAAGAAGAAGAAGAAGGAGGAGGAGGAGGAGGAGGAGGAGGAGGAGGAGGAGGAGGAGGAGGAGGAG
>NW_026596095.1:22096971-22314921 GCF_907164565.1 Psammomys obesus
AGGAGGAGGAGGAGGAGGAGGAGGAGGAGGAGGAGGAGGAGGAGGAGAAGGAGGAGGAGGAGGAGGAGGAGAAGAAGAAGAAGAAGAAGAAGAAGAAGAAGAAGAAGAAGAAGAAGAAGAAGAAGAAGAAGAAGAAGAAGAAGAAGAAGAAGAAGAAGAAGAAGAAGAAGGCATCCCTACTGGGATTGTCCCTGAGGACTCCCAACCCAGACCTTCCCTCTGGGTTAAAGACTCAGCCTTGATTGCATGGCTTGTCACTCAAAGCAAAGCCCATGAAGCTAACACCATAGCAGGAAGGTATATTGTTCCTTTCACATCATATGGAGAAAGGTGCCACCCTAGGATTTCTCCTATGGCTTCCCCGCCATTACATAGATCAGCCTCAGCTCGTGTCTCAGCTCTCATTGCAGAGGAACCATTGCTCCCCAACCCATATTTGGTTCTGTTGGTCCCTGTTTAAGGACCAAGTGGGTTGTATGGACATTACCTAGGGAGGCATGAAACAAACTTCTATTCACCGTAGATAGGGAACAAATAACAGACCAAAGTAATAATTACAGCACAATCCAAACTGATGAACCAGTAAGTTTATCTGTGTTCCTGGCAGTAGCATGGGTGAAGGGCTACTTGTGGGAGCAGAGGCAACTCAAGGCAGCTGGGCCAGCAAACACAGACTCGTGACAGTTGAGTGCCTAGAGTACTCTGCATGACTTGCAGGCAGCTAAGAGGTCAGACCTCTTCTCCCGCAACTGTGCACTATTTCTATAACCTTCAAGGAGCCCCAGGAACTTGCATTTTGACTTTCTGGGATATGTGGATTTTTTACTTTTTGAGTCCCATGAGTCTCCCATCTACCTCCTGAAGGGAACATTTCCACTTAGAACTTTTTCAGCCTTAAAGGGGCTTCTTCCAGGATGGAATGTTTCAACTCTGAGGGAACTGACATACAATAGCATCCTAATCAAATGGAATTTCCTAGGACACTAAGTTTCAAAATTGTGGAAACAAAAGAAATGAAACTGTGTTTCCTATAAGATTCCTTTTGAGATTATGTGGTAAAGACAGGGATTCTCCTTGCTATGAAAGCAACATCTAACTCCATCTACTAGTAAATGATGCTGACAAATCAATCATATAAGTCAATTGCTTATATATAAATTAAAAGTTAATGCAATTTCCTTCTATTTTTATGTTAATAATCAGTAAGCAGAGAAAGTGTCTCTAATATATAGAAATCAAAATAATATCCAGACAGTTGCCTAGTAACTATAATAGTAACATAATTGAAATAATCTATATCTCTGAGAAGACTGTGATAAATAATGAAGAACCAGTTTATCCCTGGTAGAATAATATACCTCCATAATGACTTAGTTACAGACCATGACAGCCTAACCTAGCTCCTGAATACTTCTGCGTGAGTTTCTGTAAATACTTTCTCCAGATCAATTTGTGTGTGTGTGTGTGTGTGTGTGTGTGTGTGTATTATAGAATATTGAAACAAGCTTTTATTGTGCATTCTAGGCAAATAGTATAATGGTGAACTACATCCCTAGCCTTATTCCAGATCAACGAAAGACTAGTATGTGTTAGGTTACTTACTATTAGGTTAAGATGAAATATTGGCACAAAATCCCTTTTGATATTTATCTTAGGTAAGCATTGTGTGGTACATATGTATGTATGTATGTATATATGTATGTATAGAGTTGTGTATTAGTCTTTACTGTTTACAGTGCTTCAGCTACTCATTAAGTACGCTATAATTTTATGCATTTAGCTATATTACTTAAAAAGTAATTTGTAGAGAGCTATTTAAGTTATTCTAATGACTTTTTAACTTGCTCAGGGTGATTTTGTTCTTTCTTTCCAGGTTGTAAAAATGATGATTATTGTCGTGGTGACATTTGCCATCTGCTGGCTGCCCTATCACATTTATTTCATTCTCACTGCAATCTACCAACAGTTAAATAGGTGGAAATACATCCAGCAGGTCTATCTGGCTAGCTTCTGGCTGGCAATGAGCTCAACCATGTACAATCCCATCATCTACTGCTGTTTGAATAAAAGGTAAAAACCTTTCTAATGCTATGATTCTTTCATACAGTTCCTCCTGTTGTGTTCACCCCCAACCATAACATTATTTTGTTGCTAATTAACAACTGTAATTCTGCTACTTTTATGAATCGTAATGTAAATATCTGTGTTTCCCGAGGTTTTTGGCAACTCTTCTGAAAGGGCTTTGGACCGCCCCAAAAGGGGTTACAACCCACAGGGCAAGGAGCACTGCACTAGAGGTTTTTACTAGGTGGAGTTTACATGGGCCAACTTCTTCCCTCAAAACCTTCAGAATTTTATCTACCAGGGGGGGGGAGGGGACCCTTATGAGTGAAGGTTCATTCTTATTCCCAAGGACATTAGAATTCTTCAAAGAAATTACAATACTTTTCCTATGACGGAAGAAATAATGGCACATGTGATGGACGCTCCTAAGAAAGCTCTCTCATCAGTAGCTTTCCAAGTAGATGTTCCTGTCAGAGCAAGGGAAAAATCTCTGTCTTCCCATATAACCTTGAAGGGTGATGGAGGGAGCTGTAGCTATTGTGGGGTGGCTTGTGAAAGTAAAAGATCTGTTCTAAATAACATCACTCAGACCACCTGTGGTGGCACATGTCTGTCATCTCAGCAGTCTGGAGATTGAGACGGAGATTATGAATTCATATTGAGCTGGGGCTACATAGCAAGATCCTGTCCAAAAAAAAAAAAGAAGCATTTATAATTATACTTAATATTATAAAGAAAAGTAACTGTGGCGTCCATATTAAAAAAAGTAGAAATTCTAAAACCAACCCCTCCCCCAGGTTGGTGTGTTGGTGTTAAATTCTAGATGGTTAACCGTCCCCTCAACAAACCAACGAATTTTATGCACCAATAGAAATGGTTTTTCTGTGTAGATTACATAACTGCACAGTCTCACTTCTCAACTTGGGAAGGCACCAAGAGACCTGTGCCTTAATTTGGTTAAATACTTAACTCCTTTTAAACTAATTGCATAAGCCATATGTCAGTTTAAGCCACTGTACCAGCAATAAATCTTCTTCGAATAACTTCATTTAATGGTGTACCATTACAAGGTTTCACATGTACATGTACGATTATATAAAGGTTAGCAATTAACTCTAACATTGAATGAGACTAATTTGTAAATGTGCAATTATTTGCAGGAAAGCCTGGTGAGATTAGTTGTGTAAATGTATGAGACCGATGGCGGCAAACAGTTGCCGTGTTGATAACCCTCGTGCTACGCTTTTCTGACTTGATGAATGATTTTCCCAATGATGGGAAATGCTACTTTTTGAGCATGAGCTCACAGGACTGATACTGTAGCATAGACTGGAACATGTGTAAAAAGTCGAATTCAAAGCTGGAGTTAGTGTACATGCTTTTGGGCCAGCAAAAGGAAAAAAAAAAATAATGCCCACTTGACAATGAAAATGCATGACTGGACCTAGGCCCCTACACAGATGTAACCGATGGGCAGTTTGATCTTCACGTGGGTCCCCTCGCGAGTTGAGCGGGTGCTGTCTGTGAGATGGAGTCTGCTTTCGAACACTTTAACCCAACACGGCTGCCTTTCCTGGCCTCATTGGATGAGGACTAGCTCTGTCCTAATGCGACTTGATGTGCTGGAGGCAAAAGAGGCTTCTCTCCTATTCTAAGGACAAGGGGAGGAGAGATAGGAGTATGAGGGTGGCAGGGAGGGAGGGATTTTGGGGGAGAGGAGGGATGTAAAGTGAATATATAAATGAAAAAAAAAACAATTTTTAAAGCTAAAATTAAAAAATGACTTCTCTACCCTGTTTCAGATTCCGTGCAGGCTTCAAGAGAGCATTTCGCTGGTGTCCTTTCATCCAAGTCTCCAGCTACGACGAGTTGGAGCTCAAGACCACCAGATTTCATCCCACGCGACAGAGCAGCCTGTATACCGTGAGCAGGATGGAGTCAGTGACCGTGCTATTTGACCCCAATGATGGGGACCCAGCCAAGTCCAGCCGCAAGAAGAGGGCAGTGCCCAGAGACCCCAATACCAACGGCTGCTCCCGAGATTCCAAATCCGCCTCCACCACATCAAGCTTCATAAGCTCCCCTTACACCTCTGTGGATGAATATTCCTAAACCCATGTCCTGAGGTGAAGGCTGTGGCGAGGCCACAGTGATGCCAGCCTAGGTCCCCCGTTCTCCTAACCATGCCAAGTCCCGTTCTAGGTACTTTAGGGAAGCAGAAAGGCAGTTCTTAGCTGGGGATACTTAATACCAGAAATGTGGAATATAAATATAGCAAAACTACCAACATATCAGCCATCACAAAGAAAACAGTCTTCAGCTTGCTCTTTAAAAACTAAATGATCATACGCACCAAGCACAGAGCATGAATCTGATAAATACCCTAAAGCAGCCAGTGTCTTCCCTTTAACAATGGCAATGCGCCTTTATGACACAGGAAGAGGAGAGGATACAGTGCTGAGCAAAGGCAAACAAGGCCTCTATAAAGCAGCAGAAGTTACCAGTTGCTGTGAAGTAGAAAGGGCAAATGACTGATGTTCCCACACAAGGGATGGAAAATCAGCCTCAAAGAGTAGGAAGATACGGAAGTCTTTGCTCAATAGGATTCATTCTGTAGAAGGAAAACTTTCAGAAGTTCCCTCCAAGACATTTAGCAGAAAAGGATATACAGCCGAATCATTGCCACCCATAACATGTCCTTCTCTTGGTTATTTTTCCCAAGAAAATAATTCCAAAAGAAAAAAAAAAAAAAAAGAATGATTTAACTTTGACTCCTAGGTGTTTTGGGTTCTAAACCAAGATGGAGTCAAATTTAGCACCTTAAAGTAAAAAGAAAATTCTTATGATCATCTTTATTGTTCACACTTTTTTCTTTAATTAAGTCGATTTTAACCACTGAAGATATCTTCTAATGCAGGAGAGGCTCACATTTGCCTTTGAAACTCACTTCTTCTTTGATTTAGGAAACAACTGAACAGTACTTGTAAGATATCAAGCCAGACAGTAGTGCCTCCAGGTCCCCAAGCCAGCTGCTTTCTCCTGTAATCTAAAGAAAAAGGCACAGTCTTCACTTTTATTGGTGTGTCATGCTGTTCTCCTGCTCTTTCCTCACTGGGGAAAAGCGAAGGCCAGGGGTTAGGAGCCAGGATATCACAATATATTTCAAGTGAAAGTCCAGTTACAAAAAGGACATGTTGAAAAATATTAATACATGTATTGATAAATGGGAGAAGATGCAGACCCGTAAATATCTGGTCAGAAAAGGAGGCTGCGTGATGGTCTGGGGACATGAGCTAATTACAGACGAGTGAGAGCACAGCACACATGGTTCCGGGCACAGGACTCTGGTTCTCTGTGCTTAGATCATGGAAAGTCCCTGCAGAAAGAAATGAGGAAGTGACACTCAAGTGGATGAGTATGTGTGTGTCCCTTTCTACAGCTTGTCTGACTTATCTAATGTATATTAGTAATTTGGGGAAGTCTTCTCTCTTACCCTTACAACTTCTTCCCTTATTAACTTATGCCTGGAATATGTTGTGATGTTGGCCCTTTCCAGTCAGGGCATCTGTCACATGCAGACACATTTCTGAGGCCCAGAACAAAATCAGGAACATTTGGAAATGTAGAACCTATCTTCCAGATTATTTTCTTTTCAGGTCACCTTTCCTTGGGTTGCTACAACTGTTGATTAAGTTCACAAAACCTCAAGGTACCTGGGAATGAGATATGTCCTACAAACTTGTCTTTTCCAATATTCAAGTGTTTTTTTTAATTGTCTAACTGCCTCTAATAATATAAGAAACAAATACATATTTTGAAGAGTGGCGGTGAAAACAATTATCTGATGGTAAATCATGGTAGATAATCATCATAACATTAGTCTCCAATTTTGAGTCTCTAAAATACCAAATCGTATATGCTTGAGTTTACTTTAAAAAGACGCCATTAAACAAGCAGACAGCCAGATGCATATCTGTGTGCAGATATATGCTATCAAAAAATGAATATAACTACTTCAAAGATTAAACACAAAATTAAAACTAAAATAGCAGCTGGTCACCACAGAATTTCCCCATGACCATTCAGTGAAGTCTAGGAAACTTTGTGTGCATGTTTCAACCTAGCAATTGTCCTAAGTATCTCATTGTTTGAATACAGTGTTTTAAAATGTTTATTCTTAAAGTCTGCAAGTGCTTATCAAATGTAAAATCGCAATGAGAAAACCTAGTATGTGTCGTTTTCTTCTTAATTATGTATACACAGAGCTGGTGTAATGATGTTCAAGGTACATGGGAACATAGTCAGCCTTAGGACGTGAAGTTGCCCTTCAAATCCAATGGAGTCAGCTGCCACCATAACACATCTGAAAAACCTAACTCCTGGCTTTCACATCAGGCGAGTTTTCTAAGGCCTCCCTGAGACGATTGTTGCCATCATCAGTTGTCTTTACTTTTGTATGGATTTTTTAAAAAAATCTGTTCTTGCTTTGTCTACCAAGCATCTTCCCTTCTGCTTGGTACAATTGTCCACACACTAGCTTTTTAGGGCCTTTTCAGGAAAACTGACATCATTTGCTCAAAGCTCATGGTTAAACCAAGATTTAAAAGGCAGACATTTTTTAAGTTCAGAAGTTTAAACAATAAAAGAAACCAAATAAATGGATAGAGAAAAAAAATAAGCCCTTTTCATTTAAGAATAAAGCATGTGAAGGTTGGATTCAACGGTACTGACTTTAAAGAAGGTCGTGTTTGAATTTGACAGAGTTTACATTTTTGCCTCCAAAATCCAATCTACCCTCGATATTAAAGTTCAGACTGAATCTTTTTCACTTTTTGCAAACACTGGCTCAGAATCCTAGACAAATGGATAAAATATCCTAGGTTTTTATATTTAAGTATCAGAAAAAAAAACTAAAATAGTTTAAGGAAAATATAAAAAAAAATTGACTAGTATTTTAACTTTCTCTTTGAAAAAAAAAACCAGTGAATCAAAAATAAGCATCCTGTTTTGTTATTTTAAATTTGTAGAAAGCAACAAACCTAGTTTCTATAGAATCCCATCTAACGTATTTTTTAGTGCTTCGGTAAAGCGCTGTGTTATTCCACCTCCCAACATCAGGGTGCTGACATTTCTAACCCAACAACCAGTTCACATTCTCTTTGGTGTCAGAAAGTCTCAGAAACAGGCATCTGACTGACTTCAAAGCGCTTCCACCCTCGCACGGTACACCAGATGCCAGAAGGCTTGATACCAGCCCCAAGAAACACAAAACAAACGTGAAAACAGTGCTGGCCATCTCAGGATCTGTACCGGATTTCTATTACTTACTTCACAATATCCTCGGAAAACTTCTGACTACTGTCTGGTCAATTATTCCATCAAATAAAATGACACCAATTTAACAACTAACAGGAGCAGCCAGCTTCCTTTGTCTTTAACCATGTGCCAAAAGTTAAGAAAATCAAGTGTGGCTCTGGCCATGTAGAATAATACAATTGGAGTAAATTACCCTCAGCCCAAACAAGAACTGAGAAGATATCCATCGGGGCTAAATAAGGTCACTAATTGTCTGGCTTAATATATATCAGTGAAAAGTCTGTGTTTGTAAAAAGTTCACATATATACAAGTTCTACCTGGTGACTAGAGTATTGTCAAGTTGTGATAATTATACTGAGTATGCCTGAGAAGTCCATACCCTTTGCATATGTGGTAATAGAGAGCAAAATTGATTTCTATGTTTTCATTTAAATGTATTGAAATAATACAAAAATGTTGTATCTCTAATATCTTCCTATGTGGCTATTAAAAACACATCTTATGAAGTCTTCTATCAGTTCTAAGCACACTCAGACAAACAATCATCTGTCAAACCACATTGTAGTTTCTCACTTGCCTCTAGTTGTTTTTTTTTTTTAAGTTGCTTTGAAGTACAGTTATCAAAGTATAGAAGATTACCCTTCAGAGAGAGCAGCAGTGGAGGAATTGAATTACTGCCAAAGTGAGCCTGGCTCAAGGTAGAACATTGTGTTTCAGATCTGTGGGCTCCAAGCTTTTCCAACTGAAAGACTAGGATTAAGTCCAAGCCAATAACAACTTTCTGGCACTTAGAGAAAAACATTATCTGTTCTGAGCCCCACTTAACTTATCAATAAAAATAGAAAATAACAACTTCCTTATCATGATGAAGTGAGGGTTATTCATTAACACATGAACAAGACAGCTAAACAGAGAAGTAGCCCAAGGCAGCTCAGTCTCCAAGTGGGTTCCCTAGTAATGGGAACAGGGACTGTCTCTGACATGAACTCATGGGCTGGCTCTTTGATCACCTCTCCCTGATGGGGGAGCAGCCTTGCTAGGCCACAGAGGAGGACAATGCAGCCAGTCATGATGAGAACTGATAGGCTAGGGTCAGAGGGACTGGGAAGAGGTCCTCCCCTATCAGTGGACTAGAGAAGGGGCAGGGAGGAGATGAGGGAGGGAGGGTAAGATTGGGAGGAGAGGAGAGATGGGGCTACAGCTGGGATACAAAGTGAATAAACTGTAGTTAATAAAAAAAATGAATTTTTAAAAATATTTTTTAAAAAAAGAAACAAAAAAAGAGAAGTGAGTTTAAAACATCTTGTTATTGCACGTGCAGTGGAACAGGGAAACCCTCTTTTTTTGTCTGTATCATTGTTTCCTTGTGCTAAGTTCTTTCAGGGCCCTTCAGTTACTGCACCTGAGCTGTTTCCAGAGCTCTAGGATGGCCCCATACTCTGAGTGTTCCCAGATTTTGCTCTTGTACCCTGACCTTAGAGAGGGAAAGCTGTACAAGGGAAGAGTCATCAATGGTCAATTAACAAAAGAATAGCTTGGAACATACAAATCTAATTTCTTTCTTTACAAAGAAGCAGTTAGTTACAGTCATATTTGGGTTCAGGAATAAGAAAGTCAAACTTCACATGATAGTAGATGAATAATGGAAAACAGAGAATTCTCCTCAAAAGTTTGCTTGGAAGCTCTGCTGGCTCCCTTAATGTGTCTGGCATGATTCCATGAGTCGTGCCCAGTGACATTTTCATGTCAGGAGACAGCACGGACTTATCAGTTTCAAAAGTTCCAAGGACATTTTTCCTTACTTAGTCTTTTATCCTCATTTTGACACAAACCTCTTGTCCAACCAACTCACTATAAAGAGGGTAGAGGAAAGCAAGACCTCTCCCACCTGAAGCATGCAAAGCACAGGAAATTATCTACTGTGTGGTATATATGGATGTGTGCATATAAATGTACACATACATGTATGAAGTTAAATATTCTTCTGCGGTGCACAATATGACAAATGTAGCTTAGCTTGCAATCATCTCCTGTCTGGATTATTAAAATAACTTTATCCCATTCCCTCTACACTCACACTAGAGCATGCACAAGCTCTCTCAGGCATGTCATAGATTTACACACACACACATAATGATGATGATGATGATATGTAATTTTTTTAAAAGAAAAACGACATGGCCCCAAAGCTTGGGGGGAACATGGTAGAGAGAGAGATTGACCTTGGTAACTCAAGGCATTTCAAAGCATCTGTGTACTAGGGTGTTTAGAAGAGACAAGTCCATGTCCTAAGCAAAGGAAGTCTGGATCTACTTGGGTAGCTGAAGCAAAACACCACAGTTGATGGGCTTACAAACAACAGAGATACAGTTCTCATAGTTCTGGTGTTTTTAAGCTTATATGAAGTTGTCAGTATATCTGATTTCATACGCAACCCATTTTTGTTGTATATCTGTCAATCTTTCACTGTTCAAATGGTGAGAAAAATAAAAAAAATTACAACATATAAGTTCAGTACACATACAAATATTCAGTTTAAAGTGATGCATGAACATATGAAATTTTACAAGACTCTGAGCATATATGTCTGACTGATTTCAAGGCTCAGTGGATACTTAATAATGTCCAACAAGTTCCAGCACAGATCTATTCTGTAAAACCCTTCCTTAAAAAAAATAGTACACCTTTATTTAATATCTATTAGTCAAAGAGACTATCACTAAACACTAGATGAACATAATCTAGATGTAAATGGATTGAGCTCTCCAAACAAAAAGCAGATATAGACATAATGAACAGAAACTGTAGACCAACTAGACCTTGTCTACAAGAAATTCGCCTAAACTCCAAAGTCATGCATGAGTGGGGTGGAAATGTATATTAAAATAAACCATGAAAGAAATTAATTATCTATATAAATAATTAACAATATATATTTTTATGACAACATTTATTAAAAGATACAAAGGGGGATGCTGCATCATAAAAACACAATTGTAAACACATAAACATCTGTCAACAAATCACAAAATATATAGAAAATTAACAGAACTAGATACATGAAAGGCTTCACAGTAATATTCGGATACTTCAGTATATTCTACATTTAATAATGGAGTTTAGATGGATAAACCATAACAAAAGAGAGAACACAAATGCTATAAACAAACTAGATCTATCATGCAGCTATAAAATCCTGTTCCCCCAAAATAACAGAATATATATTCTAGGTGTACACAGAATAGTCTTCAAAATAAGCCATTCTTTCTTTAATTCAATAAGTCTCAAAACTTAAAAAGATTGACATCATAGTGAATATCTTCTCCAGCCAAAATAAAGTAGAAATCAGTGACAAGAAGAACTTAGTGGTAGAGGTTAAGCCCATATTATTAACCAGCTGCAATGGCTAACTGAGTCAGCTTGCTGGATTACTGGGTACCTATAAGTTTAGCCAAACGTTGTTTATTGGCATAACTAGGAGTGTTTCCAGAGAAAATTTTGAATGTGATGACTCTGAAGCAGGACTGTAGCTCCATTGTAAGGGAGCACCGTCTGCTTAGTTCAGAATCTAAAGAGAACGAAGGCAGGAGCAATAACACGAGCTTTCCCTCCGATTGGCCGACCGTCTCATGGAGCTAGACCATTGTGTCTTCTGGCCTGTCTTTATCATACACTTGGATGCTTCCACCACTGCTCCCATTGTTTCTCAGGCATCAGGCTAGGACAGAAAGATACCCATAGCTTCCACGAGTCCTCGTGTTACAGGCAGTAGAGAATGAGATATCTCAGCCTCCATAGTAATTTGAAACATGAAGAAATACAAGTCAAATCCGTAAGGAGAGAGAGGTTCAGATCAAGTAGAGTGGCTACAGTCAGAAGGGCAAATAATAGCCCGGTGTGGTGGCTCACACCTTTAATCCCAGACTTGGGAGGCAGAGGCGGGAGCATCTCTGTGAGTTCGAGGCCAGCCTGGTCTACAAAGCAAGTCCAGGACAGCCAAGGATACACAGAGAAACCCTGTCTCAAAAAAATAAAAAAATAAAAATAGGGTGGTGCAAATAATAACATGGTTTAGCATAAGCAAACTGATATGAATTTGTTGAAATTACATTGAGTGCAAGATGGTGAAGTCACGCTAAGAAAAATGTGACAGTGCCTTCTTTGTGCTAAATGTAGTTACCATAGGACCTCAGACATTCTTACAGGTAAAATAAAGAAGCCTAAAAGAACCAAAAACATGGACCAAATTTGTATTCAGTTGCTCATTACAACCTCAGTCTTCATACCCAAAGTGTCAAACCAATCTCAAATGTCAATCAACAGAAGCATGATAACCAAAGCATGTTATTTAAGTAAAATCAAATATGCTTGGCAAATAATTTTTTAAAAATGTAATACTGATCTATGTCAAAATATAGGTGAATCTCAAAGCCACCATGCTGGATGAAAGAAGTGAGGTGCAAAAGACAACACAGTGATATATGTAGAATAGGCAAATCTACAGAGAAACAGTAGATTGAACCACCTTGTCTGAGGATGCTGGACAGGAGACAAGACAGTGAACGGAGCAGGGATTGCTGAAGTGCACGGAATTTCTTTGGGGGCCTATGAGAATATTCTAATATTAGGCTATTTTGTTAGACGCACAGTTTTATAAATGTGCCTGAAACTGCTGGATTGGATCATTTAAATGGGAGACCATATCAGTAAGCTATTTTTCCTTAACAAAAAGAGATTTCTTGAAGCAATGGACTGATGACAGTATAGACAACATACATTATTAAAGCAGTCTGTGAAAAGCATCTTCACATCCTCCAGCAGAGCATTTAACTGAATAGACTGTAACAAGGAACTGAGAAAAAGAGTAGAAGGATGAATTCAGCTCTTCACAAATAAAACTGACATGTAGAGTTAAGCAGCCCACCCTTAATTATGAGTGCAGCCCTAGAATTACACATACAAATTTCCTTCTGATAGTTCGAGTCCACAGAATCTATCCAGGATATATTAAAAATAATCCCTGGGTAAGGGGAGGGGCTCTCCTTTTCTGAAGGGGAGAAGAGGGAGATACAGGGATGATGGAGGAAGGGTGGGATCGGAAGGAGAGGAGGGAGGGGACTATGATTTGGATGTAAAGTGAATAAATAAATAGATTTAAAATAATAATCCTTGGGGACTGGAGAGATGGCTCAGATCATTTTCTGTTCTTGCAGATGACCCAAGTTTGGTTCCCAATACCGGTGTTGGGCAGCTCAGAGCCACCTGTGGTTCATCTTCTTCTGGCCTCCATGTGCACCCACATTTAGTATTCATAAACACACCAATACCCAAACTGATACAAATAATAATAATAAATTCACTAACTTGGTGTTTTTATTTGTTAAGTAGTAGATACCAACTCTGATAATTTTAACCTAATGGGATTTTATAAACCATACTAGTACCTTCCAAATGTTTTCCAAATGCTAGAACAGCCTGGGGCTATGCACTCACTGGCCATACTCAGGTCATAACTCAGGATAATACTATGACAGTACAGCTACTAGAACTATGAGGCAAAATCACTATTGTTTGCAAAACGTTTATCCCCCAACCCCAGGGCTGCTGCTAGAAGTGCTGTTGCTTCTGTATCTGGAAACTGGGTCTTGATCTACTGCTACGCCAGCACCACTGAAACCAATGGCCTGTTTTTCTGTTGTTTTGTTTCACAAGCTTTCAAAGCCCAAGTTTATCTCATTATTCTGGTGCAGCCTAAGATAATGTGTTTGCTCCTCATCCCAAGAGTTTCTATTTGTAAAATAGGAGGTATGATCTGCCTCATACAGTAGAAAATCCCAAATACTGAAGATGGGGACAAAATGCCTGGACAAAAACAAACTACATTTGAGTTAAATAGGTGTCTTCAATTGGTAGAATCATAACTTGTAATTTTCTTTTTATTCATCCATGTTAAACCAGAGTTAAACCTACATATTTTTCTGTTATGACTACACAAGTAACAAAAATATTAAACAATATTCTGAGGTATAAGTACTCTGTTTAAATTCAATTCACAGAAACACCTGCAGCTTTTCAAGGTCATTTTTACCCTGACTTGCAAACATGAAAAACAATTGTCATGAGTTTTAAAGGTTAAAATTGCCTGTTGATAAGCAGCCGATACTACAATTAGGCATAATTAGCATAATTGCGTCTAAACAGAATGTCACTTTCACAAAGACAAAGACGCTGTATAAATTAAGAGGTAACTACTGTGGTCCTGAAACTTCTCGCAGGAATGATGAAGCACCCAGTCTCCTAAGGAGCTTAAAGCTGCTACCTCCGAGGTTTTAGAACATGGTGCAGGCCTTCTTAGACTACACATTTTATTGTAATACAGTGTTCTCACTTTATAGCAGGATGATCTCAGTACATTTTTAAATGTATTGGAAAAACCATAAAAATGATCTTCATTTATGAATAAAAAGTCATTAGAATATTATCCTACTTACTAGAACATTGATCTTTTCATAAATATTTGACTGTTTTACAGTGTAAATACAAGTATCAAAGATCACATTGTACTCCATAAACAATTATTATTTTTTCAAATTAAAACAATCTTTTTAAAACTCTAGTTCATACTAAAAACATCAATCATGTTTAGTTCCTTTCCCATCACCATCCAAATAACTGAGAGTAAACTTTTATGGGGCTACCCTGAGATTCTTAGAGAAAAAAAAAAATTAATTTCAAGGCGTTCAACTCTGGGGTTGCATAAATACACCAGGCTCAGAACAACTCTGCAGCAGGCTTCAGCTCTACCCTCCACAAAGAATGTGGCTTCAGATGATATGGCCTTTACTTGGAAGAGCATCATAAATTCTTTACAGGTACATATAGTGGGTAAGGTGCATAACTGGATGAAATGGTTTCAGAATATGCACTAGTAGCAACAAATTTTGAGCATACAATAATGCACTGAGAATCTGAAATAGAAGAAAAACCAAGTAGTGGTATGGGGTTCAGAAGAGACTCTGTATCTTTGAAGAATAAAACAGAGGAGAACAAAGATTTATTATGAAAAACTGTATAACGTCAAATTGGAATACAAAAAGGCATCTTGTAAAATTCAACACCCTTTAATGAAACAAACCTGAAAAATCCTAAGTATAAAAGGTTCATACCTCAACATAATAAAGGCCATAAATAATATACACACAACCAAAATCACACAGAATAAATAAAAACTGAAATGTTTCTTTTAAGATCAGGAACAAGTCAAGACTTTCTGTCAGCACTCTTATTCAAGAGAGTACCACAAAGTTTAAATTAGCACACATGCCCACACACGCCTGTACACAGAGACACATGTATGCATGTACACACTGACACACACACACACACACACAAACACACAGAGTGGAATATCATTTGTCCACACAGAAAAGTAAATTCCTGTGATTTGAAAATAAATACATGAACCCAGAGAATGACCAGTTGTGTGAAATAAACCAAATACAGAAAGGCAAGTGCTACATGTCCTCTTTCATATGTGGAAGTTAAGTTAAAATTTAGTCTGGAAGGATAATGTTCATTACTACTAACCAGGATAGATATTTGCAAAGAAAATGGAAAGGAGTGGTTAGATTTTATTAGCCCTATTGTATGCCTGTATGGAAATAGAACACAGAGCTGTGTTAATACCAAGGTGTGTTTGGCTCCTCACTGCATTGCATTGACAAGAATTAATAGCTGTCACACATAAGGAAGACATTCAGGGCACTATGGAGTGTCACCAGGCCCCTGTTCTCAGCAGCAGCTTTGCATTAAAGGAGCACAGCACAGCCCTTGAGTGTAAATCTATCCTTATGGTATAGATTCTTTTATTGGATACCAAATATCTGAGCACAATGTTCATTCACCACAGAACTTACTCTAACATTCCTCAGGTTGGACATCCCCAAGCAACACTCACTGACCTCGTGCAACTGAAAACTTGGACTATCTGTCTGATAGAAAACCTCTTCAAATGCTTGGCCTCGGCTACCTATGATTCAGCAATTTACCATCTAAAATGGCAAGCCATGTTTTCTACCTCACATGAAAGGAACAATGGTGAAGAAGAAAAATAAAAACATAAGATAATAATAAACTAAATTCCAGAAAGAAAAGATTGAGCAGTATACAGCAGGTCTGTAACAGTGATGAAAGTCCATGCGGCCAGCGCTGTGTCTCCTCCTCTGATGGCAGATGTATATTCCAGCACCTGGTTTCAGTGAGTGTCAGTCCAAAAACACATGCATCATAAAGATATTGGATATAGGAGAAAACAAGTAACAGGACAGGAGCCTACCACAGAGGGCCTCTGAAAGACTCTACCTAGCAGTGTATCAAAACAAATATTAAGACTCATAACCAAACCTCTGGCAGAATGCAGAGAATCAAAAAGGGGGGGGGGAGTTTAATACGACCTGGAAAGGACAGGAGTTCCACAAGGACCAAATATATCTGGGCACAGGGGTCTTTTATGAGACTGTTTCTCCAAAAAAGGACCATGTATGGATGCAACCTAGAATCCCTGCTCAGATGTAGCCCTTGGTAGCTCAGTATCCAAGTGGGTACCCTAATAAGGGGAACAGGGATTGTTTCTGACATGAACTCGATGGTGGGCTCTTTGATCTCCCTCCCCCGCCTCCCAGGGAGGAGCAGCCTTGCTAGGCCACAGAGGAGGACTTTGCAGCCAGTACTGAAGACACCTGATAAACCAGTATTAGATGTAAGGGGAGGAGGTTCTCCCTTAACAGTGGACTTGGAAAGGGGCAGGGAGGAGATGAGGGTGGGAGGGTGGGATTGGGAAGGAAAGAGGGAGTGGGATACAGCAGGGATACAAAGTAAACAAACTGTGACTAATATTAAAAAAATAAAAATTTAAAAAAATCTGATTAAAACAACCTAAAAAAAAAAAGAAAGAAAGATATGTGTAAATACATAATTATACAACTTTAGCTTCTCCTATTACTTACTGGTAGCTGGTATTTAAACATAAAGTATGCAAAATATAGTCCTTATAAATAAACACACAAAATGACTCTTAAATAATAACATATATTTTTACACTATTACGTGATTTTTAATATCAGAATGCCCATAATCTTCTGTTCAATCACATTTTTATAAATGTAAAGGTATTCCATACTATTTTTTTATTAATTATACTTTATTCACTTTGTATCCCCCATAAGCCCCTCCCTCGTCCCCTCCCGGTCCCACCCTCCCTACCCCTTCTTCACGCATGCCCCTCCCCAAGTCCACTGATAAGGGAGGTCCTCCTCTCCTTCCTTCTGATCTTAGTCTATCGGATCTCATCAGGAGTGGCTGCATTGTCATCTTCTGTGGTCTGTAAGATGCTGAGATTTATGGCCAACTGTTGGGCAGTGTGCATGGAATCTTATGGAAGAAGTGGGAAATAGTAAGATCTGGAGAGGACAGGAACTCCACAAGGAGAGCAACATTTGAACACAGAAATTTGAACACAGGGGTCTTCCCATAGATTGATACTCCAACCAAGTACCATGCATGGAGATAACCTAGAACCCCTGCACAGCTGTAGCCCATGGCAGTTTAGTGTCCAAGTGGGTTATATAGTAATGGGTAGAGGGACTGCCTCTGACATAATCTGATTGGCCTGCTCTTTGATCACCTCCCCCTGAGAGGGGTATTCCATACTATTGTAGATTAAAGTGCCTCCAAAAATTTGTGTTTAGGTTTTGTAAGAATGTGCCTTAAGAAAGGTTTTATAGGAAGTGTCCTTCTTTGCTCTTGAAATACAAAAGGTCTTAAGGCTTACAACCCAAAACTCAAGGGAATGAGAATAAGGGGAGAAGAAGGAGGGTGGGTAGGACTGGGAGGAGATGGGGGAGGCTATAGTCGGGATACAAAGTGAATAAATTGTAATAAATAAATAAATAAATAAATAAATAAATAAATAAATAAAAATAATAAACACTGAAAATTACTGAGCACAATACAGTGCCACTGCTAATGCCAGTGGTCACATGAAATTTTCCTGTTAAGAATGGGCTTCAGAAACAATGACTGGTCCAACCTGAGACCCACCCCATGGGAGAGAGCCAACTCCTAACACTATTAATGATATTCTGCTATGCTTGCAGACAGCAGCTGATAGAAACAGATGCAGAGACCCACAGCCAAACATTAGACAGAGCTGGGGAAGTACGGCAGGAAGAGTTGGGGGAAGGCTAGAGGGACCCAAAGAAGACAAGAATCCCCCAAGAAGACCTACAGAGTCAACTAACCTAGGCCCATAGGAGCTCACAGAGACTGAATCAACAACCAAAGAGCAAGCATGAACCGGACTTAGTCCCCCCTACACATATGTAGCTGAAAGGCAGCTTGATCTTCATGTGGGTCCTCTAGCAATTGAAGTGGGGACTGTCTCTGACATCGACTTTGTTGCCTGCTTTTAAATCACTTTTCTCTAGCTTGGCTGCCTTGTCTGGTCTCAGTGGACGAGAATGTGATTCATCCTGAAGAGACTTGATTGGCTGGAGTGGGTTAGAGCTGGGGAGCAGGGAGAGTTTCCCTCTTCTAAGAGGATGGGGAGGAGGGACATGAGGAAGATGGTGGAATGGTAGGACTGGAAAAAAAGGAGGGAGGGGGCTATGACCAGGATATAAAATGAATAAATAAATAATGAGAAAAAGATGGGCTTGAGAACACCATAATATTTCGGTTTGTCATTGTGACACTCCTCCAGAAAACAAGTGTGTATAAATATTTGTATAATGGCTATTTATACCCGTTATGATGGTCATAAGAGCTCTTTTTTCATTGTCCTGGTGATTGCTCAATTTATATTAAAATGCTGCCAACAGAAAATACGTATAAGAAAAGAAAAAAAAATCTAGTCCAATTTAGTAAGATTTTTTTAAGTTAGCATATTTATTTCAGCAAGTACCATACATTCTCATTTCCAATCATCTTTGTTTACTTTTCCGCTAAAATAAGCACTCATGTTTTGAATGCTTTGCATTGCTTATGAATTTTAACACAATTTTTAACTTATAAAAAAAAGAAACTTTAAACATCTTGCCTAAACTACAGTTTGCTACTGATGAAAACTGAGTTTTCATTTGCATTTGATTCCAGAACCTACTTACAGGTTTGACAACTGTTTGCAATTCAGCCACATAAACCTGAAGTAAATGCTATATTTTTCTGTCTCTGAGTCTAACTATAATCCAAGGAAACAATGGTCCAATCACTCCAGTGTTCACAGTGCAGGTGTTTTGCACCTCACAGTGTAGTTCTGAAGCAGATGAAGAATTATTAACTCCAAACCCTCCCCAGTGTGTAGCCTTTTCAGGGGAGAGTCCGGCTGGCTGTGGTCTAGCTATCTTAAATTAACCCCAGTTCTGGTTCTTATGCTCAGCCTTGGAGGATCCCAGCATAATTCTAAATCAATACATTCAAATAATATTACAACCCTTACAGGCAGAAATGGCAAAATATCAGCTATTACTTCTTCTCCTAATACGAAAAGAAAATTACTCAGAACATTTGATGAATATGTAATAAGAACAGGAGTCCCCATGCTATCATTTTCTTTTATTAATTTTTTAATTGTTCCTTGGACAGCAATTGTTATCCATGACAAAGACACTGATGATTAATAAATTATCAATCCCTGTTGAATCTATCTTGCTGAGTCATCAAAAGGCAAGTTACGTTGAGTTACAATGGTGAACACTGACTTCATATGCTATAATAAGTGATTAAGAATCAATGGCTAGAATGTCATGAGAGCTGGCCAGGGGAAATGACTCAGTTTACCTGGAAGAAACAACAGGAAAGAGATGAAGAGATGATTTTCTCAGAAGAGAAATCTCCTGAACTGAATCTTCTAGCATGAGCAGGAACACTCTGAGAAAAGAACATTCCACGCATAGGAAGCAGGGTGCAACAACAAGGGGCCAAAATGTGCCCAACTTTCCATGACACCAAACTGCTTTAAAGTTAAGGGGAAAGCAAACTAATGATCATCATTAGGCAGCACTCAAATTATCTTGATGTTTGACAGGACAAAACAAGCAATTCTCTCCACCCGATACAGCTCATTACCCTCTATAACAGCAGTTCTCTTGAGCTGTGGGTCGCAACCCTTTGGGGTCTCATAACAGACATTCTCCATTCTGTCCATAACAATAGCAAAATTACAGTTGTGAAGTAGTGATGAAAATAATCTTATGGTTGGGGGTCAGCACAACATGAGATATTGTGTTAAAGGGGTATACATCATCAGGAAAGTTGTGAACTACTGCTCTATCCCATCAATCTAGAAACAAAAGAAGAACTGCCACATCCCCTTGGAATTCTCCTGGGGCTTTCCCAACTCTGTATCACACTCCTGTGAACAGGTACTAACCTGGTTACAAATGAGCAAGGACATTCCTGTGTGCCACACTGGAGGTAAGAGAGCACTGAATCCTGATTGGCAAATAAAAGAAGTAGCAAATCTGTACAACCCCTGTGCAAGTCACTACAACCATTTGATACAATGATGTCAATATTGTCACTTTTGTTTCAGGGATACTTTGAAGAAATATCCAGCCTGTGACAGCATGTAATTGCTAATGCACAAGTACTCATCACATGTTTGAAATGTATCTCTTAAGGTCAAAGGTGAAATGGGGTAAGATGATGGTCCAGAAAGGATGGAGACACTGAGGTCATGATCTGGAAAGAAGAAAAAATATAAAAACAGGAATAGAATAAGATCCAGTCCAGGGTGAGAGTAAGTTAGGAGTGAGAAATGTGTATACAGTGAAGAGGATGATTAGTGACATTATGCACTGCCTCGACCATAGAAAAATAAGTAATTCTGAGCCAGCATGTACACATGCACACCAGAACTCATTATAGATGGTTGTGAGCCACCATGTGGTTGCTAGGAATTGAACTCAGGACCTCTGGAAGAACAGCCAGTGCTCTTAACCTCTGAGCCATCTTCCCAGATCCATGTTTGTTATTCTTTAATGTTCTTTTTGTTTCTTATTCTCCCTTTCTCTTCCTCTTTTCTGCTTCCCATGAAGCTCTGATCGTCATCTTGTCTGCCTTCTATTCTCATGTTAAATTTATTCAAGAGTGGTTTTATTTATTCATTTATGTAATACTTATTAGGGTGTAAACCTGGGGTCTTATGCATGCCAAGTAAGCACTCAACAGCTAACCTACCTCTACAGTTCAATTCTACTATGTCCGAAAAGACAAATGTGAAGAATTAATTCAGCATTTGGAAAAGTTAAACTATATATGTATGCTTATACTTCCAGAGTTATTAAAACATTCTTTGCCTCCATTTACGCCCAAGATATCTGGCATAGTGAATGAATGTTAAGTTCTGAAGACACAGTGATCTCATTGCTGACTTCACTATTTTGGACTAGAGCTTGATTTTAAAGAGACATTGATTTATCTGAGAAAATTTATAGCAAGAACATGAATACCTTTCTTGTCAATACTTATTGTCAGTATAATTTAGAATTCCTTTGCTAAATAATTCTAGGAAACAACACACTAAAATATTTCAAATAACAAAAAAATGTAAAACCACATCTAAGTTGTAGAAGCCAAGAATCATTGTAAGTTGAGTTTATGGGGATGATCCTAGATGAGACTGTTAGTAACAGGAGTTAAGGAGACTGAAATGGTCACCTCCTGTAGCCCGGTGGGACTTCCAGTGGAGAGAGGGGGACACAAACCTAACCCTTTGACCCAAAATTTGTCCTGCCTACAAGAAGTATAGGGATAAAAATGGAGCAGAGATTAAAAGAATGGCAAACCAGTGACTAACCCGGCTTGGGACCCACGCTATGGGAAAGAGCCAATCCCTGACACTATTAATGATACTCTGCTATGCTTGCAGACAGGATCCTAGCATAACTGTCTTCTAAGAGGCTTCATACAGCAGCTGTTGGAAACAGATTCAGAGACCCACAGCCAAACAATAGGCCAAGATCAGGAAGTCTTATGGAAAAGTGGAAGGAAGGATAGAGGAAGCTAGAGGGGTCAAACACAACAAGAAGACTTACAGAGTAAACTAACCTGGGCCCATGGATGCTCATAGAGACTGAACCACCAAACAAAGAACATGCATGGGCTGAACCTAGACCTCCTACTCATATGTAGCAGATGTGCAGCTTGGTCCTCATGTGGGTTCTCTAACAGTAGGAGCAGGGGATGTCTCTGACTCTGTTGCCTGCCGTTGAATCCTTTTCCCCTGCCTGGGCTGCTTTGTCAGGCCTCAGTGGGAAAGGACACTGAGTGGGTGGGTTACTACCCCTTGGGAGCTTTGCCTTCTCTAAGCAGAAGAAAAAGAGGGGGATGGGGGGAAGGGGAATGAGGGTGGCACTGGGAGGAGAGGAGGGAGAGGCTGGGATCAGGGTGTAAAGTGAGTAAATAACTAACTAATAAATGAAAAAGAAAAATGCTAAAGGTACAGACAAAACAAATTTTATACGATTGAAACACAGTCAAAACAGTGACAGGCTGTCACCTGTAAGTGAAGAGGTTAATCTTATTCCCACAGAAAGGTGAGTAGGAAAAAGACTTAGAGAAAAATCAAAATGCATTGAGAGAGAGAGAAACAGGGAGACAGAGAGACACAGAAAAAGACAGAGAAAGGTGGTTCAGGTAAGCTGCTAAGATAAAATGGTCCTCTCTGAGTTAGGTATTAGTGATTATCCTCCACTAAGCAGCAAGGTCTAACCTTTGACTCAACATTCATTAATATTCCAAAATTGTAACTATGTGAAGACAGATGATACATGATAGATGGATAGATACATAGATGACAGAGAGAGAGAGAGATGACAGATAGATAGATAGATAGATAGATAGATAGATAGATAGATAGATAGATGACAGATAGATAGATAGATGACAGATAGATAGATGATTAATGAGTAAATACAGAAACAACTATAGTTTTTCTATAGAAATATATGTAAACTTATATATTCCTTCAAGTATTCTTATTATTATTCCATGGATGTTACAGTTCAAAGCTCACTGAGATTTTTATGAACAAAAAAAAAAGTTCAGCACTGAAACCAATAGGTTCGTAATTAGAAATACCTTCAACACAAGATTGCATATTATTTTTTAATGTCTTTTTTTAACTTTTATTAATTACACTTTATTCATTTTGTATCCCCCCATAAGCCCCTCCCTCCTCCCCTCCCGGTCCCACCCTCCCCCCTCCTTTCTGCATACATGCCCCTCCCCATGTCCACTGATTGGGGAGGTCCTCCTCTCCTTTCTGATCTTAGTCTATCAGTTCTCATCAGAAGTGGCTGCATTGTCAGGGTTCTAGGTTATCTCCATGAATAGTCCTTGGTTAGAGTATGAGTCTCTGGGAAGTTCCCTGTGTTCAAATTTTCTTGTTCTGTTGCTCTCCTTGTGGAGTTCCTGTCCTCTCCAGCTCTTACTATTTCCCACTTCTTACATAAAATTCCATTCACTCTGCCCGTCAGTTGGCCATCAGGCTCAGCATCTGCTTTCGCAGTCTGCATGGCAGAGGCTTTCTATTTTTTTATCCCTATTTCTTAACCTATCCATTGTATTTCCAACTCTAAGAGAAACCAATTAACAATAAAAACGAAAGGAGACAAGCAATGCCAAGCAATTTTTTTCACTTATCGCACAAATAACAAGAAAATAGAATAAAGAACCAGTCGCCTCCTTCAAATACCCTTCACCTGTTCTATTTTGTTTTACAACAGAAAATATGTATCATCTGCTCAACAGCAGGCCTTGAGCCGGAGCTAGAAATGCTGTGAAGAGTATGCTCATCAGAGAGCATGTCTTCACAGCTTTCAGAGTCCGTGAAATGACTAGCAAGGCTGGCCCTTCACCAGTTTCCCCAGTCTGACGTGTTGCTCACTTTAGAACACATGTGGAAATAGGTACCCACTTTCTCTCCTGAGTTAGACATCAGTGGGGCCACCCGGAACCAGCCAGCACTACATGTCTAGGTAAGACACGTCCTCACCTAAAATAAGCCCAGAGTGGAACAGCTGTCCAGCAGCCAGGAGAGCTACATGAAGCGTCTTTACACGGCTTCTTAAAGTCCCTTCACAATGTATTGTTAACCATTTCTTTTAATTTTTGGTTTGCTCGGATTGTGTGCTGTTACCTATAAGAAAGCTTTCAGAATGGATCATTTAAAGCTCTAGTAGGCAAAGTCATTGTTGTTTATCTTTTCTTATTATTTTTAGAAAGCATATTAAAGCAATATACCAGTTTTCTATCACACAGAGTGTTTTTTAATCCCTCAAGTATTGTCATAGTGAAAAGAGATCTAAAATTACTTTCTAAGTATTTTATCAAAGGAACTCAAAATTCAGTTAGTTTTATACTTTATGATGATGTATGAATTTGCATCAAGAAAAATGTAAATGAGATTTTAAAAGGTCACTTTGGTGATACTGCTTTTGAAGCTAAGACCCAACTTAATTACTGGCGGCCTTTAGCTCATATTGGAATCACAAAGAAAATCCTTCATGATACTGAAATAATTGTTTGTGTTCATCAGTCAGAGATTTATATTCAGACTTGACTGCATCATCGCAAAATGTCAAAAATGATGATGGCCTCAAAGGAACTGCATGAGGAGGCTTAATGCAGCCATGGCCAACATTATTGTTTGCATTCATCCAAATGAAAATCATACATGCAACAAGAACCAACTTGAGGTAAAACTGGCATCATTTAGATCTCTAGCAGAACTCAGAAATCACCCTGGAAACACAAACGTATCAGAAACACAAGAAAAAAATAATTTATACTAATTCAAGGAAGTGACATAATTTACCTTAATGAAACACCTAAAGTGACCATAAAAGAGAGAGAGAGAAAGAAACCACAAAGCATTTTCAAGCCCTTAAAGTGTCCCTCCACTTGCTGGGCAAGCTGGCCCTTAGCCTACAGTCGCATCACTCACTACAAAGAAACTCCTTCTGTAGCTTGAAGTTCATTTATGATGTCCAGAGCCAGAGTTCAGGAAAAAATATGAAGCTGTACCAAAGACAAATGGTACATTTTCACTTAAATCTTAACCACAGGTTAAGACATGTGCATCAATGGCCATTTATAAATGCTAATTTTGTGAAATCAGAATTAGATTCTCATAGACTTAGAAAAGAAATACATGGCACTGTATCTTCTACATTTTTGTGGTTGTATGTGCTCTATCTATTCTTTCCAAATCATTTTCCAGGAACGTTTTGTCTCTTTCCCTCAACTCTGCATAATAGATTATTGACGTCCATACAGCTTTATCTCTACTATCTATCCTGGCTCCTAAATTAAGACAAGTACTCAATAATTGCATTAAACCTTTATTTCATGTAAGACATAATTATAAGCTATTTCCATGCATTAACTCAATGAATTCTTATAACATCCCTGTGAAGAAAGTCTCAGCTATTCTCATTTGAACTCATGCGGTATCTGGGAGCTTACTGCCTCCAGCCTGTGGCACGTTCCCTCAATACAAAGGTAACTCTCCCAGAGATAGAAGTCTTCTCGTAATAAAAACCCATTGAGTGCCATAGAATAAAACAAGCCCCTGAGCCCCAAAGACTCAGTCAAGCTATGGAGATGTTATATGAACATACTTAACTTTTGACAAAGATTTCAGAGGCCAGGCGTAAGGGTGTAATAATGCATTCATCTGTTTCAGCTGGTTATTTTTACAATTGTGAAGTAATAAAAAGCCCAACTCTCTCTACATAGGCCTTAAATGCAACATGCTTGGAAGACATGAGGTGTGATAGATCATGGCTTAACCTCCGAGCCCAGCTCTCTGCTGTCTGAAGCTTCACGGATATGTGCATGTTTGCACAGGTTACCCAAACATAGGCATTTAAATTCAATAACAAAGTAGGGGAAATATCTACTCTAAACTCCAATAAAGCTTATTAAAAAAAAACCTGCCAATGCATGGTACCTCATAATCCCAGGACACATGAAAGTGGTTTAATACAAAACTGCACTCAAACTAGAAATGACCAATTCAAGATCCGACTCATCTAGCTACTTAAAAATAAAGAGGATTCTCACGAAGCATACTGGAAGGGTTTCCATACCAGAAACAGACACACCTACAAATCTACGATGAAGAGGGTTCCAAGGTAGAAGGGATGATGAACAGAAATATTCCCAGAAAAGAAAAAGCCTCCCTACCCCACTTCCAGGACCGTCCTTCCCGGGCCCTGTCTTTACCAACAGGGGGAAAAGTGAATTCAGTGACTCACCATTTCCCACAGTAAGACAGAGGCAACTTTGAAACCCATGCTTTGTGCCTATTTTTCCAGCCTTCCATGTGTCCAGAGAGAGTTCCTTGTCTCTTAGAAACCACAAGCACCACACAAAACAAATACACAGCATCTCAAAGCTCAAAAACAAGTACCAAGAGGAAAACAGCCGTTTCTCTGGAATTTCTCCAGGCCAATTTTTTTTTAGGCTCCGTTTCTTATAAATATCTTATTCCATTATCTCTAGTCAAGAAAACTGGATTGGCCTTGAGCCAATAAAGGAAAATTTGGAATTAAGAGTAAAGTCTCGCCAAAATGACTGCCCAAACATGAGTGGAACAAGGACCACAACTTAAACATACTAACATGGATGTGGGGAGCAGTGGGCCTCAACTCTACTCCAAGAATTGAAGGCAGGTAAGGGATGCTAAGAGTGAGATACATCTTCCCCATTGAAGGGCACCGCAACCTGCTATCCAATACCAAATGGTCAGCTGTAAAAATATACATACAGGTAACACTATTCAGACAGAGCAGGTTGTGTTCATGTGTTTATGAATATGTATATATGTATATACGATGTGTATATGTATATATATTTACAAACAATTGATGGTTGTATTTGTGCCTGTGTACACATACACACATATGTATGTATACAACTAATGAAAAAAGAAGAATTTTAAGAAGAGTAAGAAGGAGTATATGGGATGATTTGGAGGGAGAAATGGGAAAGGATAAATTGTTATAGCCTCAAAAAATAAGATACGTGTTTTTAGAAAGGTATAGTGTTTCCAGTTGGCTACCCCTGTCACCAGGTATGTGTTCATGTTTATCAACCATACTTCCTAGCAAGGCTCAGGATTCGCCATAGAAAGGAAGGCAGAAGGAAAGAGCACAGAAGAGGATGGTGGGAATACTATAAAACTGTCTTCTGGATATGGCAGGACTATTGCACTCGAGAGCTCACCGCAGGTGAGGTCACCTGCACAACACCTGTGTAAGATGATGCCAGCCAAAATTCCAGCACAGGTGGAAGAGGAACTCTCCAGGTCCCACCCCTTGCTGAGAAACTGTTAGCAGGTAATAGTTATCGTGAGAGGGAGAACATCCTTCCTTGAGGGTAGGTTTCCCATGCTCCAGTGGATAGCCCCATACACACACACACACACACACACACACACACACACACACACACACACAGACAGACAACGTTAATTGCACTTACTAGGAAAGAGAAAGAGAGAGAGGAAGTTGGAAAGGGGATGTGTTGAGGCCTCCTAGCAGTATTAAAGGGGTAAATGGAGAGTGGATATTATCGTATGCCATTGATTACATGTGTAAAATATTCAGAAAATAAAAACAATGTAAAATTAGATTTCAAAACATATAGGACTCCTCAGAACACTATAATTTACCAATATTTCCTCACCTGCCTTCCAATAACTAGACTAGGTCTATGGGAATACTGGGTTATGCTTTGTATCTGCAGCAAATTGACTAAAAATTTCATCTCACACATGAAGAAACAAAATCTTATGAAATATAAAATAATTCAGTTTTTTCTAAAATTTCACTGTAATTTATACTTTTTTTATTTATTCATATGGAACAATGAAAATAGAAAATATAACTCCATTATATTCCTTGTATATCTTGTGGTCGTACACATAAATTTATGCATGTATATGTATTCTCTATATATTTACATGCAAACTCTCAATAATAATTTAAAATGCATGTGCAGTCTTTCTGACTTTTTGATCCAGTAAGTATATTTAAGAATCATTTGTATTCTTCAACTCAAGAACTCTTCATCATTTGTTGGCATCAACAAGAGAAGAGCTAGAAATTTTTGAAAATAGACTCCGAAGTTTGCATTAAAGATTTAAACACTTTATGTAGTTGCTGTTTTGTATGTATGAGGTTAAAAGATTCTATTCAGGGACTGAGAAGATGATTCTGTGAGTGAGAACACTAGCTATGCAAACATGTAGTCCTGAGTTCAAAGCTCCAGAAACTGCATAAAAGGTCAAGGATAGCTGCACATGTCTGTAACTCCCGTGAGCAGAGACAGGCAGATTCCTGGGAGCTCTCTATCCAGACAATCTAGTCAAAATGACAAGCTCCTAGATCAGTGAAAGAACCTGTCTCAAGGAAAAACAGCAGGAAGTAATTGAGAAAGATACCCAACACCTTCCACTGACCTCCATACAAGTAACTTCAGGCGAATATTGTCATCATCATCATCATCATCATCATCATCATCATCACCATCAGTCTATGAAGCAGAGTTAATATTTAATTTGAAGAGCAGAGCATTTCACAGGCTTAGCTTTTCCTGAAAAGGATGGACCAATATATAGATCTATATTGGGAAGCTTAGAAAAGGTCAGAGGAGATCCTCTCCTCTCCCCTGGCCCCTTACTCTATACCTAACATCTGTAGTTATATAGACTGAAACATGCCTATCCAAGGCTTAGAAGCTGACATTGTCTCCAGGGGAAGATCAATGTCAATAAAAAAAGAGATGAAAGAGAAATAAGACATAAAATTTTTATTAAGTGAAAGAACAGTGGGGTAAATTTTAAACCTGTTCTATCATTTTTTGGTCAGGAGAAAGATTTATCGTTAAATATAAAACTATCAACAAAGAATACTTTGAAAAAAATTACTTACACAGGAATAAATTGTCACTAATAATCACGGGTCTGGTACAAATCCATTAACTTGCTGATATAATTAAGAAGGGTACCAGGCACTTTCTCAGACAATTAGGAATAACGCTTCCTCAAGATCCAACTATACCACTCCTAGGCATATATCCAAAAGATGCTCAAGTATACAACAAGGACATTTGTTCAAACATGTTCATAGGAGCTTTAGTCATAATAGCCAGAACCTGTAAACAACCCAGATGTCCCTTGACAGAGGAATACAGAAATTGTGGTACATTTACACAACGGAATATTACTCAGCAATTAAAAACAAGGAAATCATGAAATTGGCAGGCAAATGGTGGGATCTAGAAAAGATCATCCTGAGTGAGGTATCCCACGAGCAGAAAGACACACACGGTATATACTCACTTATAAGTGGATACTAGACATATAATATGGGATAAACCTACACAAATCTGTATATCTAAAGAAACCAAGCAAGGAGGACCCTGGGTAGGACGATCAATCCTCACTCAAAAAGACAAACAGGATGGACATTGGAAGAAGGAGAAAATAGGAAACAGGACAGGAGCCTACCACAGAGGGCCTCTGAAAGACTTTACCCAACAGGGTATCAAAGCAGATGCTGAGACTCATAACCAAACTTTGGGCAGAGTGCAGGGAATCTTATGAAAGATGGGGGGGGGGGTAGTAAGACCTGGAGAGGACAGGAACTCCACAAAGATAGCAACAGTACCAAAATATCTGGGCACATGGGGTCTTTTCTGAGACTGATACTCCAACCAAGCACTATTCATGGAAATAACCTAGAACCCCTGCTCAGATGTAGCCCATAGCAGCTCAGTATCCAAGTGGGTTCCCTAGTAATGGGAATAGGGACTGTCTCTGACATGAATTCTGTGCCTTGCTTTTTGACCACCTCTCCCCTGAGAGGGGAACAGCCTTGCCAGGCCACAGAGGAAGACAACGCAGCCAGTCCTGATGAGACCTGTTAAGCTAGGATCAGATGGAAGGGGAGAAGGACCTCCCCTATCTGTGGACTTGGAGAGGAGCTTGGGAGGAGAAGAGGGAGAGTGGGTGGGATTGGGAAGGAAGAAAGGAGGGGGCGACAGCTGGGATACAAAGTGAATAAACTGTAATTAATATAAAAAATTAAATTTAAAAAAAGAAGGGGACCAGGGTGTAGCCCAGTGGAAGAACACTTACCTCACACTGAGGTCTCCATTGAAATCACCCACGTGACAAACCAGAAGGGTGTGAGTTACAGCATTGCCAATATAAACGTAGCTGACAAGAATGTCTGCTGTTAGAAAATTTACAGTTGAAAGTCATAGCACAAAACGGGAAGAGAAAAAACACGAAGGAAAATATTAATATTGGTATTAAGTATTCTGAGTCTGAAAGTGCCAGACTGAAATATAAGGAAAGTTAACAGCCTACAAGTACCACTGAAGCGTCTTTGGGTTGGAAGCACCTGCATACAATTGAGTAATTTAGGCATTTTCTTTCACTTCTCATAGTATTTTTTGTAGTCAGAAGACTGAAACTCTGTTGGAAAAGCTGCTTCCACCACAGATAAATTTTCAAGATGTTGAAGACAATTGCCTCAGTTTTTAAGAGCTTCTGGGAAAAGAGGTTGTAAAATATTCAAATACATTAAACTAAAATTTTAGCCTAGCTCAAATGAAATTCTAAAGCCTTGAATAAAACAAAATAAATGACATGGGTTTTTCTCCCTCTTCTTGTTATTTTAAAGAAAGGCAGTCATGTCTTTCTGTACTGAATTGGCTTGTAGCTATCCTGAGGAGTGTGTTTGTTCTTTATGGATCATAGAACATTGTTCCAGCAATAAAAGTTAACTCAGAATTCATCAGGGTTCAAACAATGAATTACCTTCCAGCAACGAAGACTAGCGATGTTTTTAGAGTTTCAACATTAAAAATCTGTCAGTGGGAACATACCTTGTGTAACATGGAATCATCCTTGTAACTCTTTTTTTTAATATTAATCACGGGTTATTTATTTTGTATCCCAGCCGTAGCCCCCTCCGTCATTCCCTCCCAATCCCGCTCTCCCTCTTTCATCTCCTCCCTGCCCCTTTCCAAGTCCACTGATGGGGAGGACCTCCTTCCCTTCCATCTGACCCTTGTAACTCTTGAAAGCAAGATTACAATGTCATGTATGGTTTACAACTCCACACTCCCTGACAGTTATATATAAGTACTTACAAATGATAAATATCTAAATAGAATTATATCATTCCAAAATAAAAAGGTGTTTGAATAGTGGCTTATGTATACAGGAAAGGGTGTCAGATGCTTGTGACCTTTACAGCTTAGCTATAACCACAAAATTGCCACCCACATGTGTTGACATCACTGGGAAAGAAGGGAGAGAACTAAACATCCATTATTAATACAAATGTCTAGAAAGTGGAGCCCCTGTGTACTGCAAATGGTAATGTAAAATGGGCATCTACTAAGAAAATGGAAACTGCTTTACAGATCAATAGTATCATGATCACACCATCAAGTGATTCTACTTCTGGTTCACATCCCAAAGGATTTAAAGCATCAACTCAAACAGACATCTGTGTGCTCATATTCAAAGGTGCATCATTTCATTGGGAGCTTTAGCATCCATGTTCATCAATGGGATTTGATTCATACTCTCCTCCTCTACCTCCTCCACCTTCTCCTTCTCCTCCTTCTTTCTTCTCTCTTCTTTAATTTTAGTTATGTCTATGTATTGTTACCAAGGAAATACTGGTGTTTTCCCCATTTATTTATTTGTTTGTTTGTTTGTTTGTTTCAATTTATTCACTTTGTATCCTGGTTGTAGCCCCCACCATCTCCTCACAGTCCCACACACCCTCCCTCCCTCTTCTACCCCTATGCCCTTTCCCTAGTCCACTGATAGGGGAAGACCTCTTCCCCTTCTTTTTGACCCTAGCCTATCAAGTCCCATCAGGACTGGCTGCATCATCTTCCTCTTGGGTTTTAAAAGTTAGTTTGTGTAATGTTCCTTCCTTTTTAATTTTATGAAATTTTTAAGAGTGTGTGTGTGATTTTATTTCTTTGCTAATTACATATCTGACAATGGATTACCACCTAAATATATAAGGAATCCAAAGCCCGTTCTCCTGGTAAGCACCTGAAGTGCCCTGTGAAAATGATTTGCTACTCTCTTGACCCCAAAAGCCCTACAAAACCATGCAAATCTGGACACTCAGTTTTCATGTTCACTTTAAGAACACCATGAAACTGCCCAGGCGATAAGGGGTATGCAGATCTGGAAAACCACAAGTATCCGAAAAATATGACTTTAAAGAATCAATGTGTGACATTCGCATTGAACATATCCAGGTGTATTTACCGAGCTCATGGCTGGATTAGCCCATACTTGAGCTCCCCCTGACACATCAAGATGATCCTTACTGAAAACGGAAACATCGTCTGAAATCCAGAAGAAGAGATTGTACAGAAGAAAAAATGAAGAAACAAAAACTCTTAGCATGTGAACAAATTTAGCATAAAGTAAATGCAGATAAAAGGAAAAAAAAAAAGAATCCAAACCCCAAATACAGGCAAAACAAACAATCTGATGAAAACATGGGCTAATCAAATGAACTGACAGTTCTCAAAATATGACCAATAAGCACTTGGAAATTTTTAATATACTTCAATATTCAGGAAGCACAATTAGGCAATATTTGAGGTGAGATGAGAGCTCATCTTACCTCAGGCGGAATGATTATCAAAACAAAACAAAACAAACAAAAAAAAAGAAAAAAAAAAAAAACAGCAAGTTCTATCAAGGATAGAAGATGCTGCAGAGACAACCCCGCACACTGCTGGTGAAAGAGAAATGCTCAAATCTAAATTCAAATTCAAGTCAAATCAAATTCTAAATTCTATTATGGACACATCTGGGCTGATACGTAAGCCACACACATTGAACAGATGCCGAAGAACTAAAAACAAAATCCCAGTAAGACTAAAGATATTACTTCCTTCCCCTGCACCCGAAAAAAAAAATTGCAACTAAGATCCAATATTTTTAAATATTAAAATAAGCAAATCACCATTCATTGAGGAAAAGTAAAAGAATCTATACCCTCCATAGGTTAATATGTATATACACTGTATATATATACTGCATGTGATATAAACCATTATGAATAAATAGGGAAATAAAATTAAATCTAAACAAGATGACATGAATTAAAAAGAATAAGAATTTTAATGGTTATTACATAACAGACTTCAATGAAATGTGATATGGTCTTTATTTGAAAATGGAAAATCTTTTTTTTTTCAACTTATTTTTCTTTTTTAACTTTCATTAATTATACTTTATTCACTTTTTATCCCCCATAAGTCCCTCCCTCCTCCCCTCCTAATCCTACCTTCTCTCCCCTTCTTCACACATGCCCCTCCCCAAGTCCACTGATAGGGGAGGTCCCCTTCTCCTTCTTTCTGATCCTAGTCTATCAGGTCTCATCAGGAGTGGTTGCCTTGTCCTCTTCTGTGGCCTGTAATGCTGCTTCCCCCTCAGGGGGAGGTGATCAAAGAGTAGGCCAATCAGTTCATGTCAGAGGCAGTCCCTGTTCCCATTACTATGGAACCCACTTGGACACTAGAACTCCTGCACAGATAATGGAAAATCTTAGCAGAGGAAGAGAACCACAGTAACAAAGGAAGCAAGCATAGACTGTAGCCTCTACAACAGTGATGGATCAAGAAAATGGCACCATCTAGTGGCGAGAGGGACCTTCACAGGAATGTGTGGGTGATTTCCTGAAGGGACAAATCAATGAAAACCCGGGGACTACAGTAATACTTCTTTGGCTAGTATATCAGTAAAGTTACCAAGTTACCTTTGCACAAACATAAACAGGAAAAAGGATTATTTATTTCCTTCAATCATTTAAAAAAAATAGCAAATGAGTATTGTCCCTTGAACAGGTAATTTAAACACAGAAAGAATTCAAGTGCCGATCCTCTGAGAGAACTGAAGAACACTGCAGTTGTTACCACAAAGAACAGGTGAACAGAAAGAAAAAGAAATACAAAGGGGAGAACAGAATTTCATTAAACTTTCCAAAATACACAATAACTACTAAAGCAAAGAAGTTTTAACAAAAGTAGATAAATTTTCAGATAGGAAAAAAAAAATCACTTTGGAGAGAAATTCTCTAAGCATGTTTTAGAAGTTCAAATATACTTATAAATTCCTGTATCTTTCCACTATCCGGAAATATGTGTGAGACAAACAAAACAATGAAAGTAAACAAAAAAGCAAGTCATTTGGGATAAAAACTTGAAGGAATAAGACTAATTTTCAGAAATAAATGTTAGCCTATTTCTTCAAAATTTTCCTGTAGGAGTTGTAATTCTGCTTTGCATTAGCATCTAAAGTATATTAATCTATGATCCTAATATGATTTTAAAAAGGGATGTAGGGTTGGTGAGAAGCTTTTCCCAGTCTGTGGGCTGTCGTTTTGTTCTGTTGACTGTGTTCTTTGCTTTACAGGTTTTCCATTTCATGAGGTCCCACTGATTGATTGTTGATCTTAGGCATACATAGCATACAGTCACTTATAAGCAGATATTAGCCGTATAATATAGGATAAACATACTAAAATCTACAGACCTAAAGAAGCTAACCAGGTAGAAGGATCCTGTAAAGGGTGCTTAATTCTCATTCAGAAGGGCAAACAGGATAGACACCAGAAGCAGTGGGAAAAGGACAGGAGCCTACAACAGAGGGCCTCTGAAAGACTCCACCAAGCAGAGGATCGAAGCAGATGCAGAGACTCACAGCCAAAATTTGGGCAGAGCTCAGGGAGTCTTATGGAAGAAGGGCGGATAGAAGGACCTGGAGGCAACAGAGTTCCACAAGGAGACCAACAAAGCCAAAATAAAAGCTGGGCCCAGGGAGGCCTGCAGAGACTGATAAATCAACCAAGGGCCATGCATTAAGAGGACTTAGAGCCCCTGCTCAGATGTAGCCCATAGCAGCTCAGTCTCCAAGTGGGTTTCCAAGTTAGGGGAACAGGAGCAGTCTTGGTTGCTTGCTCTTTGATCACCTCCCCCTGAGGGAGCTGCAGCCTTAACAGGCAACAGAGGAAGAGGATCCAGGCATTCCTAATAAAACTTGATAGGCTAGGGTCTGATAGTAAGGGAGGAGGACTCCCCCTTTTAGTGGATCAGGGAAAGGGGATAGAATGGAAGAGGGATGGGGGGTGGGACCAGAAGGCAATGAGGGAGGCGGCTACAATCATGATACAAAGTGAATGAATTGTAAAAAATAATAAAATAAAACTTAAAAAATGGAAAGCTTCGATTGCTTTCTATCTTGATAGAGAAACATAGTAAGTTCATCTAGTCCGTATTTAAGAAATTTACTTAGCACTTGTTGCTTTAAAAGAAAATTGATCTTTACCCCCAAGATAACTGAGTGCATTTTAAAAGATTTCATGCAGCGACTGCCTCGGGAACTTTAGTTGGAGATTTCTGTTGGGCTCCCAACTTAGAAACATGTCATAATATGTATGGTGAAAATATTGTCCCTCCTGTGCCTATGTCTATCTAGTTCATTTTGTCCTCATTTTATTGAATTACAGAAGAATAGAATTAGGAGAAAGTCCTTACAAAATAATGAAACCATTGAAAACCACATACATGTGCAGATATACTCATGTACTAATGCTTCTGTCCATTCCCTTCAAGGTAAGGCTTCATTCTGAGACGATCAGAGCAAACTGCAGAGAAACACTTAAAGAAATGCTCAACGCCATTAGCCATTCGGGAAATGCAAATCAAAACGACCCTGAGATTTCACCTTATACCCATCAGAATTGCTAAGATGAAAAACTCAAGTGACTACACATGCTGGAGAGGTTGTGGAGAAAGGGGAACTCTCCTCCATTGCTGGTGGGAATGTAAACTGGTACACCCACTTTGGAAGTCAATCTGGTGCTTTCTCAGAAAACTAGGAATAGCAAGCACTTCCTCAAGATCCGGCCATACCACTCCTAGGCATATATCCAAAAGGGGCTCAAGTACACAATAAAGACATTTGCTCAATCATGTTTGTAGCAGTTTTATTTGTAATAGCCAGAAGCTGGAAACAGCCCAGATGCCCCTCAACTGAAGAATGGATGCAGAAATTGTGGTACATCTACACAACGGAGTATTACTCTGCAATGAAAAATAAGGAAATCATGACATTTGCAGGTAAATGGTGGGACTTGGAAAGGATCATCCTGAGTGAGCTGTCCCAGAAGCAGAAAGAAACACATGGTATATACTCACTCATATAGACACATAACATAGGATAAACCTACTAAAACCCTGAACATCTAAAGAAACTAATCAAGAGAGCTGACCCTGACTAAATCGCTCAATCCCCATCCCAAAAGGCAAAGAGGATGGACATCAGAAGAAGAAGAAAACAGGAAACAACCTAGGAACCTGCCACAGAGGGTCTCTGAAAGGCTTTGCCCTAAAGACTATCAAAGCAGACACTGAGACTTAAGTCCAACTGATGGGCAAAGTGCATGGAATCTTAAGTAAGAAGTAGGAGATAGTAAGATCTGGAGAGGACAGGAACCCCACAAGGAGAGCAACAGAACCAAAAAATTTGAACACAGGGGTCTCCCCAGGGACTCATATTCCAACCAAGGAACATGCATGGAGATAACCTAGAACCCCTGCACAGATGTAGTCCATGATAGCGTAGTATCCAAGTGGGTTCCATAGTAATGGGAAGAGGGACTGCCTCTGACATAATCTGATTGACCTGCTCTTTGATCACCTCCCCCTGAGGGGGGAGCAGCCTTATCAGGCCACAGAAAATGACAATGCCACCACTCCTGATGAGATCTGATAGACTAAGATCAGAAGAAAGGAGAGGAGAATCTCCCCTATCAGTGGACTTGGGGAGGGGCATGTGTGAAGAAGGGGGAGGGAGGGTGGGGCAGGGAGGGGAGAAAGGAGGGGCTTATGGGGGGGATACAAAGTGAATAAACTGTAATTAATAAAAATAAAAAAAGATTTAAAAAAAGTTACATGAACACACACACACACAAAAAAAAAAGATGTAGAACTACAAAAAAAAACCCTGAAAAACATAAAATAATGAAGCTACGTTGTTTTATGCAAGAGGCCTTTATAAAGGCAAATGTAGCTGAGTCCTTATTCCTAGCTAAATGAGTCTTAAGTGAACCGCTGAGCCTTCTATTCATGTTTAACGGCACAGTGATAGAGTCCCAAGCGACATTCAGATATTTACTTAGCGGCCTTCCAGAATGTCCCTATTAACCTCTCAAATGCAGTCTCTCCATATGTTAATTAGTTGATCCTAGAACAGGGTATTTCCGTACTTTCTGCTTTAAATGAGGCAGACATGGGTATTCACCACACAAGCAGTGCTGCCATGCTTGCTTGGGGACATATAGTTAGAAGCTACTCTTACCCCCCCCATCTCCCCTAAATGAAGTCCTAGCGTGGGCATTCGTAGAAGCACCCATGGCACACCTCTGTTAATCAGCAACTGCAAGTTGGTCCACTGTGGCCACCTATGAACATCTTCTCAGCATCACAGATTTTTACTGCAGCTTATTTTGAGTGTCCCCTGAAGGTTACCTGTTGAAGGTTTTCTGAGAGCCTGCAGTGTCATGAGAGACAGGAGAAATTTCTAGCTGGTGAGATACAGTGACAAGAAGCTCAGTCATCGAAAGCATACACTTTAGATGACGATTGGGACCTTAACACTTTCCTCTTCCTCTTTGCACCCCTGCCTGGGTGAGTACAGCCACTTACTACTCATGCCAGCCTTTATAAACTGCTCTTCCAAAGACCCACAGAAAAGGTGCCAAGGGGATCATGAGCAAGGTAAACCCCACTTACCCTTATCGACAGCTCCACGGATGTCACTGAGAGCCGTGGGTCTTTTATGTGCAGCCTCCTGTGGGAAAGAAATGAGCTGGACGAAACAGACCACATCCCGAACCCTGTCTAGGCAGTGCTACTCTATTTAATCTATAAGCGTGTATATGCACGCTTCTGAAGTTGGGACAATTGCATGCAGTCATCTGTCTTTAAAGATCATCGATTGCAGCAAACAGAAATTGTTTTCAAGGTCAAAGTACTGCACATCCCAACTTAAATGCTTCTAAAAATACTGACCTTACAACAACAAAATGTTTGCTTCGCTCTCAAAATAGAGCTTTCCAAAACAGTATTTGAAGAAAGTTCTAAAACATATTTTAATTACTTGTTTCTCTTTATAAAACTTGTCTAGAAGTCATATTCCCTCATTTTATCACAGAAGCTTCCTCTTGAGCCATCTCTGTCTCATAAAATGAATATTCTGATTCTCTTTTTAATATCACAGAATGGTACATTTTCACAACAACCTCCGGGTTTGATCAGAAAATTATGATGCATGTGCCATATAGCCCTGCTAAAGTATAGGTAATGGTTACCTTTAGGTGTGACATTGGTTTGGTAACAGCTACAGCGATGGTTTGCTTATTCTGTTAGGTGGATATTTCTTGCTTGCTTAAACATCTTAAACAAGCAGCTGGCCTACACAGCTAGCTTTTTCAAAGGTGATTTTCTGTATTGTACCTGCAAAGAAATGGAAATGTATTTTAGTATTACCAAGAGCAATCAAATCATTTCTAAAGATACATTTATAATATAAAATACAATTATGGGAATAAATTACTGAAATGCTTGATGTGTGGGGATTATTTCATCAATATTATCAAACTTCTCTTTTCTATAATCATCACATAAATTTACCATATCTGATCACAAGTATTGCTCCTAGCTATGCAAGCACCACTTAAAAATAAATTACCAATTTAAGTTAATGAAAAAAATATTAAAAAATAACTTGAATGAGCATGAGCTACTTAATAATTACATAAAATGTAACTTATCAAGAAAGTCTTTGTTCCTGAAATTTAAATCTGACCTAAACATTAGTACAGTCTACTACTGTCATTTGTTAAATCCCTGAAATCCCCTACCAGGCTGATATCACCCCTACAATACTATTTCTTCATTTAGCTATATTTGCTTTACAAAAGTAGCATCCCCTGACACCATTAACTATACTCTGCTGTGTTTACAGACAGGAGCCTAGCATAACTGCCCTCTGAGAGGCCCCACCCAGGAGCTGATCAAATCAGATACTGAGACTCATAGCAAAGCATTAGACAGAGCTTGAGGAGTCCTGTGGAAAAGTGAGGCTGGGAGGATAGAAGGACCTGGAGGGGACAAGAAGACCAACAGAGTCAACTAACCTAGGCCCATAGGGGCTTACAGAGACAGATGCATCAACCGAAGAGTATGCATGGGCTGAATCTAGGACACCTGCACATATGTGGACTGGACCTAAGTTCCCTACACTTATGTAATGGATAGGCAGTTTGATCTTCACGTGGGTCCCTTGGTAAGTTGAGCCGGTGCTGTCTATGACATGGACTCTGTTGCCTGCTTTCAATCACTTCCCCCTAATGGGATTGCCTTGCCTAGCCTCAATGAATGCCAATGAGCTTAGTCCCGATGCGACTTGATGTTTTGGGGAGGGGGATTCCGGGGCTCCCCTTCTTTGAGAAGAAGGGGAGGCTGGATAGGGAGAAAAGGGTGGGAGGGAAGGACCAGGAAGAGAGGAGAAAGGGGGCTATGATCAGGATGTAACATGAATATGTAAACTTGAAATAATTTTATACAGAAAGAAGAGAAAAAGAGTAGCATCATGTTAACTGGCTGTTCAACAGACAGTTAACTACCCAGTTCTAACTACTGTTTAATACTGACATTTTGAAAACTTTGTGCATGTTCACTTTCTTATATTTGTATCTGGCTGTGCATTCACTTGGCTCAAGCAAAAATCAGCTACTGTTCACCTGGCTTATGTATTTTTTTTTCTTTTTCCAAAAAAATAACTGACACAGAAACCAAATTTTCCCTAAAACCTTAGGTAACTCTGCAACTTAGGAACAAAAGGTACAGGAAAAATTAAAGTCAGGGGCCCTAGAGGGCATACCAGGCTAGGCTCAACCACTCAGCCCAAAGAAGCAAATTAAAGACATAAAATAATAGTGAAAAGTAGAGAAAGGAGATTTACTCAAGGTGACAACATGGGGAAGAGAAACAGACCTGCTGTGAGTTCCTCCATGTTTATCTGTGGGGTCTTAGGATGGCGATTACGCTTTATCAGAGGACAGGGGTATGCATGGCCAAGCAGTCCTAGACAGTCTGCGCTCCCAGTATCTCCCTAAAGGTTGTCAGAACTGGGTAAATCTCTTCTCAGGAGACAAGATCCTCCTCTGGCTGGCACCGGGTCCCAGCCTTTTCTTCCTCCCAACATGAGATGACTTAGGAAATTCCAGTTTCTTGGAGTTCATTGTTTCAATAGCCTGACAGCCAAAAATGGGCATGGCACAAACATCCCTTCAGAATATCCTCCCTGCTATGAGGACAGCTACAAACCCGTGGAATAAAACCAATAGGTTGGATGTGCTCTGCTTGCTTTTCCTGTTGCTGTGGCAAAAATACTCTGACAAGAATGACTTGATGGATCAGTAGTTTCTTCTGCCTCACAGTTCAAGGGAATAATCCACATGGGCAGGGAGGCAAAGCATCAGGAGCCTGAAGCAGCTGCTTCTCCCTTTGCACTCACCACCAGGACCCCAAGAACAATGAATGTGTGCATGTGCTACTCCCGTCCCTTTCAGGGTCTCATGGTTTATCCAGCCAGATATGCCATGCGTGGACTGGCACCACCCACGGCTGGCAGGACTTCACACCTCAATTAATGCAGTCAAGATAATCCCCGTGGGCCTTCCCAGAAGCCTGTCACTCAGATGACTCTAAATCCTGTCAAGCTGACAATTAACACATCCCTTCACAGCTCGGAACCTTAAATATAATAAATGATGAAGAAGATGGAGATGCTTAACATAACAAATACTGCTAAGTGTTTACATGTACTTAAACATCACACAGTGCCACATTAATGTGTACAATTTTTATTTTTAAGCGTCATATAAATAAAAATTTAATTGATAAAATTTATTTAAATTAACATAGAAATAAGTATACCTGGACCCTGGATGATGCATCAGGAACATTGACAGAGACCTATGAAAAGATAGGCTAGCTTCTAGAAATCAAAGACTTCACTTAAACTGACATAAGAAAGTGGTGGTCAGATGTGGACAGCAGTAAATATTTGAGCCAAATAGAACCTCCTGAGTATAGACACAGAATGGTCTTTATAGCACTAATTAGGTTCTAGTGAAAGTCTGTGTGTCATTATTAATTTACAACCGCTTCTGTGCTTTTCTCAGGCATCTAGGTCTTAAACATCTGGAACACTGGTAGAAATTTATGTTCATGATAAGAAAACTGATGATCTTATAGTTTCACTACTTTGGCACAATACAGTGCTTTTGTCTTTGGGAAGAAAGCAATATTCAGAATGTCAGCAGATCAACTAATTTATCTTCCGAAATTATCTAAAATAAAAATTAGAGCAGACAGGTTGATAAAATTTGGCCTTTCAAAGTTACAGAAAAATCAGTATACAGTATTGAGAGCTCTGAAGCCCAGTACTCCCCATTCCTGAGGGAGTATCAGACCCACAAAGCAAAGCTCATACTAATGTGCTCCAAGTACTGTCCTTTAATAGCAGAGATTGAAACCAGGGTTTCACACATCCAAGGCAAGCCTTCTATGACCAGGCTAGAGCCCAGCCCTAAATGGTGATTATTCTAATCATCTTTTAAAAATGAATCTACACTATTTCACTGCAATATTCATTAGCCTGAATCTATATTTGGGAGCTACTAATTAAAAACTCAACAGAATAGCTCTGAGCACTTACGATCACAACCTTCACAGAAGCCATTGTCTGAAATGTAACAGATGCAAAAGTATTTCTTTGTGTTAGTAACGCTGACACAATTTTCTTCTTCTAGGACATTAAGTCACTAATCATTTTAGGAAGTGTTTTACAGGAAGGTTGTTTGTCAACAAGTATGTTGATCTGAGCTGACAGACATTAACTTGCTTTCCAAGATAGCTTCATCCTGAGAAGATATAATTTTACGCTAAGAATATGATTGCTAGAGGGAGATAGCTTTGTGCAATCTTTAGCGGCATCAGTCTAAAATGATTAAAGTAAACATGAAGTTTATTAATAGCCTTTGGGAAAGAGGAAGGAAAAGCAATGGAAATAAAATAACTAACATGAACAAAGAAAATTCGGAGACAAAATAAAATTCTAAATTCTTCTCATTTCCAGAGAGTAGAACTTTTTTTTTAATTATGGGTTTTCAAGTTTAGACTGGGGAGCTGTCAAGTGTTAAACATCACGTTATGGGAAGACCGCAAATGTTGAATGTAGATTTCACATACCAAAGCCTAAAAGTAAAACAGATACTGCCCCTCTCTCTTGGTATGTATCCAACCCAAGTACCTAATATTGTCTTAGAAATAAATGATTTAGTTCATTTGTGAAAAGCTAGCTTTTGTGGGCTACGTGTTATACAGTGTCTTCAATTTTGCCACAATCTTATTAAGCATGAACAAAATGTAGACTGCCAGTCAGGTTACAAGATAAAGTATTCTCAACAACACAGAGCTAACAGAAATTTGGGGGATGCTTCACTTCCCTCAAACACGAGGGAAACTACTAAGAGAATGAGGATGGCAGCCTCGCCAGAAGACAAACTATTGGGGAGAAAAGTTTAAGTATGGACTGTTAGCCTTGTGCCTTTCATGGTAATCTGATGTTTAGCTAGTGACTTAGGTTAAAATGGGCTGAAATCATTATTATTCTTCCTCCCTTTGGGTTCAGATGAGGGAAGAACCTGAACTATTTGGGGTTTTGTCCTCATGTCTTCAGACTTCATTTTAACCCTCCTGGGTTCCTAGAGTTGGTCTTCCACAGCACAAATGACCCTGGGCCGAAATTTGACCTCTGCTAGACTGTAAGAGCTACAAAGGTTCTGTCTTTGGGGCTGGAGAGATGCTCAGTGAGTTAAAGGCTTGCTGTACAAGCATGGGGACCTGAGTTCAAGTCCCCAGAGACGCACATAAAAGCCAAGTACAGCAACATTACCTGGACTTCCTCTGGGCACCTAGGAAAGAGAAACAGGAGACTTAGAAGCCAGGTGGTGTGTCCATGTCAGTGAGCACCAAGATCAGAAGGTCAGTGAGAGACTCCATCTCAAAACACAAAGTGAGGAGTGAAAATGCTAATGTTGACTCCTGGTCTCCATGGTCTCACATACATATGTAGATATGCACCTGTGCGTGCAAACACATACACACACACACACACACACACACACACACACACACATATACACACTACAAAAAAAAAGTTGTCTTTCACAGAAATAAATAATAATGACTACTGAAATGTTTATTAATTAAATTCTAAGGCATGTGACTATAGCATAGAGGAAGCCAACATAATTTGAGAAGTTGGAGTCCTTTGAAGATAGTTCCTGACAGATACTCTTATTGTGGTCAAATCTATATTGAAAGGCCCTGAGTTAAGTCTTAAGATACTTTCAAAGTTTAAAAATAAGTTTAAAAATACTAGTCTTCCACTGAAGAAAAAGAAATCTGTATAAGGAAATGGTAATGAATGACAAACCTAGTTCTCGTTTTAATTAGAATGTAACAGCTTTCTTTTGGCTACCATGAACACAGACATTTCTGTTCCTACCTCACTTTCCAGATTGGTCCTGTTGGTGCAGTGGTTTTACTCTTATGAGGCTCTCATTAGCAAATGTTTTATATGAAGAAAAAAAAATCCAAGTGAAGAGAACATAAGTAAGGTATGCCCACTATAGAAAAAAAGCTGGCAGTCTTTCGTGAGGTTAAAACATACTTGCTTCCACTCCTAGCTGCACTGAAGAAATAGATTGATATCAACACACACACACACACACACACACACACCTAGATGGATACAGTTGTCATTTTCACAGTCTTGCTTGAGTCTGCTGCCAAAGTTCCATGTTCACAGGACACTGGAAAAGTGGAAATATTGAAAGCTTACTGGCAAACAGAAAATCAATTTGACTTCATTTTGAGTTTTAAGAGAATAAGCATTTAGTCAATGTATCAAATAGATCTTTGTCATATTTGACGTAGTAATTGACCTTCCTAAAGCATTTCTGTGCAAAACAAATTTTCCGTGAAGCTGAATAGACCGCAGCCTCACTCCAGATGGTTTTCTAGGGAAGCCAAAACTGGAGGTTGATTTTTTTTTTCAGCCTCTCTGAAATCGTTTGAGATTAACGATCTGGTTTTGTAGGGGAATTCTGTGAAACTCAACTCTGCAGAATAAAGATAGAAAGGATTTGCATTGCAGATAATTAAAATAATATCTGAATGCCTCTTAGAGACTTTATAACCTAATCCTGATCCCTAAGCTTTTACCCAGTTCTTTGACAGCTGATTTAAGCAGGGTGACCAGCTTAGTTGTAAATTTGGTTTGTTTTGCTTCAATGTTAGTTCATCTTCTAATCTCTCATGTTCTCCTTGCCACAGTCTCGCTTAGTGAGTTATTTACACTCAAATGAGAGTTAACCATGTGACTTCAGCATAGGAGGAAAGCATTTTACAATCTCGGAATTTCAGCTAATGCCTCAAAACTGGGGGGGGGGGGGGGGGGGAGTCTCTGTGATGGGAGGTACATCAAACCTAATGAGACACTCATGCTGGCCCTTGGCAACTCCAGGTAACATGAGAACGAGGGAAATCTAAGTATGTGTTTAAAAGAAAAGGCATGGCGGTGTTTCTCCCGAGGAGGAGGGAAAGAAGTGCCTCGCCTCACCCTGAACTAAGTGGGGGAAGAAATGATGGACTTGGCAGTTGTCTGCAATTGCAGTGGGAGACACTAGGATCTTGGCGTCATAATTCTTTCTCCGCGGCAGGAGTTTGAGCAGCAGGGGAATGGGGCTCCTACCCATCCACATTTTTTTCTTGTAAGACAGAATAACTTGTTCCATTTTGTCCATTCACTGCACATAAACTGTACATTTCAGCGAGGAAACACTACAGAATTAGAACTCATGATTTTCATCAGACACGCTGAAATTTTCATTTTCACTTAATACTTATATAAAATCATTATGTAAATAGATATGCCCTTCTTAAACGTCAGGGAAAATGTGAATACAATATAGTTTATGCAATATATAATATAAATGTTCCTTGGGAAGGAAGGATCCCACTTGAGTCCTTAGTCTCATTAATAAAATGGTTTTTGTGTGTGTGTTTTAAGACATGGTCTCACTGTGCAGATCTGGCTATCCTGGAACTTAACATTTAGACCAGGCTAGCCTGAAATTCACAGAGCTCCTCCTGCCTCTGCTTCCTGTATGTTTTGGTTAAAGGCTTCTGCCACAATTGCCGCGCTAATAAAATTATTTTAAAATGAACTCGGAAGGAAGTTCAAGAGCAATGTTATTAGTGCTTTGGAGAAAACCAACAGGAAAGCCAAATTTTAACAGTCAGCAGCTGTAAGGAAGAAGAGCATGGAAAAGAAGAAAGCCATGCATTTTTGAGTTAGGTTCAAAAAAGAAGGTCAGCAGCTGACTGCACGGTGGAAGAGGAAGGGAGCTTCAGAAGAAGAGGAAGCCCAGAGTGATAAGGCAAGCCTGTGCAGGCGGGGAAAGCGTGCTCAGGCTTTTCCAGCATCCAAATTAAAAAGTAGAAAAAAAGGCAGGGAATAGTTACTGACTCGGACAGGCAGGCAGGCTCAGCAGCGCTGCGGGGGGGAGGGGGGGGAGGTCTGTGGGTGGCTGCACCAAAGGATGGGCTCTGGGAAGGTTACCTACATTATCTCAATGTGGGATAAGCACTCTTCCCTATGTCCTTAGCATGTGCTCGGGCGAATCAGCTTTCCCGAGGAGTGTTCACTTGGGCAACTGATAAGGCAGCCGGCTTAACTCGCAAGGGAGGAAGCAACAGCATCTTGTGTTCTAACCCTCAGGGGCAGGTCGGAGCAGCACACCTCCATGCAGAGTCACAAGGAGGGCCTGTCGCTTTTGATCAGGGGGAAAGTGGTTTTGCTTTAGTGGACTCCAACAGAGCCCGAGAACTCGATCTTATCATAAGGTACTTTAAATCTTAAGGGGGCATTTGTGATCCTTCCCTGTTTAGGGTTACCAGCGAAGGTGGCCTTGGGGGCTAAAACTGTCCATCTTCAATGGACATCCCCCGAGCCTGACAGCACCTTACTACTTTGGTTGTACAAATTAACAACAGAGCACTTAGCACTTAGCACTTAGCACAGTTACGCTAGTCATTCTTCTCTAGGTAACACTGCTGTTACTATGATTTCCTTAATAATAATACATCCCATACCAGCACAATTGTGTCTACTCACATATTCACAAATACTTGGTGATTAAATCATTTTTCAAGCTGCTATCTAGAAAATACAGGAAACAAACATTTGGGAATAAAATTAATGTCTCAGTGAAGAATGTCTTCATTAGTTACAATCCATAAAAACCTCGGAATCATAGTTTTGAAAAATGCATTCTGAGACAGTTTCCAAGCCTAAGTTTCCTAATGACCATCTCTTCACTCGCCCACAAGCAAGCTTGAATTTGTTTTCTCATATGCCCGACCTTGACATTTGTCTTTATAAACAGGATAAAAGACTGCCACAGTTCCCATTAGCTGAGAAGCAGAATTGTCATTTAAGGCACAGCATAAAGATGAGGGTGGCTCTCAGGAGAAACAGCCATCTAGGATGCCTCCAGCTAATATGCTAATTCTTAAGGGAACAAAGGATGTGGGTGGGCAAAGGGGAGCTGAATCAGTCCTCTGAGGGGCTCAGGAAATGGAGGGGAGTGGCAGGACTGTTTTGCTCAGGGGTAAACTTCTGCTAGTGACTTTCGAAGTATTCTGTGCCATTCTTAAAAGCCCAGGGAAAGGAGTCTTGTACACATACTTTTCCTCGGCTTTTATTATTATTATTATTATTATTATTATTATTATTATTATTATTATCACCAAGCTTGGAAGCTTTTCTGTGAAATGGTCAAATCTCTTACACTGCATAGTTATATTCAGCTAGGAAACAGGGTAGATTTGCAAAGTTAGCCTTTAGAGAAAGGACACAATAGAAGTATCAGCCACTATTAAAGCCAAAATTATAACCAAGTTAGGCAGAAAGGAAGATGCTCAAGTCTCCCTTGGAAGACTGAGCAGAAACCACTCTCTACTCAATTCCGCTCTGCTTAAATGAGTGGGCATAGTTTTAAGCCCTGGGTCAGTATCTATTGTGTCCACTAATTAGCCTCGGGTAAACTTTCTCTTATCTTTCTGACCCACAATTTGCAAATTAGAGCAAGGGCCGGTTGATGAGTCTCCTGCTCCTCACTGTGACTCTGAGAAAAGATGTTACTATCTCCCTAATTATTACCTTTCAAAGAGGATGGTTCCAGAGTCTTGAGAAGGACGATTCTTCCATGTAAAGTCTGGAATGGTGTTTAAAAAGATTTATGATGATGAGAATTTACAATCACAAGATTTCTCTTTTTGTTGTCGTTGTTTATTTTTGAGATTGTCATTTAATCACACCATTTCTCCCTTCCCTTTCCTCCCTTTAAACCCCCTCTCAGATGCCCCTCCCTACTCTACTTCAAATCCATGACTTTTTTTTCATCGATTGTTATTGCATACATATATGCACTTGGACATACACCTGTGTTCCTAAAAATAACCTGTTTCATCCATATAGTTTTAATGGAATGTATGTTTTCAGGGCAGATCCATTTGGTCCTGGACTACCAGTTGGTTGTGCCCTTCCCTGGGGAAGACCTCCTCTCCTACTGCCAGCTTTGCTGGGTTTCTAAAGTAAATCCTTGAAGAAGAGGGATGCTCTGGGTTAGACTATGAAAAAGAGCAGCTTATCTGAAGTGTACTGAAGCTGGGGACAACTTCAAAGCCATTCTGATCCCTATCAACTTGGTGAGTGACACAAGATACATTAACAAAATAAACAAGCCATAGGGCTTTCCTCGGTCCTCATTTCACTTCAACTTCGTTGTGTCCTCGTATCTGTTCCTTCTCACATTGCTAGCCTTGAATAATATTTCGCATTTCATCTCTTCCTTCTACTGCTTCAAATACTTAGCTTAGAGGTTACAGAAGCAAGAAAATAATTTGTATTCAAAGTCCCAGCTGGACCCCAGGCTGGCTACTCTCAAGCATTTCTCATCTGCCTTGCTCTCCTTGCCTTTCTAGTGTCCTTGATCTTTAATCCGCATTGCAACCCATTCGATCTCATTTATATTTTCTTTTACCTAGAACTATCATTCTCTTGCGGATCCCACTTCTCTCTCATTTTACTGTAACTATGGCTAATTCTGTCCTATTTAAAAAAAATTCTCTATAATATCCAACATCCTGACTACAATTCTTATCTTGCCCTAACCATACTCATTTTAAATTTATTCGTTGTCTTTGTTTATGTGAAACCAGAGCAGGTATGCATGCCAGAAGGTGACTATAAAGTCATTTCTCTCCTTTCACTCTGGAGCAGGGTGGGGGAGAAGGTCTAGGGAACAAATTCTGGCCAGCTGACTTGCCTAGAAAATGCCTTACTCACAAAGCCATCTTACCAGTCTCTGTTCTGTTACTCTCTTGTAATATGCTATTTTGCTCAAAATCCCTTGAAAGAACCATGTCAGTCCCTAATTTAGAGTGAGAGGATTTATCTTTCTCTCATAGACCTAGGGCAGTTCCCTTCTATGTCATTTGATAGGAATCACAAGATCCCGCTCATCTGGGGCCATAAAAATTGAAATGTGCTGTCTGCTCAGGGCACCATTTCTTTCTGTCGCCTTAACTGAGGGTTTGGTTGCTAGAAGGTCATCTTTCTTTTCATCAGTTCCTATTATTACTCTGAAATGCAAAGTTCATACAGGCAGCCATCGGACATATTCACTCCTGTACCCCAATGAAACACTCACACGTTTTGTATTCTAGACTCTTTGATTGTCTAAAATTAATTTCGTGATCCAAATTTTAAAATAAAAATAATCCCTTTATAACTGTATCTTATCTCTAAATGACTACCACTTTCTTCCTACTCACTTGTGCCTTCTTTAAGACCTGGGGTTGGAAGCAAACACTAATTCCTCTGCAGCACCCAGGTTGTCTCTGTCCTTGACACTTAAGGGCCTTGGCTACCAACGAGAGATCTGAGTGGGAGTCTGTGCTCCTAGAGCACTTACCTGTACTTGCTGACCTTTGCTGTCCTTGACTATAAAATAAAGAAAGGGTTGAAACTGTTACACGAAAAGAATGCTTGACTGATTTCTGAGTTTATGCATTATAGCCACCATTGACTACCATGAGCTCCAAAAATGCATTCTTCTCTGAAATTAAAGCACCTAAAGAAAATCGCAATGCTGAGTTACTGCTACACAGCTGCAGGTTTCAAACTCCATTAAATTTTAATTTTGTTGGACAATAGCTTTTTCTTTTTCTCATTGATTTTTTTTGTAACTACCCAAAATTACAGTGATTTCTCAGGCTTTCTTTCTGCAACTACCAGCTTTGCTTTTTCACATATTCCTCATGGAGAACACCTAACTGTATCTGACCAAAGTCTAGTGAGGCCCCTGAACCTTTGCCTATGCCATGTGTAAACTTTGCTCATAAAATCCAGGTTGGACAACTATGCTAAATGGATGGAAAGAAAAACTCCACTCTCAGGATTTGATAACCCTTGATATCTGATGGTTTCTCACCTTCTGCCACCACATGGGTGATTTCTTACCAGTTAGAATCCTTTTAGATAACTTGGACAGAATATCATTGATGTTTCCTAGTAATGTCCCATCCACTGGCTCCCACACTGTTCTTTAACTATAAATTTCTACTTAGCCATGCCTTCCTGAGTTGAGCTGTATCTTGTTCCCTTGCTTGAAGACCTTGTTGTGTTGCTTTGGTCCCTACCTATCACAGTACTCATAAGTAAGGTTTTCTATAGAATATTTTCCTTTAACAATGTAATAGGTTCAGATTAGCTATATCAATTTATTTCCCATTTATCTTAAAATTTCTCTCTATTCATGACACTGATTCAATGAACCCATCTATCTACATATGCACTTAAGAAATATTTACTAAGTGTCTGCTAGCTGCTAGATATTCAGGATTCAACAAAGACTCAAACAGTCTGGCATGACAGGCCATTAGCAAATAAACTATCAGGAGTTTTCAGGTGTTACAAAAGAAGTAACTTTCCACAGAAACATAAAATGTTCTGTCCCCACAACTTTTGTATTAATTAATATTGTTAGCATTCAGAGAAGTAAATTTTACTGTGACCCATTTGCATACATGTCTATCATTATACTTTCTTCTTAATTCTGGGTAATAGTTGCCATCTGAGTGGAGAATGAGATGAACAGCATCTGAGGCAGAAAGAGCAGCATATAAACAGCCCTCAGAGAATTAAAGGTGAGACACAAGTTCAATGATCCCCAACTCTAAAGAACAGAGGAATGGATGAATGGGGAGGAGGTCCCCCCTATCAGTGGACTTGGCAAGGGGCACGGTGGAGAGGAGGGAGGGAGGGAGGGACTGGGAGGGAATGAGGGATCGGGACACAGCTGGGGTACAGAGTTAATAAAATGTAACTGATAAGAAAAAAATAAAATATAAAAAAAAAAAGAACAGAGACAAGAACATCAAACAGCATTGAGAGTGTCAATGAGCTACTTAAAGTTTTTCTCTTGCTATACCATCATAACTGAAAAATGGATGGGCAATTGCATTATATTTCACAGTCTTTCTTACAATGAAGAATGCTATGTAGATGAGTTACTTCTATTAGAGAAGAGCAGAAATAGGTTTTGTTTTAATGTTTTCATCATGAAACATTCTATGCATCCTTTTCTGCTCCATTTGTTGCCCTTTTAGAAAGACTGTTGGGCAATTTGTATAACTATATAAAGTTCTGCTACAAATTTGTAAATGAAATGATAATGTCTCTCTTAAAAGTAAAAAGCAACATAAACTTTGCAGCCAGTCCTAAAGATACCTGATAAAACAGGTTCAGATGAAAGGGGAGGAGGTCCTCCCCAATCAGTGGACTTGGAAAGGGGCAGGGAGGAGATGAGGGAGGGAGGGTAGGATTGGGAGGGAATGAGGGAGCGGGATACAGCTGGTATACAGAGTTAATAAAATGTAACTAATAATAAAAATTTTAAAAAGAATTTAAAAAGAGCAACATAAATTGTGTTTCACTTCTAATCAACAGCCTTGGAAGCCAGGTACTTGAGATGTCAGAGCTCGTCAGCCTGGATCCCAGTGTGGAAATACACACGTGATCACCCGAAACATCTGCCCTGAACCCTTGTAAAATCAAGAAATTGCTATTGTTTGAACTTTTATTTTGCAGTTTGTTTGTTTATTGATTTGTTTTTTTTTCCCCTCTGGGTGAAGAATGAAATATTTTATGTAGAACTTTGTAGGGCACAACAACAACCAGAAGCCCTTGGCGAATATAAAGATGAGGGAAAATCAATGATAGACAACACAGTTTTAGGGAGAGCAGTTGGATAAAACAGCCACATGATATGGGATGACAGAAACAGTGAGGGGCATTCTCAGGAAGCGGGACCAGACATTCACTTTGATGACGTTTTTTAATTTAAATATCTATGATTATTCAAGCAGGGGTCTTTAGTAAACACATAGCTGTATGTACTCACTAGTTGTGAGAGCGATAACGGACGAATAATTCCCAGCTTTTTTTCATAAACCATCATTCCTTGAGAGGTCTTTCTCCTATATATCGATAGTGTTGCTTTTCCTTATACCCAAAATTCTGGTAAATGTATCAGTAACTTCACACAGTTTAGAAGGGCCTGGTCTCTGCTACCTGGTGAGAACAGGCTTTGTTACCAGAAGGGTGTCCTGAGGTTTCTGTGATGCAATGTGGTATCCAAGTTCTTTGTGCTTTGATGTTGAAGAATTGAGTGAGCCTACTTAGTTAATGGATACTGGGCTTTTTTATTATTATTTACAAAAGAAATATAAAAGAGTTATCAAAAGGTAGCCTTTCTTTGTGATTGCCATGTCTAGGTCATATAATGTTATAATTATTGCACACGTGTCAGCCCGTGCTCCTCTATGTTAAAGCCACATGCATGAGAAGCAATCCATATATGTTAGTCCTTAAGGGGGTCATGCAATTCCAAACTTCAGCCCTGAAACAATCTTTTTCATGTGCGTGCATGTCTTTAGTGGCATCTTGTGTTGTGGTTATTAATGTTTATCATTGATTTATCTTTTAGCTAAGCAGCCATTATGCCTAAACCAGCTGGATACCCAAATCACCACACAGAGACTAGGATTTATTTAATTAACCTAGAGCACAAGGCTGGGCAATAGTTACTCCATCCTAAACCTCCAGGCCAGCATAGTTTCCTCCCATTCAGATTTCACCCATTATACTTGCTTTTAGTCGTATCTTTGGTCCAGTTCATCTCTCCTCCTGGTTCCAAGACCTCTCCTGCTGATCTCTGCTTTCCTCTTCCCCCACTGGATTCCTTTTCCTCCCTCTGGACCAGGATGTCCCACCCTATTCTCTCCATTGCACAGCATTGGCTTGTCGTTTAATTGAAAATACAGAGAACAAATGGTGGCATGTTTATACAAATTTGAGACAGGTGATGCTTAGAAATCAGCATTTGAATGAACAAGGGTAAATTGTATACATTCCACAAGACCGTTAAACCAACAGTTTTACTTTCTCCATTGTGGCTAAATCTTTTCTGTTCATTGTAGGGGTTTATACAATCCAAGGTATAATCAAAACAGTCCAAAGGAGAGAGCATTTTAGGTATGGGTCCTGGATTTAGCCTTCTTATGACTCATGGTAACTTGCCTCTGGCTTCCTCTTTCTGCTTCCATGCAATTCCACCTGAAACAACTATCCAATAGTGAAATTCCAGCCATTAAGAAATATTTTGGGTTCATGTTTTTACCTTGTATTTTTATTTCTTTTTATTATTACTAACCATATTTATTGTATAAATTAGTGTATTTCTATATTTGCATACATTATGTATTGCTCTTTGAAAAAACTTGTAGCCATCAAGACTACAAAGCATACAGCTACAGGATGATACTTAGAAGTAAACTGTTCACTGTATTTGTAGAGGAGTGTAGTTGAACTGCTGCCCTCCATTATTAGTTGCACCTGTGTAGGTAAGAAATTGGTACTGTCCCACACCTGTGGTTTCATAATTCATATATGCAGTGCATTATGCATTCTTAAATGTCAAGATTTTTTTTCTAATGTGCACCAGATTCTTGACAGCCTTTCCTTTATGTTTTACTAAGTAAATCAGCAAAAGCTGTTTTCCTGCTCTTCCCTTCATAACCTCTGTTCTGCAGTTCAGTACATATTGGAACTTAGTTTTAATAAGAATTGCAAACTTCCACATCTGTTGCTAAATCGCAGTCTTTTCTCCCATGTGTGAAGGAAAGGGGATGTTATTTCTTGATATTGCCTTCATTTGAAGTTATTTGCTTCCTTTAATGGATATTTGAAGTGGGCTGATGGTGTATTTCACAAAATAAAAGAAAATGTTCCTGGAATCATACAAGACTTTTGAGTATGAAAAATATATAATAATTTTAATATATTGCAATTTTAAGGTCATGGGACCAATAATTACTTCTCTAGTAAATATTCAACAATATAATTTCATAAAATGAAAGTAGAAGTTCACAGATAATGAAATCAACACATTCAGTATGGTGCTTATTAGACTAGAGATTAGTAACTTTGTAAAAAAAAAAAAAAAAGCTATTCAACCAGACATAATTTAGGGTTTTTTTTTCCTATGGTAAGCATCATATTAGTCCTAAAAATAGTTCTGTATCTCCAAATCTATGAATAAAATGTCACTACATGTTATATGGAGAGTTGTTTTAGTTTTTTCCTAAGATTCACATACTGTAGCTCTGACCCCTATTGTGATTGTATTTTGAGGAGGGTTTTCATGTAACTATTTAAGGTCCTAAGAGTGAGATACAGAACTTGTGTCTCTACTTTCAAAAGGGCAGAAATATGTTACACTGTCCAATCCCACTCCCATTTCATTCTCTCTCTCTTTCTTCTCTGTGTGCATAGAGAAGAGCTAGAAGGACAGAGAAAGGCAGCTGCAAACAAGCCATGAGGCCTCAACAAAACAAATCTTAGTGATAATTTGACTTTGTCTTTCTAGCATTCAGAACTATGAGAAAATAAAGTCTTTAAATATGTATGGTGATGGCCCAATTCTTTTAGATGGGAAAATGTTCAGAAGGATGAAATGGTGATCTGTGAAGTCAGTCAAGAGCTGAGGAACATAAGTAGCCTACAAAAAGAAGAAAATGGATCCTCCCCTCAGCCTCCAGAGAAGTGCTCCGTCCTCCACGGACTTAATCTTAATCCAATGAACTCAATCAGATTTCCAATTTGCAGAGCTGTAAATAATGAATCTGTGTTTTCTCAAGCTGCCAAGTCTGAGAAAATGTGTTGCAATCACAGTTGAAAAAAGTTGTATCTTCCAAGACTGAAAGACAGACTGGCTATGCTGGGGGGTAAAAACAAAAAAGGAAGAAGATGAGCTGTGATCCTGCTTCCTCTTCCTCTCTAGCTCAACATATGACCCATCAATCCTACTTCAGAGCTTGTATCCAAAGAAATGAAATTAGTAGGTAGAAGAGATGTCTGCAGTCCATGTTACTTAAGGCATCATTTACAATAGGCAAGCTATAAAACTCCCTGCCTGTTAATGCATAAATGAAAAAATATGAACTGTACACACAACAGAATACTATAGGTCCTTTTTTAAATAAAAGGAAACTCTTTCATTTGGAACTTTGAGTTGAATTTTAGAAAACACTGCTAAACAAAATAAGCCAAACTCAGAGTCACAAATACTGTGTGCACGCAATCTGGAAAAAAAAAATGATATCATAGAAATGGGAAGGCAAAAGGGTTGTTCTCATTATCTTGTTCTGTTCCCAGAGACTCATACTCCAACCAAGGACTATCCGTGGAGATAACCTAGAACCCTGACAATGCAGCCACTTCTGATGAGAACTAATAGACTAAGATCAGAAAGAAGGAGAGGAGGACCTCCCCTATCAGTGGACTTGGGAAGGGGCATGTATGCAGAAAAGGGGGGAAGGTGGGACCGGGAGGGGAGGAGGGAGGGGCTTATGGGGGGATACAAAATGAATAAAGTGTAATTAATAAAAGTTTAAAAAAAATTTTTTTAAAGATGCTAAAAAAAAAAAAAAGGTTGTTCTAAGAGGCTGAGAAGGAAAGAGGACAGACAAAGGAAGATTTGGTCAAAGGGACAAAGTTTAAGCTAGATTGGAAGAATAAGTTTCAGTGACCTGTTTCAGCATTGCACGGTGGCTGAAATAAATAATGTATCTGCATGTATCAAAATCTATCTCACCATATTTTAAAAATATTGACTGGGAAGGTGACTCAGTTGGCAAGAGCTTGCTGCTGCAAAATATGGCTTCATATGCCCAACACCCACGTACCAAAACCAGGCACGGCAGCACATGTCTGCAGTGACAGCGTTGCTAAGCTCGGCCAGTAAGGCCCTGGGCTTGGTGGTCAGCTGGACTTTCTGAATCAGTGAGCTTCGGGGTGAATAGTAGACCCTATATGAGAAAATAAAGAGTTAAGGATGAAGAGATGGCTCAGTACCTAAGACCCATCCAGATGAGTGTTTCCAGATGATCCAGGTTCAATTCCCATATGGCAGCTTCCAACTGTCAATAATCCCAAATCCAGGGGATGTGACACCTGCACACATAAGATAAATCAATATTAAAAGTAAGAATATTAATAATATTATTATTTAATAACATTTTTTTAAATATAGCAATTAAAGAAAGAAATTTACAGAATCTTTGTCCTTCACACATATATATACACAGGTAAACACAAAAATACATATACATACATACACCACACACATACACACAGATAGATAAGGTGATTCAATGAATGTTAAGAACTTGATTAACTTCTCAGACAGAAGTCAAAGTATCTTAACTACTCCAGAGTTCAAAATAGAGGAGAATTTAATGAACTTGAAATTCTTAAAGTCTCATCAGGCTGGTCTGGAAGGCAGAGGAAAGGTCTTCAAGGAGCACCAACTCTGTCAAAGGTTAATGGTACCTAGTGGGGTCATGAGAAAGGAAACAGCAGAAGATAATTATACCCTCTTCTCTGAATCTGTCAGTGGCAGACAATTCAGCAGTGAATACTAGCTCCCCTGATCATCTCTTCCATCCGTGCTTGACTGGAAGGGGCCTGTTCTTACTTCAGGTATCATCAGTGGCTTTAAGTTCTTCGTTGTAATAGCTGTGTCTTGCCCAGAAGATGGCTTTTTCAACAGTTCTTTTCCATGTCTCCCATATCTCCTACTGTGTCCACACCACACCTTCATTCTGCCAGACATTCCCTGAGCGTAAGAGAAAACGTCTACAGCTTGGTATGCAGCACCACTTAACTTTTTGAAATAAGATTCCTGTGGTCACTCGAGAAATAGGGCCAACAAGATGAAAAAGGGAACTTGAGGAAACTAAACACAGAGGAAACAGCCAGTTGAATGAAGAGATAGCCCACAGAATGATTGCTTCCAGTATGAGCAACAACCAAAAAAATTCTAGGTGTAAGAGGAAAGGAGTAGAGAAAGCAAAGAATGGGTGCAAACACTGGGAGGCGTTTTGAATGTCTTTTCCATATTACCTGTATTGTTGTCCTAGAAAATGATATCGTTTACTCATTTCTCTACATGTAATTTTCTCTCCTTGAAGAACTCAGTATCTCAACAGAGGAACATGAAATGATAGGGGAAGGACAAACTTGGTTCATTAATTCAATAGCCAGTGATTCCTATTAGCTAATGAGTTAGAGAAGATGTGAAACTATAGCAGGGAATATGCCAGGTATGGTAGAGTTTACACCTCGCATGACGGGGCTCTCCTAGTGCTTAAGCCGGTGCTCACAGAGCCCTGGATGTCCTTGTTACATCAGTTCCCATTGCTTTCTACCTACCAGTTCCTTCGCAGCCATGTGGTCTTTCTTATATTCTGAGTCTTTAGGCCCACAGAGCCTTTTTAATGTATTTTTTATTTTAACTTTTATTAATTACTTTATTCACTTTGTATCCCCTCATAAACCCCTACCTCTTCCTCTCCTAATCCCACCTTCTCTCCCCTTCTTCACACATGCCCTTCCCCAAGTCCACTGATAGGGAAGGTCTTCCTCTCCTTCCTTCTGATCCTAGTCTATCAGGACTCATCAGGATTGGCTGCACTGTCTTCCTCTGTGGCCTGGTAAGGCTGCTCCCCCCTCAGGGGGAGGTGATCAAAGAGCAGGCCAATCAGTTCATGTCAGAGGCAGTCCCTGTCCCCATTACTATGGAACCCACTTGGACACTGAACTGCCATGGGCTACATCTGTGCAGGGGTTCTAGGTTATCTCCATGCTTTTTTTTTTTCAAACACTCTGAACCCAAATATCAACATACTTTATTTCATCTACACATATGATCATTTCAGAAAAAAAGCCACTCTCTTTCAGAAAGACTAGATACATACATACATAGATGACAGATAGATATAGAGATAGAGATAGATAGATAGATAGATAGATAGATAGATAGATAGATAGATAGATATCCCATTACTCACTACCTCCTGTAGTATTTTTTGTTATTTTGTTTCTATCATATTCTGTGTTTGTTTATTTCCTGACTCACCTTCTAAAAATATGTGGACATGAATAGAGGTTTAGCCTTTCTTATATAGAATTCAATAATACATACCATATAGCTGGAACTCAAAAAATAATTGTTTAGTAAGTAAATAATTACAAAACAGTTTGTGGGAATAATGTGCCAGTTAGTTTTGTCAGCTTGACATAAGGCAGAATCATCTGGGAAGAGGAAACTTAATTGAAAAAAAAATTAAAAGATCTCCTTCATATTGGCCTATATGCATGTCCATAAGGCATCTTCTTGATTAACTGTTGATGCGGAAGGGACCAGCCTACTGTGAACAGTATTGCCCCTGGGGAGATGGTCCTGAGTTTTATTAAAAAAAAAAAAAAAGGCAGCCTGAGCAAGCTATAGAGAACATACCAACATGCAGGGTTCCTTCATGGGCTCTGCATCAGTTCCTATCTCTAGGCTCCTGCACTGAGTCCCTATCCTGCTTTCCCCCTGTGGTGGACTGTAAACTCTAAGATGAAACAAACCCTTTCCTTCTTAAGTAGGTTTTGGTCTGTGTTTTATCACAGCAATAGAAAGAACACCAGAGGTAACAGACTATCCAGACGTTATCTGTTTGATTATAATAGGAGCATTTTATAAAACGATCCCTGACAGTTTCTACCAATAATAACAAATGTCAAAGTAAAAATCTGTACGGAGTATTTTATAAGACAGTATCGGGCAAAATAATAATCATTTGATACATTCTAATTAACAGCATTAATTATTGGCCTAAGCAATGCTTGAAGCTGGTAAGTGCTCACAGTATATATTTTGGTTAATTACAACAAAAAAAAATTTAAATATAATTTATTTTCTTCTTTTTGATAATTTTGTTTCTTTCTAGAGTTTTCATAAAAAAACATATGATAAAGAACTTTAGATAAGTGGTTCTGCAATGTCTTCTACACACCGAACGTCCTGCACACCCCAACCCATTAAGTCTGCATGTCATGCTCAAATCATTGCTCCGGATGCTCTGCCCTATAGAATTTTATGCTTGCAGACGGCTAAAGAGCCCTCAAAATCCCCATTAAATCAAATCACACTTTCTTCAAGACATTTACCTAAAGGAGGAAATACATCCAGAATTGACGACTTGATTATAGTATTTAGTCTAAAGGTGTTGTGTTATATATGGTGTTCACTCAAAATGACTCCAAGTCTGAACCATGAGACCACTGGACTGCCTGCTTTGCCACTGCCATGTTGCTCAGAAAATAAAATTTAATGTGTCTTGGCTGATAACACAACCTTCTGAAATATATGTGGAGATTTTATGAAATACCAGGTGAAAATGGTAGAATCTAATCTTGAGTAATTTCAAGGAGCGAAATACATTTGCTACGTTGTTAGATGCAGGCAGTGTAAGGAATAATGAATGGCAGGGCTCCAATCCAAATTCCATCACCATTACCAACAAAAATGCTCCTGGACCTGTTCAATACACAAGCCATTGATTTTTATCACAGCTTGGAGACCCTATCTCCTCAAAACAGCATGAAGAGAAGGGATTGAAAGAAAGTATCCAACATCAGTTTCTGGCCTTCATATGCACACACGAGCACAATCCCATGAATGTTTGACATTCACAGACACAAACTGGTTAAGATATTTTATTTAAAGATTTCTAGGATATGTAAGTGTAATGATTAGAAACAAAAAATATTACTCTTTAGTGATTTCATTGGCAAAAATTCCCTTTTGCACCATTATCAGGAGAACCAAAATCAAGCCATCTACGTCCTACTTAGAGCAAAAGTAGAAAGCAGTACACTTTGGGCATTGGTAATCTCATCCTTTTTTAATTCTAATCGTTTCAGCCCTGCAACTACAGATGATGTAAAAAAATCTCTTGCTTACTTGCTCGCTCTCTCTCTCTCCGACTCTTTCTGTCTCTGACTCTGTGTCTGTCTCAAACAGTCTCTCTATATATACATCTCTATCTCTGTCTTGCTCTGTCTCTCTCTCTCTCTGCTTCTGTCTCTCTGTCTGTCTCTCTCTCTCTCTCTCTTACACACACACACACATACACTGATCCCTCTTCTCTCTGTAGTTACATGTACCTGCCCATTTCCACTGACAAAGGCTGTATCCTATACTGAGGGCCTAGTCATGCTTCTCTAGCTACCCTGATTATAAAGCTTATTATAGTATTCATAAAGTTGAGGATATCCCTTAGTGCTTAAAGCTCATATCTTTCTCAGAATTGATCCATCCCCTTCCTCTGCCCTTCAAATTACTGTTTCCAAAACGTCACAGTGTTCTAGTGATAAGATGATTTGAGTTCATCATTAAGAAGCGTTGTTTTTCATCTACTAAGTTTGTTCCTCTGGAATCATAACATTAATCAGCACGAAGGACAGGATTAAAATAAAGCTCCAGCTATAAACACGCTGACGCTTTCAGCGGTGCCTTTATGAGTCCCTTGTTTTGTAATAAGTAACTATGCCAACCATGTCCAGGGCTTAATTGTGACCTGAACTCATCCCTGGGCGTCTTACAGCCCAGCTTCTATTAATCCACTTTATTTATGCCATCTCAGTATTAAGCACATTTGGTACTAAGGAAGGGAAGACCATGTCACCTTCAAAGAAAGAAATGTATGGAGGTAGAGACAGGACAGCGAGCAGGAAGGCAAAAGGAGAAAGGTGGAATCGGGTCATTCGCTCATGGAAACACACTGGGCACTTCTGTTTAGTTACCAGTGATTATCACTCACTGATCAAGTTTAAACTACCTTTCTGAGGATTAGAAAACTGTGTGATGGCCCTCAAAAACTGGGGGCCTCATTTTTTAACAACTGGTTATGTTAAGAAACTGTGACGAGAGAATAAAATGGTTACAGAAGGATGAGCAAAGTCATCTAAACCCTCAAAGTAAGGAAGGGTCCAGTGGCAAAAGCAGGTAGTGATGGCTGAGGTAAGATCGGACTGTGAGAATTCCAGGAGTGTGAGTAAATCATAAACTTTAAGGACAACTGGCAGGTCTTTCTTTTCTCTTTATTATAAATATGAAAATGACAAATGGCTTTTAATTCTAAGGTATTAGAATACAATTAGTAAATATTTTATAACCATATGCCTGCAACTCACTGTGTCTTGTTATGAAATAATTCTGTAACACTCTAAATTAAAACGGTGGGAAAATCGGATTAATGGATTTGGTGTGTGGGAGCAGAGGCAGTAGTATCTACTTTACAATCACAGTTTATAATCTATAACAAGAGAGTGTAATGCAAAACTGTTAGGAGAACAAAAGTGTTTTCAAGAAAAGGGGTATTTATAAGGAGATGGGAAAATAATTGCTGTCTGATACTGTATCATATTCTGTTATTCTATATGATCACCTTGATTTTTATTTTTAAAAATAATTTGTTAGTGAAACCAGCATTGAAATAAATTTTCTAAATGTCTTCAATGAAATTAACACTAAGTAAATAAGGTAGTTTGTGTCCTTTTAAAGTTATCTAAAATATAATTACCTTGTTCTAGGTAATTTAAGAAATTTTGTTGTAAGTTTTAGACAATACATGCTAATCCACAGTTAGGACCTCTTTTTAAATTTGACACAGGTATGTTGTTACTCTTTGACTTGAAAATACCAAAGAATTCAAGAATGAATAAATCAGACAGATGTGAACACAGATGTTCCACCAGCTTAGGAAATTCTTATGGCCTTCCAATTCCATGCAGATTTGGTACATTGTACCAGATACTTTCATACATGTTGTCTGTTTAATATTTCAACTATATTGAGAAAGAACATTTTACAATAAAATAAAAGTAAGTTATTTCCCAGATCATGTGACACATTACTGGTAGAAATGATAGTCTCAAATCCAAGACTCTTCCATATTGCTAAAATATTACCAGTGTATCATGATGTATAGTGAGACTATGACAGTAAAAATTCAGGGCGGAAATCAGTTTCAAATAATAAATAACAAAATGTATGAACTGCAGAATGGTCTCCTTCCTAGAGGTGAGAAACAATCCAAGTTCTGACATCTGACAGGCAGTCATGATGAGGGCTAAAATTGGCCACTCTTGTTGCTGGCTGAGAGACGGCTCCGGAGCTACCCAGACGGCCTTTCAACAGGCTAATCGAACATCTTGGGAACACATTTCTGTCTCTGTGGTAGAGATACCTCTGAGCATATGACCACTCTGTGGGGCTCAGCTCCAGGCTTTGTGTTGCAATTCAAGTTCTTTGTAGAATTAATCATCAATATTGTTAAAACTGCAGATGGGGCCCTGAAGGGAAAAGGAAGCTGAGTCCAGGAGGCAAGTTAATAAGCTGAGAAATATAGGCTAATACTGTGTCCTGGCTATTCACAGGAAGAGCTTCTTCAAGGAAGATAGCCTGGGGAATAGCTGAATTTCCTAATATTGCCCAAACAAAATAACAGAAAATGAGGAAAAGAGATTAAATAGCTTTCTTTTGTTAAAATAATAATAATAATAGTAAGTCTGGAAGGGGAAAATAAAAAGTAATTTCTCTTCAGCATCTATATTAAAAGTAAAATAATTTTTATTATTCTATTTCACAGCAGACCAACTCTGAAAAATGAGTAATACAAAGAAACAAATGCATTGTGAATGTGTCCTCATCATATTACATCATAAACACTATTATTACCTTTACTAGTGTTGGGTATTTGCTGACACCATCCAATATTGAGAAAAACTATTTTGAAGAAAGCAATATGAACATGTCAGTCCAAGTGACTAAACATAGAGGAAGAAAGCCAGAAAAATCATCCCGAATGCCCAAGAATTTTCTTTTTATCATACACAGTCCAAGCTCATATCTTTAATGGAATTATGCTATCATTCCCAATTCTTACAGGCAGAAGCCCACCCTAAAACATGCTGAAAGAAGCATTTTGGAGATTCTCACTTTGTTAGCTATTTTTCATCATAATAATTAAATATACATTAACTTGACATTCCTCAATATCCACTAATGTCATTACCAAATACTTACTGAGGCTAGGGAAAGTGAATGAAGAGATGACTCATCTGTAAAGAATGTATAAGGAATGATTAAAAAAATACAAGTAATAGTTAATCTGCTTTTAGTCAGACAAGGCAGTATATGCCTGTAATCAAAGCACTCACGAGGCCAGGCACTGCGTTGCCCGTTTGTGCTCAGCCTGGGTTACACAGCAAGTTACAAGCCACCCTGAGCTGTATAAAAAGGCCCAGTCTCAACAAAGAACATTATGGAACTTGACAGATAGTTTAGTATTTCCCTTGCAAGCATGAAGACCTGAGTATAATCCTCAAATCAGGCATGATGTTATGTTCTTATAATTCCAGCAACCAGGGGGTTGGAGGCAGGCCAATCCCTGGGGGTCACTGACAATCAGTGGTGGCCTACTTGACAAACTCCATGCCAGGTCTCAAAAACTAAGACAGGGCAGGAAAATGGCTGCATGGTTAAAGCACTTAGTACTAAGTATAAGGACCAGAATTAACTTCTTTTATATTTGAAATGCAGTCACATTAGACCAAAATTGTATTCCAATTGCTTTTCTGTTGCTCTGGCAAAACCTTAGGAGTTACAGAATTTTAAGCATACTGTCCTAATTTGTGTCCCTTGAAAAAGCCATGTGCTTTTCCAGTAACTGACCATCTGCTCTATACCCAGTGTATTTTTTTAAGTTTGTGATATATACCAAACATTAAGATATGTACAATTCTCTAACTCTAATGGCTAAATCCTAGAGGAACCATCAATAAGCAATAAGCATTAAGAAGAGCAAATCCTAGAGACTGAGCCATTGTGTTCTGTTCAGGAAGTTGTCTCCTGTGTCAATGAGTTCAAGGCTCTTCCCCACTTTCCCTAATAATAGATTTAGTGTCTCTGGTTTTATGTTGAGGTGTTTGATCCACTTGTACTTTAGTTTTGTGCAAGGTGATAAATATGGTTCTATTTGCATTTTTCTACGTGGAGATATCCAGTTAGACCAGCACCATTGGTTGAAGATGCTATCTTTTTTCCATTGTATGGTTTTGGCTCTTTTGTCAAAAATCAAGTGTCCATAGGTATGTGGGTTTATTTTTTTGTCTTTGATTTTATTCCAGTTTGTTTTTATGCCAGTAACATTCAGTTTTTATTAGTGTTGCTCTTTAGTACAGTTTAGTATAGTATACCTCCAAAAGATCTTTTCTTGCAAAGGATTAGCTATTCCAGGTTTTGCTTTTTCCTTATGAAGTTGAGAATTGTCTGTAAGGAATTGTGTTGGTATTTTGATGGGAATTGCACTGAATTTGTAGATTTGCATTTGGTAAGATGGCTGTTTTCACTATGTTAATCCTACCGATCTGCAAGCATGGGACATCTTTCCATCTTCTGATAGCTACTTCAATTTCTTTCTTCAGAGTCTTGAAGTTTTGCTCCCTCAGCCACCCCACCATATGGCAGACAAGTGGCAGAGCCAGCTCTCCCATGTGCTACAACTGGCAAGAGGCACGGCCAGATCTCCTGCTCTCATACCCTCTGGGCCAGCTCCCCCATGCTGCCCAGGCTAGGGGTTGGGTCAGCTCTCCAGCCTGCCACCAGAAGAAAAAGGTTGGGGGAGGAGGTTGCTGAGAGGGGCACCAAGCTAGTGTAATCTCAGGTGTCCCTTTCTGGAGTTTTAAGTGATGATCTATACCTTACAAAGTCAATGATATGAATTTTGATGATAGGTACACTCAGTTTCCTACCTAGCAGACATGACACTTGAGCAGCTTGTTTATATGTTGTTATACTTGTTTCCAGTGCTATTCTCATAAAAGACAATAAGTAAAAGTAATGGCAACCAAATTAGCTGATCTTGAATGCTTTTGAAAAGTATCTAGCTGATTCATGAAGAAGCTTGGTAGAAAAGATCCCAGATTTTACTTTTAATTCAATGGGGAAGCACTTTATGTTTTAATTAGAGCCATGATCTGATATACATTTGACTGAAAATTACTCCAGCTAATGATGTGGACACAAATGAGAGTGAAACTGAAGGCAGTAGTTCAGAAACCACCAGACTGTCCTGGCAAGCTATGGTCAATGATTAGACCAAGGCATTGACAATAAATATGGGAACAGTGAATTTTGTATTCTCTACAGAAGAATAAGACAAAATGAAAAGCTCACAAATAGTGACTAGATGATGGTTTCATCTAGTGGAGCAGGTATATTTGAAAATGTGTATGAAAAGCTGCCAAGAGTTCTGGTTTGTATTCCGTGCAAAGAATAGATTAACAGAGGAGGGTGAGGAAGAGCCTATTAAGTTGAACATTGGTGTTAATGTTGGAGAAAGAAAAGACCAAACAATAATCTAAACCATCATAAAATAAATAATTTTTTAAAACACCAGAACAAGTCAGCATCTCTCAAAAACAGCCATAAATGAAAATAAACAAAGAGTTACAGACTGGATAGCTGGTTCTAAAACCTAAATCTAATTATCTGTGGCTCTAAGAGCCAAACTTCATTGAGAGAACATCTGCACACTGAGAGTCAAAGGACGGAAGTCAATATATCAAGTGAATGGAAGCCAGAAACAAGCTAGAAAAATTATTCTGAAAAAGTGGACTTGAAAACAAAACTAGTCAGATAAAGAAGGATAATACAAACTGATAAAAGATATCAATTCATCAGGAAGACTAATCATAAATTAATTAATTAATAAACATAATAATAAACACATAAACAGTAAATGCTGGGGGGGGGGTCGGCTGTCATAAAACAAACACAAATGGACAACTGGGGTTGGAATGTTCCTAATACAATAGTGGCTAACGTGAATACCCCACTCTCATTTCTAGGTCATTCAACCTAGACATCCACAAAGAATTTCAGAACTAAACTATGACATATATAAGTGGATATAACATATTCACAGAATATTCTATCCTCTAAAAGTGGAATTCACATTCTTCTTAGCAGCCCATTGAGCCTTCTCAAAATTATATGACAAACAAAGCCATAAAGCAGAATTAAAATCATTTCCTATATCTGATCAGATTCTGACGGAATAAAACTAAAAATAAATAAGTAAAAAGCCGACAGATATGGCACAAATATTTGGAGCCTGAACTCCAAATTTTCTTGTTTTATTTTCTTGTTTTAAAATTTTATTTTTACGAATTACGGTTTATTCGCTTTGTATCCCAACGGTAGCCACCTCCCTTGTCCCCTCCCAATCCAACTCTCCCTCCTTCTTCTCCACCCATACCCCTCCCCAAGTCCACTAACAGGTGAGGTCCTCCTCCCCTTCCACCTTTTATTAGTCTATGAGGTCTCATCAGGACTGGCTGCATTGTCTTCCTCTGTGGCCTATTAAGGCTGCTCCCCATCAGGCGGGGGTGATCAAAGAGCCAGCCACTGAGTTCATATCAGAGACAGTCTTTGTTTCGATTACTAGGGAACCTACTTGGACACTGAGCTGCCATGGGCTACATCTGTGCAGGGGTTTTAGTTATCTCCATGAATGGTCCTTGATTGGAGTATCAGTCAAAGAAAAGATCCCTGTGCTCATATTTTTTTTTCTCCTTGTAGAGTTCCTGTCCCCTCCAGGTCTTTCTATCTCCCCCTTCTTTCATAAGATTCCCTGCACTCTGCCCTAAGTTTGGCTATGAGACTCAGCCTCTGCTTTGATATCCTGCAGGGTAGAGTCTTTCAGAGGCCCTCTGTGGTAGGCTCCTGTCCTGTTCCCTGTTTTCTCCTTCTTCCAATGTCTATCCTGTTTGCCCTTCTGAATGAAGACTGATCATCTTACCCAGGGTCCCCCTTCTTGGTTAGCTTCTTTAGGTGTACAGATTTTAGTATGAATATTCTATATTATATGTCTAATATCCACTTATAAGTGAGTATATACCATGTGTGTCTTCTGCTTCTGGGATACCTCACTCAGGATGATCTTTTCTAGATCCCACTATTTGCCTGCAAATTTCATAATTTCCTTCTTTTTAATTGCTGAATAGTATTCCATTGTGTAAATGTGCCACAATTTCTGTATTCATTCTTCAACTGAGGGACATCTGGGTTGTTTCCAGTTTCTGGCTATTACAAATAAAGCTGCTACAAACACGGTTGAGCAAATTTCCTTGTTATGTACTTGAGCATATTTTGGATATATGCCTAGGAGTGGTATAGCTGGATCTTGAGAAAGCACTCTTCCTAATTGTCTGAGAAAACACCAGATTGATTTCCAAAGTGGTTGTACAAGTTTACATTCCCACCAGCAGTGGAGGAGGGTTCGCCTTTCTTCACATCTGCTCCACTATGTTATCACTTGAGTTTTTCATCTTGGCCATTCTGATGGGTGCAAGGTGAAATCTCAGGGTTGTTTTGATTTGCATCTCCCTGATAGCTAAGGATGTTGAGCATTTCAAGTGTTTCTCTGCCATTCGATATTCCTCCATTAAGAATTCTCTGTTTAGCTCTCTACCCCAATTTTGAATTAGGTTACTTAATTTGTTGCTTAAATGTTAATTGTTTAACATTTTCAGTTCTTTATATCTTCTGAATATTAGCCCTCTGTCAGATAGAGGGTTGGTGAAGATCCTTTCTCAGTCTGGAGGCTGTTGTTTTGTTCTGATGACAGTGTCCTTTGCTTTACAGAAGCTTTTCACTTTCATGAGGTTCCATTTATAGATTGTAGATCTTAGAGCCTGTGCTGTTGGTGTTCTTTTCAGGAAGTTGTCTCCTGTGCCAATGAGTTCAAGGCTCTTCTCCACTTTTTCTTCTAACCGATTTAATGTGCCTGGTTTTATAGTGAGGTCTTTGATCCAGTTGGACTTTAGTTTTGTGCAGGGTGATAAGTATGGATATATTTGCATTTTTCTACATGTAGACATCCAGTTGGACCAGCACCATTTATTGAAGATGCTATCTTTTTTCCATTGTATGGTTTTGGCATCTTTGTCAAAAATCAGGTGTCCCTAAGTTTGTAGGTTTATTTCTAGGTCTTCTGTTCGGTTCCATTGATCCACCATTCTGTTTCTATGCCAGTACCATGCAGTTTTTATTATTGTTGCTCTATAGTACAGTTTGAGATCAGGGAAGGAGATACCTCCAGAAGATCTTTTATTGTAGATGATTGTTTTAGCGATTCAGGGTTTCTTGTTATTACATATGAATTTGAGAATTTTTCTTTCAATATCAGTAAAGAATTGTGGTGGTAATATGATGGGAATGGTATTGAATCTGTAGATTGCTTTTGATAAGATGGTCGTTTTTACTATGTTAATGCTGCCAAGCCATGAGCATGGGAGATCTTTCCATCTTCTGATATTTTCTTCTATTTCTTTCTTCAGAGACAGGAAGGTTGTTTTTTTTTTTTCATACAAGTTTTTCACTTGCTTGGTTAGAGTCACATCAAAGTACTTTATGTCCTTTGTGGCTATTGTGAAGGGTGATGTTTCCCTAATTTCTTTCTCAGTCCATTTGTCTTTCATATACAGGAGGGCTACTGATCTTTTTGAGTTAATTTTGTATCCAGACACTTTGCTGAAGGTGTTTATCAGCTGTAGGAGTTCCCTGGTAGAATTTGGAAGGGGGGGTCACTCATGTATACTATCATATCATCTGCAAATGGTGATAATTTGACTTCTTCCTTTCCAATTTGTATCCCCTTGATCTCCTTTAATTTTCTTGTTGCTCTAGCAAGGACTTCCAGCACTATGTTAAAGAGATATGGAGAGAATGGGCAGCCTTGCCCTGTCCCTGATTTCAGTGGGATTGCTTTAAGTTTCTCTCCACTTAGTTTGATGTTGGCCATAGGCTTGCTGTATAATGTCTTTACTATGTTTAGGTATGTGCCTTGTATCCCTGATCTCTCCAAGACTTTAAACATGAATCCATGAATCGGTGTTGGATTTTGTCAAATGCTTTTTCAGCATCTAGGGAGATTATCATATAGGTTTTTTCTTTCAATTTGTTTATGTGATGGATTACATTGATGGATTTCCATATATTGAACCACCCCTGCATACCTGGAATGAAGCCTACTTGGTCATAGTGGATGATATCTTTTATGTGTTCTTTGGGTTCGGTTTGTGAGTATTTTGTTGAGTATTTTTGTTCATAAGGGAGATTGGCCTGAAATTCTCTTTCTTTGTTGGGTCTTTGTAAGGTTTAGGTACCAAGGTGACTGTGGCTTCATAGAATGAATTTGATAATGTTCCTTCTGTTTCTTTCTTGTGGAATAGTTTTAAGAGTATTGGTATTAGCTTTTCTTTGAAGGGATGGTAGAATTCTGTGCTAAAACCATCTGGCCCTGGGCTTTTTTTGGATGGGAGACTTTTGATGACTGCTTCTATTTAGGGGATATAGGACTGTTTAATTGATTTACCTGGTCTTGATTCAGCTTTGGTAAGTGGAATCGATCAAGAAAATTGTCCATTTCATTTAGATTTTCAAATATTGTAGCTTTTGAAGTAAGACTTAATGATTGTTTGGATTTCTTCAGTGTCTGTTGTTATGTCCCCCTTTTCATTTTTTATTTTCTTAATTTGGATAGTGTCTCTCTGCCTTTTAGTTAGTTTGGCTAGGGGGTTGTCTATCTTTTCGATTTTCTCAAAGAACCAGCTCTTGGTTTCATTGATTCTTTGAATAATTTTATTTGTTTCTAATTTATTTATTTCAGCCCTGAGTTTGATTATTTCCTGATGTCTACTCCTCTTGGGTGTGTCTGGTTTTTTTTTTTTTTTTTTTTTTTTTTTTTTGGTAGGGCTTTTAGGTGAGCCATTAAGTTGCTTGGATTAGATGTTTCGAATTTCTTCCTGAAAGCACTTAGTGCTATCAACTTTCCTCTTAACACTGCTTTCATTGTATCCCATAAGTTTGGGTATATTGTGCCTTCATTGAATTCTAGGAATACTTTACTTTTTTTTTTTATTTCCTTCCTGACCCAGCTGTCATTGAGTAACAAGTTGTTCAGTTTCCATGTATGTGTAGGCTTTTTGCAATTTCTGTTGTTGTTGTTGAGGTCTAGCTTTAGTCAATGATAGTCAGATAGGATACAAGGGATTATTTCAATCTTCTTGTATCTGTTAAGGCTTGCTTTGTGACCAACTATATGGCCTATTTTGGAGAAGGTTCCATAAGGTTCTGTGAGGAAGGTAAATTCTTTTGTGGTCGTTGTGGTCATTGGTAGTCAGCGGGTCTGTCCTCCCACTAGAAGAAGTCCTGGAGACAGCTGCCCTGCCACTGGGCTTCTTGCTCTGAATTTAGTGAACTGCTACTGCTGCTCTTATACTGTGTTTGCTGGATGCAGCCCTCTTGAAGAACTAAGGAGCCCTGTGGTTTGATCAGTTTAGCTAGGGATAACTGGTTGCACCTTGGAGCCGTATTTGGGGGCTGATCCAGTGACTCTCATGCTTCTGTAGGTCTGAGGTTGGAGCTCTGTGCCCCAGCTCCCAAGTGGTTGGTTATCAGTGGCAGGTGAGTGCAGCGCTCATGTATGCAGTAGGAGGCTAGAGCCTGGGGCCTGTGGGAAACCAGAAACTCTTCTCAAGAACTTTTTGGGGTTAGGGGAGGGCCGGCTGAGTGCCCTGAGGTTGGACTTAATATTTCCTTCACTGTGAGGTTTCCTTCCCACAGAGAAACCCAGTCTCTAGTGCCTTAGGGCGCACAGTTCTGTCTGGGAAGGTGAGTCGGGCATGGAGGAAGGTCTCTGGGCTGGCAGCTGAGGGCCTGCTGGATCCCAAAACCTTTTCCAGGGATAGTCGGGGTGAACTGAGGCCAATCCAGATTGCTTCCTTCACCATGGGGTTTCCTCTCACCTGGGAAACACAATTGCTGGTGTTTTAGGGCCCAGAGTTCAGTCTGTTGGTCGCTGTGCAGTCACTGCTGTCCTCCTCATCAGACACAGTGTCCTACTGGTGCCACCATATTGGATCAAATAGTGAGCAAGATATTCTTGAATGGTCCCTGGATCACTACAGAAATTATAAAGGACATTTTAAAATTTCTAGAATCAAATGAAAATAAAAGCACAGCTCACAAGAATGTTTGCTATGAAGCTAATACAGGCCTAAAATGAACATTTATAGCTATGACTGTATTTAAAAATCTTAGCGATCTCAAACAAATCGTCTAATGATGCACCCAATGTCTTAAAAAACAACAAGCCAAATTCAAAAGTACTTGTGGCAAGAAACAGTAAATATAAGGTCAGAAATTTATGAAATTAGAACCTAGGAACAACATATAAAATCAATCAAAAAAGTGGTTGTTTGAAAAGATACATAAAATGAAAATGACATATTCTGGAATATGTAAAGGCTTCCCATGCTTATGAATTGGCATAATCAATATTTTAATGGCTACATTATCAAAAGTGATCTACAAATTCCATAAGACACTCATCAAAATCTTAATCCCATTCTTCATAATACTAGGGGGAAATTACTGTAAAATTTGCATGGAGTCACAAAAGACTTCAGATAGACAAAGAAATTCTAAGAAGAAAAAGCAGTGTTAGAGGCATCATAACACCTGATCTCAAATATACTCCAGAGTCATAATAAAAATAACACATCATAGTATCAATTTGTTTTACTATCCAGACATTTAAACCAGTGGTGTAGAATAGAAGGCTCTAAAACAAACCCAGAAACCCACAGCCATCTACCTAAATTTTTTAAGGCATCAAAAATATACAGTATTGGGGTAGATGGAGGAAAGAAAACCTCTTCAACAATGATGCTGGGAAAACTTAACATCAACTGTAGAAGAAGAAAATTTGATCATCGTCTCTCACCTTACACAAAATGTCAACTCGAGGTAAACCAAAGACATAAACATATAATCTGAGCCCTTGAAACTCCTATAGGAAAACACAGGTAAAGCACTTTAAAATATAAGCAAGGACCTTCTGAAAAAGACTCCAGTATCATGGGGAAACAGTCCTGAGAATTGACAAACCATCAGCAAAATGAAAAAATAAAAATAAAAGAAAAGGCTATACAATAGGAGGAAGGATTTTGCTAACTGAACAAAAGACAAAGAATTAACATCTAAAAACTATACAGAATGAAAACTAATCACCAAACCACCATCCCCCCCCCAAATCTGATCTGTAAATGGGCTAACAAATTAAATAGAGTTCACAAAAGAAAATCTAGAAATGGTCGCTAAATAACTTAAAAAATATTCAGCACCTGTAGGCATCAGAAAAAAATGAAATTAAAATTGCTTTGGGGCTGAAATGACAGCTCAGTAGTTGACAGTCCAGGCTGTTCCAGCAAAGGACCTGACTTCAGTTACCATAGCCCACATCAAGCAGCTTATGGCCACCTATAGCTCCAGCTCTCTTTGGTATCCACTGGCACCTGTACTCGTATGCACATGCTTACACCTAGCCACACAGTACACATACATATAATTTTTTTTAATCTTAAAAAAAAACAAACCTCAACCATAAAAAACGAAAACTGCTCTGGAAGACAGGCAACAATACATGCTTGAGCATTCAGAGAAAAGGAACTTTTGTACATGCAGTTTTAGGGGGAATGTAAACTGGTACCCTCTGGGAGGAAGTCTGGAGGGTCCTCAAATCCCTAACAATGCTCCCATGATACGACCCAGCTATATGACCTCTGTCTAGATATCTGAAGGATTCCAAGTCAGCACATCATAAGGATACATGCATGTCCATGTTGATTGCACTGCTATTCACAATATCTAAGAAATGTAATCAACCTCGATGTGCTGCAGTACACAATGGAATTTTATTCAGCTACAAAAAAAAATAGTATACTTGTAGGAGAATAAACAAAATCAAGACTTATGACAGTAAGCAAAATAAGCTTGTCTCAGTGATGCAAATATGACATTATTTCTCTTAAAAACAGACTCCAGATTATATATATATTTCTCTCTCTCCCTCTCTCTCTCTCTTTCTCTCTGTGCATGTGTGTGTTTGTATGCCATAGAAAGAGAAAGGAGCCAAAAAAAAAAAAAAAAGAAGAGGAAAAAAAATCTTAAAGTAGATTGGGAAATGGTGAAATATAGCACATGTGAAATAAAACTATGAGCGAAGGCTATTTGAGAGTGAGGATGTAGTCTGAAAAGGGAAGGTTGGAGGCGGCCTGTTGAAGGATAATATTGGAAGAAGGGATAATTTAAAAAAAAAAGCATAATGACACATATGTGTGCAAATACCACAATGAAACTCATCACTTTATTAAGCTCAAAAAATTAAATAAAAAATTTTAAGCTTGAGATACATAGTAATCATTGAAATCAATATGTTCAACAAACACTTAGATAAATCGCCCTGCATCTCAGAGTGTAGATAAGGACAGAGTTATTTAATTTTGAAATTACCAGCATCGAGTCACTGTAACTAAATACAATAACCCAGGGCATAGACATTGATAGATTCAAGCAGAAAGTGATCACTAAACACTGAAGAAGACAAATAGCCCAGTGAGCAAATTCTAAAGAAATGCACGGTGAGTCATGCTGAGTGCTCCTGAGCAGTGAGATGAGGATTTATCATTGTGGCTGTCATTGATCTCTTAAAAAGTAAAGGAATAAAAGGAGGTGGAAGGGAGGTTTAAGTTTCCGTTAAGTAGATGAGCTGGAAGCCAATTGGAGCAAGCTGATGGAAAAGTGGTAGGAGAAAAATAGGGAATGTGACTTAGGACAATTCTATATAATCCGAGGTGATAGATTTAAGGAATGAACAAAAAAATATATTTTTTAAATTTATTGATGAGAGGAAACTCCACAGCACTCGTGTTGAATTCAGAGGACAGTCCGTAGGTTTTCCTTAGTTTTTCCTTTCATTCACATAAGTCCTGGGTATTGAGCTCAGATTGACAGGGTTAGCAGTGGGTGCCTTTTCTCACTGAGTTATTTCACAAACCCAGGAATATGTATTTCAAATGACTGGTATAAGAGCCTATAAAATACAGGTAAGAAAAACAAAAATATGGAAAATTGAAAGGAACTAGATTACGAAGCAGAAGTGGGAAGCAGTGGCAATTTTCAGACTTCAGAGCAGCGGCTCTCAACCTTCCCAGTGCTGTGACTCTTTAACACAGTTCCTCATAATGTGGTGAGCCTCAACCATAAAATTATTTCGTTGGTACTTCATAACTAATTTTGCTACTCTTATGAATCGTAATGTAAATATCTGATAGGCAGGTTATCTCATATGTGACCCCCAAAAAGGGTCATAACCCACAGGTTGAGAACCGCTGCTTTCAAGGGAGATAGTGACTCCGGTGCATGTTGGGTTATCGCTATAACGGTAAGGAGAGGGAACGCTCGTTCGTAGAAGTTGCTGTTTTCCCTACAAAGAATGGCTAGTTGTTCAGCTGAAATTGGCAGCGGCAGCTGAAAGGAGAGGTGAGTCAAGCTGTCAGACAATAAATAGTAGGATGTTGTGGATATAAGCATATTTTTGTTTCCATTCCAGGTGTGTGGATGTGGGACTGATTCAGAAGGTCCACAGCAGCAAACTCTTTGCTTCATGTGGGCTCTGAGAGGAGCTCTTTGCCACCTTCAGATAGTTTAAATCTGAGGGCTCTGGAGAGAGAATAAATGCCAGAGCCCAGAGAGTGTGACGGAGCTCTGAGAAAGAACAAGGCTGCTGCTGCTTCCTCCTGAGGCTTCCAGTTGCTGTTGATGCAGTGAGACAAAAAGTTGGCAATCTCCTGAAACAAGGAGTGGACTGGCTCCAAGAAACCCAATGACCCTAACCAGCAGGAAGCAGCTAAGAAAGAGGACTATGCTCCCTCTCACACTGACCCTTTCTTTCTCCTACCTGGTATTGGGATGTTAGAAGGGATACGAGTGGAGTAGGGAGAAAGAGATATAAGGAATGTAAATAAAAGAGTTTTTTTTTTTAAGTACACCAACATCAGGAGAGTGGACAGGAGCCAAAACTTGAATAAGATATTAGTAAGAGGGTGATAGAAAACATAAAAAGTTTTATTACCAGAAGAATACAATTAACTCTGCCCTTTAGAAATAACTATGGGGATGAAATGATGGAATGGGGAGCAGTTGAAATACAATTCATGATTGGAAATAGTCCACAATAGGGCACTTGTAGGAAAGATTTTATTGAGGTAGTGAGGGAGAGAAAATTTTGCGAGTCAGAAATAATAATAGTTATGAAGGAGGTGTGTGGGTGTCTATACATTTATTAATCTGTCTTATTTTCTAGATATAATCATCATCCTAGCAGGGACGTCTCATAATTTGTTTGTTGCTTTATCCCAAGAGACTCTCAAGCAATATTTGTGGAACAAATGAGTTTATAAATAGTAGGCTTCTGAGAAATGTTTGCTCAATAATTCAATTTCCTGGGTTCACAGTATCTTCTTATAAATGACAAAAATCATACTTTTGGTTTTGGTACTTCGTAGTCTACTCCAACGTTTTTGATGGTGTCACTCATTTTTAATGCTTTTTTGCTTCAAATCAAAGCTTTCTATTCCTTCTCTAAACAACGATCCATGATGATAATGACTTGAGACAAATAATACTCAACCATGATGGTTACTATCAAGTGTTAGCTTGACATACTCTAGCATCACCTGGCCGTCAGGCCTCTGAACATGCCTGTGGAGGAGGGCTAACCTGAGTGCATTTGGTGAGGGAGGAGCATTCTGCTCACTATGGGTGGCGCTGTCGCTATGAGATCCTGGACTGTGTAAATGGATAAAGGGAGCAGAGCAGCAGCAAGCCTTGATCACTCACGCATTCATGCTCTCTGCTCCTTGACTATAGATACAGAGTGAGCAGTTGTGTGATCTGGAGAGGACAGAAACTCCACAAGCAGAGCAACAGAAAATTTGAACACAGGGGTCTTCCAAGAGACTCATACTCCAACCAAGTACCAGGCATGGAGATAACCTAGAACTCCTGCACAGATGTAGCCCATGGCAGTTTAGTGTCCTAGTGGGTTACATAGTAATGGAAACAGGGACTGTCTCTGACATAAACTGATTGGCCTGCTCTTTGATCACCTCCCCCTGAGGGGGGAGCAACCTTACCAGGCCACAGGAGATGATAATGCAGCCGATAGACTAAGATCAGAAGAAAGGAGAGGAGGACCTCCCCTATCAGTGGACTTGAGGAGAGGCATGTGTGAAGAAGGGGGAGAAAAGGTGGGATCTGGAGGGGAGGAGGGAGGGACTTATGGGGGGATAAAAAGTGAATAAAGTGTAATTAATAAAATAAAATTTAATTTAAAAAAAGATATTGATGCCTTCACTTCCTTACCTTCATGGGATGCATTCTTGTCCTGTAAACTGAATAAACCTTTCTCTCTTGAGTTGCTTTTGTCACAGTACTTTATCACAGCAATAGGAAAAGAAACTAAACCAATCACATAACAAAATTCTTCAGACTTGAAATATAATATTCTACTAGGTTAAATTATGTATTTTTTTAAGTCTTCCTTTAGTAAGTACATTTTTGTCATTGTTGGTTTCTTTTCGTGTACATATTCCCACTGTCTACAAAGTTCTTGATACACAGTAGATTAAGCTATGATTCTGAGAAGCAGGAAATAAGTGATATTGGCATAAATACAGGAAATTTGTACTCTCAAAGATAAAAACAATGAAAGAAAGCTGAGTCAAATTAACCCTCTATTTTTCCATTGTGCACCTCAGAATTAAGTGTTAATCACAGCTACATCTGAGCATTCTTGCTCAAGCTAGAAGCAGTGAGACATAATTAAACATAGGTTGCTGCCACTTTGGGACCATGAGTGACTCTTGCTCGACCCCCATCATCTTTTACAGACGTGGAAAGGGAGAAGCTGGGCTGGAAAGCACAGTGGTTTGCAGCAGCTACCACCCTGAGCAAACCTTAGTCACCTTACTGTTATGTGACACGGTAGAAGTTTCCTTTGAGACACAACACAGGCTTGTCTACTCATCCCAGAAAGAAAACCAACGACAAACCAAAGTAATGATCTCGCCAAAACCCAATTTGGTGAACCAATGGATTTTATTGGGGTTACGAACAGAAATATGAATGAGATCAAAACTGACTCAAAGGATTAAAAGAGCAGTTGAAGCACCAAAAAGCCCACCTCCAACACAGGTGACGATTCGGGAAAGCCATAGCCCTGGCACTCTCTGTACAGCTTGCAGGGAGCTCTCCTCAGTCAAAGAACACATTCTCTCTGCAGCTTAGCCAGTCAGAGTCTCCTCTGCCAGCAATCTTCACCCGATCTATGAAACTGAGCAGTGGCTTTTGAGAATCTTCTAAGTTTTCGCTTTCCCAGACATGGGACCTTTTGTCTACGTGAGCCTCCCCATCCCCCTGCAGGAGATATTTTAATTCAAAGAAACTATCCTATACTATCCTCTCCCTACCAGTCATCCAAGTGCCTCTAACAACCAGCTCCTCCGGCTCCTTCTGCTGCAGCCAATAGGAGCTCAGCTCTTATCACCTGCGTTCATATAAGTCCTGGTAATGAATGGTAGCTGAGCCAACCGCTTTGCCCGTTTAAGGAGAAGACTTCAGGAACAGTTGTTCCTTAGTTCTAAGCCATTCTTCTAGTCATCTTATGTCAATGAACACAGGGTTTTCTCTGACTTATTGTGCAGCAGTGTTAAATGTGATTGTGGTTAAAATCTTAGCATTCTTTTGTGAAGATTACCATATACTGGGTCTGTACAATTTTTATCACACGTTTATAGACTATGTCTTTTATTTTAACATCGCAAAATAATTAATGACATCAAACTAAATAATTCTATAGGTCCTGCTTGCTTCCAGGCATGGTTCTAACCAAGTCACAAATATCATATTGTAGAATATTCATAAATAAATTTTGATGTGAGTGTGTGTGTGTGTGTGTGTGTGTGTGTGTGTGTGTGTGTGCGCCTGCCTGAGCATTGTGCCCAGGCTTTCATACCTGCTAGGCAAGTAGTCCGCCACCAAGCTCTAATCCCAGCCCTAACAACGTGCTGTTACTACTTTCACATTACAGTATGAGATGGAGGCTCAAAGAGGTTAAGTAATGTTCCCAGGGAGGTTACACAAGTAGCAGATCTCAAGTTCTAATGCTAATGAACTTTCAATGAGTAGACAGAAATCTGTGAAGGTGAGAAATTTTTGACACAATATTTTCTGAGAAAACCTTGTTCACAGGTATTAAAGAAGGGTAAAATATTAATTACATAGTGTGCTTCTATCAATACGACAATCATAGCCTGAAAACATTAGAGATGACCTTTAGGATAACCCCCGAATATTCAATTCTGTTTTCAATTTTCCTAAAAGTAGTATACACAATGTTTTTTGGAAGACTGGGTATACTCTGAAAGAATGAAAAATTAGTTTTTCAAAAAGAAAGTTCTCTGTGTTATATCGAACCTTTGTTAACGTCAGAGAGAAGCAGTAACATATTACTGTTGTAAAATATAATATGCTAATTAGAATATAAACCGCACCCTTGGACTATGCCAGCTGATCCGGTGAAAATGTATTTCAGATATGATTTTTTGCACAATCTAACCATGAAGGTCTCTGGGATTTAAAATGTATCCAGAGGAAATAGAAAGACCAACATAGAAATCCTTTCTTGTCAAACTCAACAGAGGCCAAGTGGTGTGGTACAAGCCTTCTCCACTGTAATAGACCCTTTCCTCTGGAACTGTAAAGCAGATACTTTGTCAAGTATTTTGTTACAGCAGCAAAACAGTATACCATTTATACCGCAAGACACCATTTATAGCCATCCGAGAAAAGAAAAATTTAACTGCCCTGAGAGATCACCTCATCCCAGTCACAATACCTAACTTCAAGAAAATGAATACAATTAAAGCTATAAGGAGAGAGGAGCCTTTCCTCCGTGCTGCTAGGAATAGACAATGGCATACCTCCTATGAAATCATCAGGAGGTTCCTTAAAAAAAAAAAAAAAAAAAAAAAAACTAACAATAGATCTACCATAGGACCAAGCTATGAAACCCTTTGTCACATACCCAAAGGGCTCCAAAGTCAACATACCACAGATATAATACATATGCTTGTTTATTCTTCACTACTCATAATATCAAATGGGACCAACCTGGATGTCTATCAACAGGTGAAGGGATAAAGGAAGTACAACATATACACGTGAACTTTGCATTTAAAAAAAAAAAAAGACAGCGTATTATCAAAAAAAGGATGTAACTAGAGTTCATTTTAGTATGCAAAATAAGCCATATTCAGAAAGACAAATGCTGTATGTTTTCTCTCAAATGCAGGATCTAAAAGTGTACATGTGTTGTGAAAGTATAAAGAGAAACATGGAAGTGGAAAAAAATAGTAAAAAGAAAGGAGGAAAAAGAGAAAATGGAATACATGTGACATGAAAGAGGAAAAGACTCCTTGCAGGGAGGAAGGGAAGGAACAAGAGAAAGATGAGAGAGACAGGAAGGACAATGGAAAAGTAAATGAGTTTGTTTGCTTGTTTGTTTGTTTGTTTGTTTGTTTTTTAAAGTAGAGGGTTAGAGAATGGTTTTGTGGCTAAAGCACCAAAATTCCTACATGTACAGTTTCTGGAATCACATTTCACTAGTCTTGTATGACAATTTGAAAATATTTATTATTTTAATAATACATATTCTACTTCCTAGTTTATAATCTGAAACACTAGTTTCAGTAGTCAAGACACCTAAGAGGATAATTCTACATGAGTGTGATGCCTCTGTAGCTCAGAAACTCCACAATCTCCAATGTGCTCAGAACATATTTCTGTGTTGAGATTGTATTGCAACTGTTTACTTCATATTACCTAATTTGGACTCTTCGCCGTTACCTTCTTTATGAAGAACTTAAAGTGTGCTTGCTGCCCAATCTAAAAATATTTTTAGGAATAAAGTACTGTGAACCCACCCGAGAAAAATATTTGCTTCACATTTAAACATAGGATAAAACTATTATAAAGAGTAGGCAGGTTAATAATCCAAATTAGCTTCAAATACATCTGAAGAAAGCTGTACAAAAGTCTCATGTGATGTATAGTCACAGAAAGACAGTTTCTGTATCCCAGGAGGCCTGCAGGATGACATGAACATCCTGCCCCAGGCTTTTCAGCAGGTGCCACCGAATATCTTCCCACTGGATTAGATCTTCTCAGTTCCTCAATCAGAAACTGAAAGACAATGACGACCTAATGCCCAACAGTTTGATATAAATGTCACTGCACCAGACAGGATCCTTGGAGGCTGCTGGTGGGCTGCAAATTTCTCTCTACCAACAAATCTACCAACCTCGTCATTGTGACTTCCGTTACATATTGTTTTCTCTATCTAGAGGAAGTAATACTACTACAGATAATGGCTGAATGCACTCACACACAGAGGACACGTCATAGTAATTAGCATCCTATAAAGTGGGTATCATTGTAATGACATTTTACAGATGAGGTCATTGAAGCCAAAGAACTTTAATGCGTAGCAAATGGTATAACTGATATTTAAAACCAGACAACTGACCCCAGATTATATTCCCAACCATAATGTTATATACCATTATGACAACAGGTCTCCATCTGTGGGTCATGACTCCTTTGGGGGGGTCACAGATCAGATATCCTGAATATCGGATATTTATATTATTATTCATAACAGTAGCAAAATTACAGTTATTTCATAACTTTTATGGTTGGGGTCACCACATCATAGGGAACTGTATTAAAAGATGTTAGTTTTTGAAACGTTGAGAACCAGTCAACCTTAGAAGCAGGATCATTTGGTTGTCTGAGGCTGTATCTCCATTTAACAGCTGCCACTTACCTGGAATGAGGAGGGATATAGTTTATTCAGCTCCCAGGTTGTCCACAGGCTAGAATTCTTCTATGAGTAAAACATTGGCTCAGAAGTTTAATGTTTTAGAGCATGAGTCATGAATCCAAATTGATGGATGTCATCTTTTATCTCCTTTTAAAAATAAATGTCCTGACCAAACTTGAGCTCTACACTCTCTTCATAGTGATTTAAGTAACATTTCAACCTCTTCAAGGCTCAGCTGGTATAGTCTTGTAATTTCTTCATCCACAGTTCTCTTTTCCTTCATTCCTCTCTCTTTGGCTTATTGGTCATGTGAACTACATGAAATGGTGGATTTGTGTGTTGGGATTCAGACTTCTTCTAAAGGAAGGGTTTACGTGGATTTAGCTCCAAAAGAAGTTTCCAGATCAAATAAGTCTTCATCCTCTTCCTCCAGAGGTTTTCACCAGCAAGGACAGAGGAGACAATATCTATGTCAAAAATAACCATAGACCACACAAATGATTGTGTGAGTCTAGTTGGAGTCACACAAATGATTTCTTGACCTGTTGTCCACAAAAAGGATTCTAAAGACCCAAAATTCTGGGGGATCCAAATCACAACTGGGTTTGGGAAGCAGAAGAGAAAGGGTGGTAATGGAACTCAAATGGAGCCAGGGTGGGAATTCAGATGGTGATAATAGGAGGAAGGAAGATAAAAGATGTAGAGAAGGGAGAAGAAAAGAGGAAACATTTTAATTTTGTGATGAGAAACTACACTCAGAAATAAATTCATCAGATACTATTCTGTGCAAAGATGCACTCAGTAATCTGTCTGATAGGTGTGAGTTTACCAGACTCCCCCCCAAAAAATCTAGAAGTCAAGAACCTAGAAGTCTCCTGATATATAGTTCCTGTGACAAAAAAAAAAAAAAAAGTGCCAGGTACTATATTATGTACTTTATAACAATCTTCTTTAATCTTCACAAATACATGAAATACATATTGTCAGATTCTCCATTGATTAAGAAATTAAAACAAAAGTTTGTGGCATAGTCAGGGCATTGCCAAGTGATGATAAATAAAGATTTATACGCTTATTCCTAAGATTTGTAAATTACACTCTAATTCCACCTCCTTAATCATGTTAGTTTCTATGTTCCTTGGACTTCTCTGCTGAAATCATCACTTCCACTTTCAAAATGCCAGGTTTAAATTTCTTATGCCTTCCTCTACCAGCAAGACATAAACAATGTCAGTCCTTCAAATTGTGCTTTGGAGATCTGAATCATTTGTTCACCTGAATATACTCTTCTTTTCACAATGGCTAGACTAGGGGCACACAACTAATAGACATTTTACACAGAAGCCTACTCCAGAAAGGCCACACCTTCTTAAGCACCTCAGTAGATTAAAAGAATAAGTGAACATGTTTATTAATGGAACGACAGAGAGATTCTGCATGGTAGTAATATGCATAAGTGTGATTTATATGTATAACAGGAAATGATTTGACTGCATAATGAACCTTATGAGAATACCATGCATTCTTCACTCTGTCACTATTCAACATTTATTTGTTGAGGATTCTCTAATAGCTAGGACTAGGTGGTACGAATTGTTAAGGAGAAGAGCAGCAAAAGGAAATCTGAGAGTCACAGCAGGAAGAAAGGGATGGAAAAATATGCCCTGTCACTCCTCTCTTCAAGGTTCCCAGTGTTTTACACAGGAAGTACAAGCCTGGGGCAGCTGATGAATTGCTTGTCTCACAACATTTATGTAGCTGTAAAGCTGCTTTTGGACTAAGTGGGTCTCTATTCTGAATGACCCCTGTGTTTCGCTGTTCAGCTCTGAGTCCAGCTTTCTAAAAATTCTCATATATTTGGCCGGAAACATCATTAGTATTCAGGGTATCAAGAAAGGTTTATGCCTTCTACATTGCTTTAACATTTTTAAGTGGGAATACAAATTTAATGGTTCCTTAATACCTCTTCAGCTAGATGGTATAATTCAGCAACTAAAAAGTCCTAATTCACATGAAAATTACAAATCAAAATTCAGACTGAGATATAATTAAAATAATCATTATAAGTGGTAAATTAGAACATACTGCAATAATTCTGAATTGGATTTAAATATGGTCTGGTTCACATTAAAGAATAAACAAAGTGTAACCTTAATCTTAAAAGTTCCCCCTCAAAAAAAATGCCAAAACAAAAATTATACAAAATACAAATAATTGCATTTCTAGAGAAATTTTATGTAAACTAAAAGTTTCTCTGTTGAAAAGCCAGATATTGAAAACTAAATAGTCTTTCAGACAGGGACCCATTAGCTAATTCCCTGGGCGAGAGAGTCAGCAGATGCCAGCAAGTCAGCAGCCCTGGACTCATTTGTTATTTGATCAACATCATAGAACGCACTGGGGACTTGGCCTTTGCAGCCACTCCAGCAAATGTGTTACGTGCCTTACCTCATTCATTCTAAAGAAACTCTAAATTTTCTAACTCTCTTTGAGAGATAGTAAGGAAAGGAGGTTACACATATTGCAAAATATGCCCAGGATCACACAGCTGGTAAGGAGAGGGGCCAAGACACAAAGACTGGGTGATATAAGCCTTCACAATTATCTTAAAAATGGACAGATTTAAATATCTTAATCTTACCCCTTGTTTTGCTGTACCTATTCATGATGACTTGAAAAGTCACTGCAAGAAGAATTTCATTTCCTCATCTATAGTGATCAGCAGCAATAATAATCGCTAAGATTTCTTTCCACCCTGCAGTTCAGTGATTCTATTAAAGAAACTAATTGGCATAATCCCAGGCACTAAAAATGCACCAAAGATTGTCTTTTAAAGAAATTTATATTATGATTAATGACAAGGATCTGAAAAATGGCACAGACATTATAAAACTGCTCAAGAAAGCAAGTATCTGGTAACAAACTCCATCCTACAGCAGCTGCAGGGAGAGCAGGGGAGTGAGCAGGAGAGAGATGGAGGTGTGATAGGGACAGATGGCTGCTTGGTACAGAGATCATATCTTATCACCTAAAAATGTTGCAAAGACTCTCTTAAATATTTCCCTTAAATATGTTGCTGAGAGTTCAAAAATACCAAACCTATTACACAGATCAGTGTCCCAAGAGGCAGGGAGTGTAAAGGCTGGAGCACAAATGCAAACCAGTGTTTTCTGGGCTAGATGAGAACACAGATTTGTCCAAACACAAACACAGTCTCTCTGCATTATATAAGGCAACTTAATGTGAAGTCACAGTGATTAAAACAATGCCAAAACCATTTGGTAGACGGTAAAATGGTACTTTGTCTGAAACAGCGGGGCTGACAAAACAATGGCAGAGCAGTGCCAGGTCACTGAGGTCCAGGAAGTCCAGACTTGTGTAACAAATGAGGTTGAATAAAATGAACCCAAAGGCTCTGAGTGTGCAATCAAAGCCTGTCCCTCTTCCTTTCTTGACAAACCATTGTAAACTAGTGTCCTATAGTCTCCGTAGAATGGAAAGAGAGAGAAGAGGGAGGGTGGGGGGGAGTGCTTCTTTCCGTTTAGCTAACCCTGGTAGCACTTCTAAAACTATTTAGCTGTTATACATCCATACTATTCTAAGGTATTTCACTTCATCAGTTAGTCATTCATTAAGTCATGACGATACCTACTTTAAAAGCAAAGAAACTGGGGCCCAGTTTAAGTGTTTCATCTAGTATATCTGTGCAAATATATAAGGAACAAAAATATTCTCTCATAGTTATGTTTGTATACTGAATTTTTAAAAGGTATATCAATCAAAAGGAGTTTCATGGAATAATAGTTATAAAATTGTCTATGGGCTTCTTCTCTCCTTGGTACTCTGGTTTCTTCTTAGCTCATACAAATATTTTGCTTTTTACCACAAAAGTTATTTCTGGGGCTCAAGAGGTGGCTCTGTGGTTAAGAGAACACAGCACTCCTGCAGGAGACTGGTTCCCAACATGTGGGTGCAGGTCGTTGTCAGCCACAGGACATGAGTGCTGGGAACCGAGCCCTGTGCCCCATCACCAGTGACATTTTCCCTCACTAGTCCATACGACAGACTCTGAAATACTGTTAGACATCCTTCCCCCAGAGTAACCAGTTTCTTGTTCCCATTTTTTAATAGGAACTTTCATCAATGAACCATGTTACATATGGTAATCTGTAATTTCATCAATGAACCATATTACATCACTGCAAGCAAAAAGTAATAGGGTGAAGAAACCATGGGTGAAAATTGTCTGCTGAGCTACACTAATAACATCTAAATAATCATGAATGAATGGCCCACAATTGCTAACTATACTGAATAAACTATATATTGAAGCAAAAAATAAAGTAGGAGAATTGAGAGTAGAACATTGATTTAAAGACCCTTCGGGGGGCGGGGCAAGATGGCGGCGCCGGGAGGACTCTCATTCTGAGCCAGCAGCACAGCAGGATTGGCACAGTGACCAGCAATCAGAAATCACAGCCATAAAACACAGTCATTGTGTTTCACAGGTGAGAGGATACCCCATGGTGGGGGATTCAATCAGCTTTAACTCACCCTGCTAAACCACGGAAGAGATCCTGGTTCCACCAGGCGCTTGGTCGCCAGCCCAGAGCTACACGCCAGTGTGATCCGGTCACTGTCTCAGACTGAACTGTGGGCCCAGAACATCACAGACTGGATTTTCCAGTCGAGAGATAACCCCACGGTGCAGGAAACAATTGGGACCGACCTTAGGTCACCCAGACATCCCCTGGAAAAGACTCGGGTTCCGTGGGCGCCCCAGGAACCAGCCCGGAGCAAGAGCCAGGGACCCAGGCGCCTGCAAAGAGCCCTGCCTGAGCACCTAAATCACTGCCTCAAATAGAACTGTGGGCACCAGGGCACCAGAGACTGCGTTTCACTGTCAGGTGCAAACCCACAGGGAGGGAAATGGCTGGTCTGATCTCAGAGCGCTCAGCCGACACACCCACCCCAAAACGGTCTCAGGAAAATTAACCAATTTAGGCAGAAACCCAGGCTCCCAAAGGCCAGAAAGAGCCACGGGCTGGCGTCTGTGCCTGTGGGTTCTACTCGCCACCCCAGAGAGAACAGTGGTCACCAAAGCAAAGACTGGGTGTCTCTGGCAGGAGGAAACCCCCAGCAGGGGGGATCATCAGGTCTAACGCTCAGGACACCCAGCACCAAAAGACTTTCTAGACTCACACAGACTCTAGGCTCTAGGTTTCTAATGCAGGCAAGAGCACTGTGCTCAGCCACGATTATTGAATTCCCCTAGGGCACTGGGACACACAGCTGCATCCTCAGACCTACAAAAGCCAGAGAGCCATTACAGCAGCCCTCAGATACTGTGCCAAGGATCAACCAGTTATCCCTAGCTAGACTGACAAAACTGTGGGAATCCCTGGTCCTTCAAGAGGGTTGCACCCACAGCATCTGGACCAGAGCAGTGCCTGCAGCCACCATCCCAGACAGGGACACACAGCTTCTGGTCCAGAGTGAGGCACCTAGCCTCCAGACCAGAGCAGTGCCCCCAGGCGCCAACTCAACCTAGGTGCACATTCTCCAGGTCCAGAGCGGAGCAATCAGCCTCTGGCCCAGAGACTTGCTGAGTGCACCTCCCACTTTCCCAGACAGAACTGTACGCCCCAGGATAACAGACTGAGTTTCCCTGTTGAGAGAAACCACCACAGCTAGGGAATCAGCAGGTTCTTCAAGAGGACTGTACCTAGAAAACTGTAACAGCAGCAGCTCACTAAATTTATAACGAGAAACACAGCAGTGGGGCAGCTGTCTTGAGAACTTCTATGGGTAAGAGGAGATTTCCCCCCCCCCCCGCCTAACAAAGACCACAGCTACTACTCAGGGCTATACACCTGAGGTGAGCAATGGCAATTCCTGAGAAACACTGGCCATACAGTGACCATAACCAAAAAGCAGAGGAGGAATCCTTCAGGAAAAATCATCTTCCGGCCAAGGGGATTCTCCCTACCTCAGGACTCCAGGAAGCACAGAAACTAACAGCCAACACCTAAAACAGCCCAATGGGTAGAGGTCAGCGTAAAAGCTCAACCAACAGAGCAATATGGCATCTCCAGAACCCAGCCATCCAGGGGCGAACAGCCCTGGACAACGCAGCATAATAGAAAATCAAGAAGATGACCTTACATCTATGCTGATGAAGAGGATAATAGAGGAAACAAATAAAATACGTAAAGAATTAGAGGAAGATAAAACCAAACAGATCATGGCTATCCGTAAAGAAATGGAGGAAGTTATAGACAAGCAGATTATGGCCATCCATGAAGAAATACTGGAAGATGCAGCCAAACAGCTTGCAGCCTTCAGAGAAGAAATAATTAAATCACTGAAAGAAATAAAAGAAACAGAGTTGAAGGAACTAAAAGAAAAAGAGGAAAATACAACCAGACAGGTGAAGGAAGTAAACAAAACAACTCAAGACCTGAAGATAGAACTGGAAAAATTAAAGAAAACACAAATGGAGGAAATAATGGAGAGGAAGAATTTAGGGAAGAAAACAGGAACTACAGAGGTAAGCATAACCAACAGACTACAAGAGATGTAAGAAAGAATCTCAGGTGTAGAAGATACAATGGAAGAAATTGATGTATCTGTCAAAGAAAATGTTAAATCCAAAAAATTCCTGACACAGACCGTCCAAGAAATCCAAGACAATATGAAAAGACAAAACCTAAGAATAATAGGTATAGAGGAAAAAGAAGACTCCCTTCTCCAAGGCCCAGAAAATATTTTCAACAAAATCATTGAAGAAAATTTCCCCAAGTTAAAGGAGAAGCCAATAAAAATACATGAGGCCTAGAGAACACCCAACAAATTTGACCAGAAAAGAAAATCCTCCCACCACATAATAATCAAAACAGTAAGTATACAGAACAAAGAAAAAATACTAAAAGCCACAAGGGAAAAAGAAACAAGCAGGAGTAGCCATTCTAATATCTGATAAAATAGACTTTCAACCAAAATTAATCAAAAGAGATGGGGAAGGACACTTCATACTCATCAAGGAAAAATTCCACCAAGAAGACATCACAATCCTGAACATCTATGCCCCAAATACAAGAGCACCCACATTTGTAAAAGAAACACTGATAAAATTTAAACCACATACAGTTCCCCACACATTAATAGTGGGAGACTTCAACACCCCACTCTCAACAAAGGACAGGTCAACAAATCAGAAATTAAACAAAGAAACAATAACTCTGACAGAGGTCATAAATCAAATGGACCTCACAGACATTTACAGAACGTTACATCCAAACACAAAAGAATTTACCTTCTTCTCAGCACCTCATGGAACCTTCTCCAAAATAGACCATATATTGGTCACAAAGCAAGCCTCAACAGATACAAGAAGATTCAAATAATCCCTTGTATCTTGTCTGATCACCATGGAATAAAGCTGGATTTCAACAACAACACAAAAAGCAAAAAGCCTACACACACATGGAAACTGAACAACTTGTTACTAAATGACAGCTGGGTCAGGGAAGAAATAAAGAAAGAAATTAAAGTCTTCCTAGAACTCAATGAAAATGAAGACACAACATACCCAAACCTGTGGGACACAATGAAAGCAGTGCTAAGAGGAAAGTTCATAGCACTAAGTGCCTTCAAGAAGAAATTCGAAACAGCTCATTCAAGCAACTTAATGGCCCACTTAAAAACCCTAGAAAAAGAAGAAGCAGACACACCAAAAAGGAGTAGATGGCTGGAAATAATCAAACTCAGGGCTGAAATCAATCAATTAGAAACAAATAAAACAATTCAAAGAATCAATGAAACCAAGAGCTGGTTCTTTGAGAAAATCAACACGATCGACAAACCCTTAGCCAACCTAACTAAAAGGCAGAGAGACACCACCCAAATCAACAAAATCAGAAATGAAAAGGGGACATAACTACAGACACTGAGGAAATCCAAACAAGCATTAGGACTTACTTCAAAAGTCTATATGCCATAAAATTTGAAAATCTAAATGAAATGGACAATTTTCTTGATCGATTTGACTCACCAAAGCTGAATCAGGACCAGGTAAATCAATTAAATAGTCCTATATCCCCCAAAGAAATAGAAGCAGTCATCAAAAGTTTCCTATCCAAAAAAAGCCCAGGACCAGATGGCTTCAGCGCAGAATTCTACCAGACCTTCAAGGAAGAGCTAACTCCAATTCTCTTCAAACTATTCCACAAAATAGAAACAGAAGGAATATTACCAAACTCATTCGATGAAGCCACAGTCACCTTGGTACCTAAACCTCACAAAGACTCAACAAAGAAAGAGAATTTCAGGCCAATCTCCCTTATGAACATTGATGCAAAAATACTTAACAAAATACTTGCAAACCGAATCCAAGAACATATCAAAGATATTATCCACTATGACCAAGTAGGCTTCATCCCAGGTATGCAGGGGTAGTTCAATATATGGAAATCCATCAATGTGATCCACCATATTAACAAACTGAAAGAAAAAAACCACATGATAATCTCCCTAGATGCTGAAAAAGCATTTGACAAAATCCAACATCCATTCATGTTTAAGGTACTGGAGAGATCAGGGATACAAGGCACATATCTAAACATAGTAAAGGCGATATACAGCAAGCTTATAGGCAACATCAAACTGAACGGAGAGAAACTTAAAGCCATCCCACTGAAATCAGGGACAAGACAAGGCTGCCCACTCTCTCCATATCTCTTCAACATAGTGCTGGAAGTCCTTGTTAGAGCAATAAGACAGTCGAAGGAGATCAAGGGGATACAGATGGGAAAGGAAGAAGTCAAATTATCACTATTTGCAGATGATATGATAGTATATATGAGTGACCCCAAAAACTCTACCAGGGAACTCCTACAGCTGATAAACACCTTCAGCAAAGTGGCCGGATACAAAATTAACTCAAAAAAATCAGTAGGACTCCTGTATACAAAAGACAAAAGGGCTAAGAAAGAAATTAGAGAAACAACACCCTTCACAATAGCCACAAATGACATAAAGTACCTTGGTGTAACCCTAAACAAGCAAGTCAAAGACTTGTATGAAAAAAATTTCAAGTCTCTGAAGAAAGAATTAGAGGAAGATATGAGAAGATGGAAAGATCTCCCATGCTCATGGCTTGGCAGGATTAACATAGTAAAAATGGCCATCTTACCAAAAGCAATCTACAGATTTAATGCAATTCCCATCAAATTGCCAACACAATTCTTTACAGACCTGGAAAGAAAAATTCTCAACTTCGTATGGAATAACAAGAAACCCAGAATTGCTAAAACAATCCTCTACAATAAAAGATCTTCTGGAGATATCTCCATCCCTGATCTCAAGCTGTACTATAGAGCAACAGTTATAAAAACTGCATGGTACTGGCATAGAAAAAGAATGGTGGATCAATGGAACTGAACAGAAGACGCAGAAATAAACCCTCACACTTATGGACACCTGATTTTTTACAAAGATGCCAAAACCATACAATGGAAAAAAAGATAGCATCTTCAACAATTGGTGCTGGTCCAACTGGATGTCTATAGACATCCATACTTATCACCTTGCACAAAACTGAACTCCAAGTGGATCAAAGACCTCAACATAAAACCAGACACATTAAATCGGCTAGAAAAAAAAGTGGGGAATACCCTAGAACTCATTGTTACAGGAGACAACTTCCTGAACAGAACACCAACAGCACAGGCTCTAAGAGCAACAATCAATAAATGGGACCTCATGAAATTGAAAAGCTTCTGTAAAGCAAAGAACACTGTCATCAAAACAAAGTGACTGCCTACAGATTGGGAAAGAATCTTCACCAACCCTTTATCTGACAGAGGACTCATATCTAGTATATATAAAGAACTAAAGAAGCTGAAAAGCAGCAAACCAAGTAATCCACTTTAAAAATGGGGAACAGAGCTAAACAGAGAATTCTCTGTAGAAGAATATAGAACAGCAGAGAAGCACTTAAAGAAATGCTCAACCTCATTAGCCATTAGGGAAATGCAAATCAAAACAACCCTGAGATTTCACCTTACACCCATCAAAATGGCCAAGATCAAAAACTCAAGGGACAACACATGCTGGAGAGGTTGTGGAGAAAGGGGAACCTTTCTCCACTGCTGGTGGGAATGTAAACTGGTACAACCACTCTGGAAATCAATCTGGCGCTTTCTCAGACAACTAGGAATAGCGCTTCCTCCAGATCCAGCCATACCACTCTTAGGCATATACCCAAAAGAGGCTCAAGTAGACAGAAAGGACATTTGCTCAGCCATGTTTGTAGCAGCTTTATTTGTAATAGCCAGAAGCTGGAAACAGCCCACATGCCCCTCAACTGAAGAATGGATGCAGAAACTGTGGCACATCTATACAATGGAGTATTACTCAGCAATGAAAAATAAGGAAATCATGAAATTTGCAGGTAAATGGTGGGACCTGGAAAGGATCATCCTGAGTGAGTTTTCCCAGAAGCAAAAAGACACACATGGTATATACTCACTCATATAAACATACAACATAGAATAAACCCACTAGAATCTGTACATCTAAACAATCTAAGCAAAAGAGAGGACCCTAACTAAAATGTTCAATCCCCATAGTGAAAGGCAAAGAGGATGGACATCAGAAGAAAGAAAACAGGAAACAACCTAGGAACCTGCTACAGAGGGCCTCTGAAAGCCAGAAGAAAACAGGAAACAACCTTGGAACCTGCCACAGAGGGCCTCTGAAAGCCTCTGCAGTATAGACTGTCAAAGCAGATGCTAAGCCTGATGGCCAACTGATGGGCAGAGTGAATGGAATTTTATGTAAGAAGTAGGAAATAGTAAGAGCTGGAGGGGATGGGAACTCCACAAGGAGAGCAACAGAACAAGAAAATTTGAACACAGGGAACTTCCCAGAGATTCATATTCCAACCAAGGACTATTCATGGAGATAACCTAGAACCCCTGCACAGATGTAGCCCATGGCAGTTCAGTGTCCAAGTGGGTTACATAGTAATGGGAAGAGGGACTGCCTCTGACATAATCTGATTGGCCTGCTCATTGATCACCTCCCCCTGAGGGGGGAGCAGCCTTACCAGGCCACAGTAGAGGACAATGCAGCCATTTTTTATGAGAACGGATAGACTAAGATCAGAAAGAAGAGGAGACCCTCCCCTATCAGTGGACTTGGGGAGTGGCATGCATGCAGAAAGGGGAGGGAGGGTGGGATCGGGAGGGGAGGCGGGAGGGGCTTATGGGGGGATACAAAACGAATAAAGTGTAATTAATAAAAAATTTTAAAAAATACTCCAAAAAAATAAATAAATAAAGACCCTTCGGTGCTTCCAAGTAATAAGACATCTTAGTTAGTCCTCTGCTGCTGTGACAAATATCCTAAGGGAGACAGCAAGGAGAGGGTTTTTTTGTACTTACAGTTCCTGATGGATACAGATCACCATGGTGACATGAGCAGGAAGCTGGCTGGTCCCATTGCATCTGTACTAGAAAGCAAAGTATGAACAGGAAGTGAGGTCAGGCCATGAAGTCCCAAGACTAGTCCCAGCAATTCACTTCTTAAGTGAGGTCTCACCTCTAAATGTTCCTACACTCTTCCCAATCAGCATCATCTGCTAAGGACCACGTATTCAAACCTATAAGGTTATGGGCGATATTTCCCATTCCAGCCACAGCATAAGCCTTGATGATATAAATGATGAACGTCTGTAAACTAAAGGGGTTCCTCTGGAGCAGATTGGTAAGGAATCTGTCCCAGAGATGGATTGTGCCTTCTCAGAGAAAGATATCAAACTGTGTATTTGCATAGCCTCTCTGAGATGCTCTTTAAAAAGCAGTAGGGTTTTCATTAGATGACTTGACCAATAGCTGCCCATTTGGTATGATATGCTCGTTTTAATTTACTGCTCTTTAGCTCCTCAAGCCTATGTACCATGATATGTTGACATTTCCACAAATTGTCCTGAGTGTTACAGTCCCACTCCAGATAACCCACCAAGAATGTCCCAGGTCCTATCAGATACTTAGCAACTATAGTGTGTGGCCCCTTGAACCAGTCCAGTTCTCAAAGAATCTGTTAAGCTTTGGTCCAAAATAACACTGACAACTTTCCAAGGAAGTGTATCATTCTTTCTCTGTATATTTCCCAGAACTGTCATAGAAACTGCCCAGATTCTCTTCCTTTATTTAAAGTCTTAAATAAAGGAATGCCGTTTGACATTAATGGCTTCAGATGCCCACAACAAGTTCTTGGAAAGGGAACCACCTGAACAGGTGGAATAGCAACATTGTTAAAGAATTCTGAACATGTGGGTACTAGACTTGTTTATTCAAAGGTGTTTTGGTTATCAGGGAGAAGTCCTAAGGAGGTGGTGTCCTCAACTGAGTGGGTTCAATCTTATTCAGGAGGCCCATTCTTTCAACCAGAATTAGAATCCTACAGTTTTAATTCCCGGTTTTATAAACTCCTGGCTATGGGGCACAAGTCTTTCCTTGGTGACCTACAAACCTGCTAATATCTAACCAGATACTTAACAACAGCAATAAGGAATGGTGTTTCTACAAATGTCATATGCAGAAGCTATTGCTCTCATGACCCTGAAAGTTTCCCTACTTGAATTGCTTTCTAAGACACTGCCTACCTAAGCCTCAATTGGCTACCTTGCTTTTATACCCTCATTTATCTTGCTGACACTTTGAATCACATAGATATTTCTCTATTTCCACTAAAAACTTTCGGGGAAAGAAATTCAGAGCTTTCTAAGGCCAGAATACATGGCCTTGGGCTCCACATGTTCTCATTTTAGGCAAGTTTAAAAGCCCAGCTGCTGTGTGTATCTGGTATTGTTTTTAAGAAAAATAATTGTAAAGAGACACAGTATGATTTACCTTGTCAGCAAGCCCGTCTGACACTCTTTGAGACAATACAGAAGAGGACTAACACGGATGGCCCAGGAAGGGCACTCAGCAGGAATATCCCAGTTTTAGTTCTTCCTTCTTTCTTCCATTTGTCCTTCAGAAACTCAAGTAAACACGTGGAACACAGGTTACCCTCATGTTTAAGAAGAAGAAGAAGAGGAGGAGGAGCAGGAGGAGGAAGAGGAGGAAGAAAACATTCGGCCTAGAAATAACATTGCAAGAGTAATTTTCATTTCCAAGGACATCTTTCTCTGCTGATTAATCATTAACGTAAGGAAACATTACACTAAGCCTGTACTACGCAGTCTCACTGTTGACCTTTACTTCACATACTTGAAATAAAAAATTGTTTGGTGCTATGGAGAATGTAATCAGATCATCAAAACCTGGCAGCTAGTGTCAGAGGGATGAGTCAGCAGCTGAGCGCCTGCACCACTCATGCAGGGACCTGAGTTCAGTTCTCAGCACTCATATCAGGCAGCTCACGACTGCCTGCTTCTGCTCCCGGGGACCTAGCACCCTCTTCTGGACTCTGCGGGCACCTGCACCCACATGTGCACATATCCACATATTTAAAAATAAAATCATACTCTAAAAAAATCCGGCAAGTGATATCAATAAATAGAAGCTACAAAATTGTTCAGGAGTTTGTTTGTTTGTTTGTTTGTTTGTTTGTTTGTTGGATGGATGTGTACGCATATGGTAGTTATCTACTTCTGTGGTAGTTTGTATATCATTTGCATGATCCAGCCCTAAAAAATCAGGTTCAGCAACCCATAATCTGCAAGTGTATTGGAAGATCCAAATTAATAGTGAAGAGCATGAAAAAAAATTTATTCAATACGGGAAGAGGGACAAAGAGATCCAGCCACACCCCAGTACATTTTAGGATAATGACATGAGGTTTAACTTTAAATAGAGAGTAAGAGGTATGCAGCCCTGGTCAAGGCACGTATCCACCATCATTAACTCATCATTGTTTCGCCTTTGATCTGTCCTAGAAGGTGGTCCAATTTTGTCTCTTGTCAGCATTTTGTGAAATCCCTCCTCCTTTCCAAAGACAAGTTCTCCTTCTGACTAGATCAGCTGTCAACCTTTTCCTTTCCCCAGCATAAAACTATTGGGGGAAATAGTTTTCCTAGGGTGCCTAGTTAAAACAGTGTGAAAGCCAGAGTGAAAGACATGTCTCTTTAAAATGTCCTCATTCACTATTTCTAACAGGAACTCAATGACTGGTTCTTTGACCTCCCCATCCCCCAAGGGAGGAGCAGTCCTGTTAGGCCACAGAGGAGGGCTTTGAAGCCAGTCCTGAAGATACCTGATAAAACAGGATCAGATGAATGGGGAGGAGGTCCCCCTATCAGTGGACTTGGAAAGGGGCACAGTAGAGATGAGGGAGGGAGGGTGGGATTGGGAGGGAATGAGGGAGCGGGACACGGCTGGGATACAGAGTTAATAAAATGTAACTGATAAGAAAAAAATAAAATTATATAAAAATAAAAAATAAATAAATAAAATGTCCTCATTCCTTCTCAGGCAGATTACAGTACAGTACAGAAGATTTAGTACAACGAAACTCTCAAATAAAATTAGCTCTAATTCTTTGCAGTTTACTGAGACTGAATAAATAATTTAATTAAAATTTATTGATGGGAGAAAGAAATGCCTTCAGGACTGCTAACATATTAACCTGTGGCTTTCTAACTGTTAGATATTTAAGACATAATCTCCATGTTTTTGTTTCAAATAACCTAGCTGAGTCTTCATTAAAATATAGCTATTATGTTTTGTGTAAATTCAGAAATTTCGGAACAAGAAGACAGAAACGAATCATTTTCAGTATGAAAAAATAGAAAAGAATATCTATATATTTTGTCAGCAATTTTTTTAGAAGATACTTTTAGGTAAAAAAGAATTTCCTTATTTCCAACTGTTTTCACTCCAACTTGTAAAGCTCCCCTATTTTCATTAAGTCATGAATATCCCTGGAATTAAAGTAACTTGGGTTCATTTTATATTTTTACATTCTTCCTTCCCCAAACTACTGACCTCCCTAACAGCCACAGAGATATTTACTCATCACTTTTAACCCAGCAGACACACTACTTCCCTAGCCGTACTTAGCAATGGCTGACTCCGGGCCAAAAGAAAGAAGGAAAAAAATTTTCAATACTCCCCCTCCATGTTCCCACTCTAGCCTAAAGCAGCCTGTGCACAGGTCCAGTCCTTACACACAATGTCCCTCCCGAGGTTTTCTGCAAATAAAGTCTGCGATGTCTTTGAATCACACAGCCCTTTTTCTGTGCTTTCTTTTTTCCAACCTTATATTTCACACAGGAAGAGTTTTGTCTTAAAATAAATAGTTCCAAATTGGAAATAGATAAGAACAAACCCAGTAGATTAAATTGAGGAAGGACATAAAAAAAAAAAAAAAAAGAGAAACAATTAAGGTATCTCATGAGAAAGAAAGGACGCCCTCACTCCTCAGTGCTCAGATAAAGTTCTTTCTTGCCAACTGATGAGAATCAATAGTTCTAGCACAATCCACCACATTCGGTGTGGAAGTTTCTTTTGTTAAAGATACTTTAATTATTTTTTTTAATTTAATCCTGACCATTTCCTACATGTGCACCTCCCCCTACCAGCCCCCTCCTACTCTCCCTGAGCCCCTAGCACGTCCCCTGCCCACCTTCAGGTCCTCTCCTTTTGTAGTTGCTCTTTTTGTTGTTGTTTGTTTTGTTTTGCTTTTGTAACCCGGTGAGTTCAGTTCACATGGTGGGCTGTAATGTTGGATGATGTTGTTGGCTTGACCTTATGCAGTTCTTGTGCAGGCCAGATAGCAAAGTTTACAAGTGCAGCAGCTGTATCGTGTCCTGAAGGCAGCATTTCACAGCACTTGCCTTCGTCCTCGGGCTCTTGCCTTCTTTCTGTTCCCTCTTTCACAACTTTCTGTGAGTCTTAGGGAGGGGGTGTAGATGTATCACTTGGGACTACTCATTTAACAGTCACTTATTCTTAGCACTTTGACCAGTTAGGAATTGCTGCACTAACTGCAGCTCACTGCAAAAAGAAGCTTCTCTGGCCGAGTTGAGAACAGCACTAACCTGTGATTACTGTAATAAATCCATAATATTCAGAAGGCAGTTTGACACCATGTCCACTTAGTAAAACAGTAGCAGATTACATAAAGCCTATGACTTCCCCACCCACAGGCTTTGAACCAAGTTCATAGCGCCAGGCCTCTAATTCAATCAGAAACCAGTTGCTTACCCCATAACAGTCATGCCAGTATTGCACCAGTAAGCATATGTGTCTTGCCCGGCAGGTAAATAGCACAGCATTCAGAATTCACTAATAGGTAATATCAATAACATTTTCCCCCAGTGACATTCATGGTAACATCTTTAGACACTAGGAAAGATAGCCAACAGGCAAGGCAATTTCAGGTCAGTTTCAGCTGGATTTCTTGGTTTTGCTCAACCAACGTGTGTTATCTTTAACAGCACAGTGTTACCAACTAGTTCTGATGGGCAACCGAGAGCGCTGGCAGCCTGTGTTGTTTTCTAACTAATAACTTTAGAGATGTCTCCCACACCCATCGCTATAATTTTTACTTAATAACTCATGGCATTTCAAAATAATATTGCTCAACATGCAAGGTCCTGTGATCAAACTCCTTTTCTTTTTTCATCATATTATTTAATTAGTTTACAAAGTAGTAGAGTTCCACAAAATAGGTAAGTAGGTAGGTAGGTAGATAAATAGATATTCTTAGTTTGGTTAACTAGCTCCTCACCCCATACTCTGCTCTATCCTCCTGCCCCCATCTCTGTTTAAGCCTTTAAGTCCTAGCATTTCTACTCCCCTAGTTGCACAGCACATGTTTTCTTATTATCCCCTCAACCCTTAGGGCTTCTTCCCCCTCTTAGGTCCTTTCTAGATTCCTGAAAACTACAGTCACTCCAAATCAAACACACAAATCTAAAAATGAGAAACCAAGAGCAGCATATGAGAGAGAAGATGTATCTTGTCGGGCCTGTGTTATCTCACTTAATGCAATGCTTTCCAGGTCCATCCTTTACTTACAAATTTTATTTTTCATAGTTTAGTAAAATTTCATTATTTATATGTTGCCCACTTTTGTTACCCACTCATCACTTGATGGACATCTAGCCCGATACCACTTCCTGGCTATTATGAATAGAGCAACAGAGACGGTGGATGTAAAACTATCTCTGAAGACGGATTTGCAGTCTGGCTACTATATTATCTATCTTGAACTTGTAAAACCTCCATTCTGGTTCCCAGGGTAGATGCTCCAGGTTACACTTCCACCGACAGTGGATAAATGTTTCTCTTTCCTCATATCATTGGCAACATTTGTTGTCTTTTATTTCTTGGTGATAACCACTCTGTCTGAAGTTAAGGATACGTTTCCAAATAAAGATATTTAAACATAAATAAACCATGCTAAGGTCTGAGCTACCTAGCCTCCCGCAGGACTTTCCTTCTGTGCAACAGGAAAAGCCATGCCTCTTGAACCAGGGAGCAAGAAAGCCAGGAAACAGAGGAAGGGTCAGACCAGCCTTATTCCTTTTACCGTCACCCTCTCCTGTGACCCACCAAGAAATCAAACAATGACTACTTTTATATGTTTTGAGGACATGCCCCTGGTGTGCCAAGGACTCTGAACTTAGCCTCAACTCTTAAAAGTTTCCTGCCTCCAAACCACTGCGAGATCAAGTCCTCAGTGCATAGATGCTATGGGTTACTCAAGTCCTGTTTCTGTGGTGTAAGACTCTACTGGCTTTTCACATGCCAACTGAAAAGCAACTACCTTTGACAAACTCAGAAGAGATCCTCCTGCCTCTGGACAGCCAGGACCATGCAGAAAGACCCTGTCTCAAAACAAAACAAACAAACAAACAAACAAACAAAAATGTACCTGTCTAGCTCATTCAGTAGAACATGAGACTTCTATTAATTTCCTAACTTGCCAGCCACTTTTCCATTCTCCTCCTTTTTGATAACCGTGTCACTGCCCTGGCCTGCAAAATACAGAAGCTTTCCTCTTTAGTTTCTGCTTCAAACACTTGACATTTTCAGACTGAAATAACCTTCAGACTAATGCATTCTCTGGGCTCTCCTGTGGATGCCAGAGCAATCTTTGAAAAACACTTCTTCACTAATTAAGCTAATCTCTGGGTAAAGAAAAATCTGGAGACCCCAGCCAGGAATAGTCCCCGCAATGGGCTTCCAGGGTTTGAGCTGCTGTTTCCCAGCTGCAGCTCAGACTGACTGGTACATCACATTGACTCATCACTGTAGAGTGGAATAAGAGCTTGACATGTTTCTCTTTTTTATCCTGTGTGATTCCTCAGTCATTTAGAGGCATCTGTTTTCCCTAGAAAAGAACAGATATGTGAATTAGAGGAAAACATCATTCTTCAATGTTTTTATTTTTTTTTTCATTTTTTTTATTTTATTTTTCTTTTTAGTTACATTTTGTTAACTCTGTGTCCCAGCTGTATCCCGCTCCCTCATTCCCTCCCCAACCCCACACTCCCTCCCTGGTCTCCTCCCTGCCCCTTTCCAAGTCCCCTGATAGGGGAGGACCTCCTCCCCTTTCATCTGACCCTGTTTTATCAGGTATCTTCAGGGCTGGCTGCAAAGTCCTCCTCTGTGGCCTAACAGACTGCTCCTCCCCTGGGGGGGGGGGTGTCAAACAGCCTGCCCTTGAGATCCTGTTAGAAATAGTCCGTGTTCCCCTTACTTTGGAAAACTACTTGGTTACTGAGCTACCACAGACCACATCCGAGCAGAAGTTCTAGGTTATATCCATAGATGGTCCTTGGTTGAGTGTCAGTCTCAGAAAAGACCCTGTGCCCAGATATATTTGGTCCTCTCAAGTACACAACAAGGACATTTGTTCAACCATGTTCGTAGCAGCTTTATTTGTAATAGCCAGAACTTGGAAACAACCCAGATGTCCATCAACGGAGGAATGGATACAGAAATTGTGGTATTTTTACACAATGGAATACTACTCAGCAATCAAAAAGGAGGAAATCATGAAATTTGCAGGCAAGTGGTGGGATCTAGGAAAGATCATTCTGAGTGAAGTATCCCAGAAGGAGAAAGACAAACTTGGTATATACTCGCTTATATAGACCTACAAGACATGATAAACATAATGAAATCTACACACCTAAAGAAGATAATCAAGAAAGTGGACACAGGCGAAGGTGATTAATCCTCATTTAGAAAGACAAATGGAATGTGCATTGAACTTATGACAGGAGTCTACCACAAAAGGCATCTGAAAGACTCTACCTAGCAGTGTTTCAAAGCAGACACTAAGACTCATAACCAAACCCTCGGCAGAGTGCAGGGAATCATATGAAAGAAGGGAAGTTAGTATGATATGGAAAGGATAGGAGCTCTACAATGTTTTTATTTTTTAACAATTTTTATGCTATATATTTGATGATATTCTTTCTCCTCCCCATCTCCTTCCAGATCCTCCCTACCTCCCTAGCCACTCAACTTTACGTTCTTTCTCTTCCTCAAAAAAGAAAAATCAAAATAAACAAATGTCCAGTAAGACAAAAAAATAAAAATAAAAGCAAACCCCTCTCCCAAACATAGAGTACCAAACAAGATCCCAGCACTGAGATAGAGAAATGGCTGAAAAGCCCCATTCCTCACTAATGATAGCTGCTGGGAAAGGGAAACTCCATTTTTGCCAATGGGGTGTCACTGGATATATCTAATGGGATGCTGGCCAGCTTGAGTGTGGCTCTGGCAGGCCTTGCCCTTCTCCCCCATTTCCCCTGCCTTGCTAAAACAAACAAACAAACAAACCATTAGAATACATTCCTGAAGCTACTTCCTCCTCCTGAGGACAGTTACCAAGATCCACCTATCAAAGTTTGAAGTCCAGCAATCAAATGCTCCCTTTGGCTCATCTACTTAACATGCCCAATTAAAATTAAACACCTCATAGCCAGGCAGTGTTGGGTCATGCCCTTAAATCACACCACTTGGGAGGCAGAGGCCAACCTGCTCTACAAAGCAAGTTCCAGGGTAGCCAGGGCTTCACAAAGAAATTCTGTCTCCAAAAACAAAAAACAAAAACAACAAAACAAACAAATAAATAAATAAATAAACACTTCATCCTGATATGGGGTTCCCCTTGTACTTTTATAAACTGCCATGTTCCTATGTGCCATGTCTGTCTCCTTTCTATGTAGAAATAAAGAGTCCATTGTCCCATACCTTTCCAGGACAAATACCTTCTCTGCTTTCCCCCTTCCCCCTCTCTTTTGTTCCCTTCTCCTTCCCCCTCATCCTTTGTTTCTTGCCCTTGTCTCTTATACTCTGCCCTCTGCCCCTCTGGGGCAAATAAATGTCTTTTGTGCTAAGAACTTGGTCTTGGGGGTCCTGAGCCGATAATGGTTTTTAGCAAGGCAGAGGAAATCGGGGAGAAAGGTGAGGCCTGACAGAGCCATGCTCGCCACATGTGAGCTGGGAAGAGTCCCTTCAATCCTGTTTGTCACAGTTGTAGAGGCCTTGTGGGAACCTTCCATAGATAGAAGCCATAGTTCTGTCTCCATAGAACTCAACAGAAACCACACACACCCCCACATAGTCATTTTTGAGGCTTCATCTAAACTCATCCATGGAAACTAATCTTTTCCAACCACCCAGATCATTCATAGGCTTTCCAAAACAAAAGATCCTGATCACCAGAGGACAGGCAAAACCATGAGGAAAGCCGCAGCAGCTTCGTATGGGCTCACAGTGTCTGCTGTGGCCCAGCAGGGATGCTCAGGTGAGGAAAGAAGTAAACAGAAGGCCACATGTCTTGAGAAAGTGGAAACTTGGAAGGTGTTGGGAAGCCGGTGCTTGATGGGAGTAAATAGCTAGAGAGGGGCAGTCTGACCAGCCCAGATGTTCAGACCTGTCAAGCTGCCTGCAAGCTATGCAGAGACCTTCAAAGCATAATGAGCTTTCATGAGTCAAGTTATCACCCACAGTGGGGCTGGTTTCTGAGCGATGCCGCTGCATTTGAGTCATCTCCACGCTCCTGTTAGTAACCCCAGTAAAAATGCACAGTTGACCAGCTGGATGGTCCTGTAATGTTTTTTTCTTCCTGGGGTGAGTGGATGAGAAAGAGAGTTGTGTCTCCCAAGAGAAGTCTCTCACAGAATACCCCAATTAAGTTTCACTGTTATAAAGATTCCTTATTGCCTTTGAAGCTGTATCTAACCCAAGAGCTTCAGTCTCCTGGACTCTAGAGTCAAATTATTTCATATTACTTCTCCTCTTCCCTCCCAGCAGAAGTCATCCAACTAGATCAGATCAATGTTGAATGTCTGCAATCCACAATGTTGCCACTTAATGTCTCTAATTGTTCTGCTTTGATTTCTGTCTAGGACCTACCCAGCTTATATCCAATGCCCAACTTACACCCAACTTTCTCCACCCTTTCTTTAACCAACTTCAGTTGGTTGCCATCTGGGAATCTTGTCTCTTTCTCTACCAATTAAAGAGCAGGAAAAGAGGCAAAGATTAGGCAGACCTAGGGGAGTCTTGTGGAGGAGTGTGGGGAAGGATAGGAGGTCCCGGACGGGACAAGAACCCCTCAAGAAGACCAACAGTGTCAACTAACCTAGGCTCATAGGGGCTTACAGAAACTGAAGCACCAACCAAAGACCATGCATGGACTGGCCCTAGGCCCATGAAACATACGTAACTGATGTGCAGCTTGGTCCTCATGTGGGTCCCCTAGCAACAAGGGAACATGGCTCGAATCTGACATGGACTCAGTTGCCTGCTTTTGGATCACTTTCTTCTAACTGGGCTGCCTTGCCTGGAATAGAAGAGGATGTACTAAGTCCGGATATGACTTGATCGGCTGGGTGAGTTTTTAAGGGGTGGGGTCCCTTTTCTCAGTAGTAGGGGAGGGGCGAAAGGCAGAGAGAGTGAGAAGGTGGGATCAGGACAATAGAGGGAGCTGTGATCAGGATGTAAAATGAATAAATTTATTAAAAAAATAATAAAATAAAGAGCAGGAAAAACCTTAGCCACAGCAGGCAGCAACAGGAAATAAGCTTTATTACAACTGAAGAAGCATGTATGCACAGCAAGGTACACAGAAAGACACCCAGGAAAACAAAGACACAAATGTATTTCCCAGTAAGGGACTGGGTATTTTAAGCGGTTTGAGTGACCTGGAATGAGTCCTCTTTCCAGGATTTAGGATTGCTCAGTTTAGACCCCCCCCCCCCAAAAAAAAAAGGAAACGAAGTCTACAGCTTTAGGTAAACATGTCCAGGTCCAGCCTTGAGCATATCTGACTGGTCTGAACTGGTCAGCTGGAAGCAGGCCCTGCCGGTAGGAGAAAAAGCCCACTGGGCCTTTATCTCAGATCAGGGACAGGAGGGAGAAGCTGGAAGTTTGCCATGTTTATTTATCTGTTTGTGGCCCCTTTCCCTAGCTGTCTGCCTGTTGGGGATGTGTCTAGTTCCTAGTACCCTCAAATCTAGCCCTTGTTAAGCACTTAGCATTGAAGCGATACACAGCTCAGCCCTTGGGTGCACACTACCTTCTATCATTCTCTCTGTTTTAGTTCTGTCCTAATAAGCTAAATACTATATATTATATGTTTTGTACACTGTACCATGAAATTCTAAATTCCAGGTCCTATAGCAGCTACCAGATGAATATCTGTGGCTTAAGGGATAAAGTGTTGCAGGCATTGTGAGTTTAAAATCGCATTGGGCCACACAGAGCATCTGCCCTCCTGTCACACTAGCTGTTTGTTTTATAAATTTGTGCATGAAATTATATCAGCACTCAATGAAAACGAGAGGCACAAATACTGTTTTCTGAAGAAAAAGCTGTAAATCCAGCATATTTTTATGTTTTTAATCAAAATGTGTTACATATACCTTTTTATTCTTTTACATGGTCAAAAGTAAGTGCAGCAGAGGGGTGTGAAATCAGTTTTTTAAAAAATTCTTTTAAAAAAAATATCTTTTCTGTCATAAAATTCCACAAGCTGTGGCCCTGTCTGCTTCTTATGCTGAGCTGAAATTAGTCTGCTGTGGGTACTGCAGAGAACATGTTAAAATGCTAATTTAAAAAATAATCAATAGAGTAATAATGGGTGTGTGGCACTCCTGTTTCTTCCAGGCTGACCTCCCATTTCCACCTACTTCCCCACAAGAGTCTGTGTGGGCTGAAGTAGCCACCAGAGAAATAAATGACATCACAACCACATCCTCTTTTAGAGTCTTTTTGTTTTCCTGCTTCCAAACAAGAATAAATACGTTTTCCAGCATATCCTCTGCTAACTGCCTCTTCTTTTCTCCCATGCAGCTTCTCCAAACATAAAACAGAAGTGAAATATGGGTGTATGATGGCGTTTGCTGTCTGGTGCAACCTTTGAGTACCACTCCCAGACTTTCTCTGGGGCCCAATTTACGAGTGACAACAGGGAAGTTGCTGCCACTGGAGTAAAGAAAAGTATTATAAAGTGACCCAAATTAAGTCAACCATATGGAGTTTGTCTGTTCCCATGTGTTATGATGACATAACAAGTCACAGACTCGGAGACCTGAATCCCAGATCACTTTCTTGTTTGAACTCTAATATGTGCAGTAACGCGCACAGAGAGAGAGAGAGGCACACTGTGGCAGACCTGGAAGTGTGAAGCTCATCTCTATCTCCAAATAATGCAGCTTCTGACAATGTCCGGCTTCTGTGGTGTTAGTCCACATTTTAGCTTTGTTAGTCCTCCTATAGCTCCCAGCCACTGACTGGGTGTGGTGCGCACATATAGTCATTCACGCTCGACGCCAGATGCAGCTGTCTGGAGTCCGATGTAAATCTCTGTAAATTTGTCCTAGACCGTCACAGCTGCACTGTCCTCTGTTGCTTTTCCTACCCAACCTTTGTCTTCTCTTCTGTTTTCTTTTGTGATATCCAGTCAACTTCCTTCCCCTCCACCCACTGTAGGCTTCATCCCAATAAAGCTTCAGAAACACACACACACATACACTGACATATTGCTAACTCATAGCAATACGTACACCATGAAGCAAGGGAACCTGTCAGTTTTGGAACTGCTCCTTGAATGTTTTATATGCTTCTCCTTAATTTCACCTCCCTCCCCACCTTGGGATAGAATTGTCACTTCAACAGAAACTAGGTCACAATGCTCAGATGCAGAGACAGAGTGCATAATAAACAAATTCTGCACATTATACAGAGGAAAATCTACAGGGAGCTATTTTTTATAATCACTAGCTATTTGTAAGAGGTGCAAGAGGGAGAGACAGACACAGACAGACAAATGACAGAGAATGCACTGCAACATATTTTAATTAGACTCCAAACAAAAGAACCCAACCATTGTTCACAGATCCTACTGGGGAAATTGTACTTTCTTGCCCTCTGGCCTTATGAGGTAACTAAAGTGTATACTGAGACAGGAGTTCTGTTCAGCACCATCACAATTATTAAAAATAGCATGAAAAGATACTGTAGTGAACAAACTCTAGATTAAAAGCACCTATTGCAAACGGGCTGAGCAAGGCGAGTATTTTAAATGAGATGGTAAGCACGTGTGATCAAGAACAATGCTGCCAAATCGACTTCATATTTTTCACAGCAACCTGAGAAAGTGTAAAATATTCCAGTGAATTCCAATAAAGCTATTTTTAATCAGATAGCTTTATACTGCACTTCAGGCATTATCTTAACACTTAGCTCATAAAATATTATAGAAAACATTACTACATATTTATGAATTTTGTTTTCTAAGTACTCTGATATCTACCTTGTTTCAGACGCTTCTTTCTGACTTCTAAGTATTTCTAAAAATGAAACATAACCTCAAAGAATAAAGAATTGCATTACCCAAAGATGGACTTAAAACTCATGTTTCAAAAAACAACCCTAGGAAGAGGAACTGCAAAAGCTTCAGAAAAAGGAAGAATTGCATTTGTTGAGTTAGTAGCAATAACTTAACCTGAAAAGGACAAGGGGGCTTGTCTCTTACCACTTCATGGCATCCAATTCATCTTCAGACTTTGCTCAAAACATTTAGACCTGAATTTCCCCAAGTTAATGTTCTTCAGAAGATGATGTAGCCCTGATATTACAAACAACAATCTATTAATCTGTGGTAAATTTGTTTCTTCTTAAAAAGTTTTTTTTTTTCCTCTGAAAGGCTCTACCCTGCAGGGTATCGAGGCAGATGCTGAGACTCATAGCCAAACCTTGGGCAGAGTGAAGGGAATCTTATGAAAGAAGTGAGAGATAGTAAGACCTGGAGAGGACAGGAGCTCCACAAGGACAGCAACAGATCTAAAAAGTCTGGGCACAGGGGTCTTTTCTGAGACTGATACTTCAGCCAAGGACCACTCATGGAGATGGCCTGGAACCCCTGCACAAAGGTAGCCTATAGCAGTTCAGGGTCCAAGTGTGTTCCATAGTAATGGGGACAGGTACTGTCTCTGACATGAACTGATTGGCCTGCTCTTTGATCATCTCCCCCTGAGGGAGGAGGAGCCTTACCAGCCCACAGAAGGAGACAATGCAGCCATTTCTGATGAGACCTGATAGACTAGGGTCAGAGGGAAGGGGAGGAGGACCTCCCCTATCAGTGGACTGGGAGAGGGGCACGGATGGGAAAGAGGGAGGGTGGGATTGGGAGGAGAGGAGGGAGGGAGGTACAGGGGGATACAAAGTGAATAAACTGTAATTAATAAATAAATAGGTCTCACTCATTTCATAGCCCAGGCTCACCTCAAACTCAGAATAACCCTCCCCTTAAAGCCCACCTTGTGCTGAGGTTCTGGGTACAGACCACCTACTCAGCATCCAGGAGCTCCGTCAGAATATTCTCTACAACAGCAAGTCGTTCCCATTCCCATTTCTGTTTAGTCTTTCCTCACTTTGCAAACACTTCCAAGGGTGTGGTGTGTGCCTCAGTGATGGAACACCTACCTGCCTGTCTGTGAAACACGGAATTCCATCTACAGAATTAAGAAAGAGCAGCTGTTCAGAGTAGACAGTTCAAAAGAATTACTGGTCAGGGAATGATTTAATCAAATGGCATAGAGTCCCTCCTCCTCTTCTCCATGTTTTTCTCTTTCCCCTCTTTAAAACTCCAATCTCAGGCTAACTTTTTACAAAGGTTTCGGGGACAGGTGTTTGCGGCATCCTCCCAGCTGGCTTACAGCATAACAAGTAGATAAACTCTCTTAAAACAATAGACTTGCGGTCTTTGCACTGTTGTGTAATCCTGCTTTTTCTGTGTTGGAAGCTCAGCGTTTGGCCTGAACAGACACTCTGTTGTGTTTCAAGGGCTAAGACCATAATACCCACATTGCTCGCTGGAGAGTTTCTTTTATTAGTTTTTTTTTTTCCTTAATGAATTTTTCAAGCTTATATCAATCCCAACTGAGCTCTCCCTCAAAGAGATTAACTTCAATTACTTAAATATGAAAGGCAGTAAGGAATGTTTGTTACATTCAAAAGTGAATGTCTTAATTGGAAGATGAAACCAGACTGAACAAGAGCAAAACTGTAACAAAGGTCACAGCTGGTCTCATGTTATTTCTGTATTCCTCCTTCCTCATTCCCGCTGATGTATGATCAGCCCCAAGTATCCTTGTACTCTTCCTCCCATCCCTAAGCCCTATTAGATTTCTCCCTAACCCTTGTTTGTTGTTCTTAAAAAAAAAAAAAAAAAGTGTATGTGTGTGTGTGTGTGTGTGTGTGAGAGAGAGAGAGAGAGAGAGAGAGAGAGAGAGAAGGAGGGAGAGTGCTGAGCTTCTGACACTCAAAGGCAGTATCACACAAGAGTGCAAAGACCGCACAAGGCTATTGTTTTGAGAGAGTTTATCTTCTTGTTATGCTGTAAGGCAGCTGGGAGGACTCAGCACCCACCTGTCTCTGAAACCTTCTTAAAAGGGTGGCTGGGGAAACAGTTCAGTGGCTAAGAGCATTTGCCGCTCTTTCCGAGGACTAGATGAGCTGACTCCAAACACCCGTGTCTCAATTGCCTGTAACTCCAGCACCAGGGACTCTGATACCTCTGACCAATGTGAACACCTGCACTCATAGGCACAACCCACACACAGAGACACAAATGCACTTCAATAAAAAGAAACATCTTAAAAAGAAAATTATGAATTTCATTCCCAGACTCAACTAACGGTAGAGAGAACCAACCTTACAAAGTTGCTGTCATAGTGTTGTCTGTGGTGTATGCGCGCACACACACACACACACACACACACACACCACCGCCACCACCACCACCACCATCACATTAAAATATTTTTCCCAAAACTAAAAATAAATCTAGAAGAGAGCCCCAAGCTGAGTCCTATGTACCAAGGATTATTATTTCCTGCATTAGTAAGCACTTTCCGTGCTTCGTACGAGCAGTAACTGAACTGCTTCCTTAGGAACTGGCTCATTTTGCTTACAGCACCTGAGAAATGTTGCTGTGAAGACAAAGGCAAGCTAACTGACTCACATAGCGGGTGGCTAAACAGCTGTCATGTAAACAGGCCCATGTGACCCACCACTGGACCACACTGCCTCCCAGAAATCAAGCAGGAACAAAAAGCAGTGAATCCAGAAAACAGGCAAAATCAACACTTAAGAAATGTAGAGTGGCTTCTGATAGAACTCCAAGGGTCCAGACCCCTGGGTAATTGTAAATGGCAACACAGTAACAGAGACTGTGAGAGTGTTCTTTGACTAAAGCAGAAGTCATTTCCAAGCTGAGCCTTCAGTCTCTGCCAGAAGTTAGAACCAGCTTCCCTAGACTCACAGCAGAAAGTCGAAAAGAACTCCAGGGGGAAGGTTTGGGCAAATGTTTGATTTGTTGACATTTTAAAAAGAGCAATAGAGAGTTCTATCTACTTTTTTCTCCTTCTTCCTACCTTGATCAGGAATTAAAGCAGGGCCCTGAACCATGAGATCATAAATCTGAAGCATTAAAAAAAAAAAAAAATACTGAGGAAAGAAAAAAAAAAGTGTAAGGAGGATGTGGATTCAGAGGACAGCTGAGAGAAGGGGACACAACACAGCCTTCACCTACCTACAGATGAGTCGTTGGAGGACACACCTTTCAGCTCTGCATATTCCTACAGGCAGCAGTCCAGAATTAACTGCATCCATCTTTATTTCATTTCTTCCAAGAAGAATGAGCAACAATTCAAGTCAACAATTCATACATGATTCATTGTACCCCCTCCAATGTCTCACTTTTTCTACTAGATAAAACATTTTGTGAGTTTATAGAAAAATTGAAAAGCACAGAAAGTAGACTTCCATTTTTTTTTCAACAAGTCAGTCTTGTACATACTTTAGGGTGTATTTGTATTTCTGCTCACATGGACCTCCAGTGTCTTCTTTTCGTGCCACTTTAAACTTGTGAAAAACGAGTTGATTTGTGCTAATTTTCAAGAATAAAAAGCAAAACAGTGGCAGCCTAGGCCTACGGGGGCATTTGAGCTGTAGAATCACCCTAGAATCACAGAATATGCTCTTAGTGCACAAGACCCTGAGCTAAATGTAATGTTCAACAACCTTCATTCCCCAAATATATATATATATACCAAAATAGATGTTGCTCTAAAAATTTCGAGTGGGAAACTCAAGTGTTTAGGTTACTATGGCAATTCAATACTCCCATAATAAACTAATTGGCTATAAATTTTTAGCATCTACCACAGGTTCATCTGTGGGCTGGGCTATGATGATAACTTTTAGAAATAGTTCCAATCTGTAAGCTGTTTTTACTCACTAGTGCATGGCTTGTTCTACTAGGTCAACTTGTTGTTCCCCTCAGAGTGGGGATATCTAGGACACAGGTTCTTCAACACAGAATCATGTAGAGTGCTTAAGAAAGAGACTGGGCAGATTGCCTGTGGCAAGACCCAGCTTGTGATGGAGTCAGACCCAGAATTTGAACAACTGTTCTAAAGTTCAGGAGGAATCTTTCTATTTCTCTCCATCTAAGCACCAACTAAGGACAATGCATGGACTAGATGTAGGCCCTCTACACAGATGTAGCCAATGGGAAGCTGACTCTTCATATGGATCCCCTAGTAAGTAAGAGAAATGGGGGCTGATGCTCACATGGACTCTGATGCGTGCTTTTAGATCACTTTCTCCTGTCGGGGTTACCTCACCAGGCCACAGGGAAAGAGAAACTGCTCAGTTCTGATTCAACTTGACCTGATAGGGTGGTTGGGGGGTGTGGGGCTCCTGTTCTCCAAGGAGTAGGGGATGGGGGATGGGGAAACAGGAAGGGGTGGGTGGGACCAAGAGGACAAGAGGGAGGGGGCTAAGACTGGGATGTAAAATGAATAAATAAAAACTAAAATTTTTAAAAGCTTATGAATATGTCTTTTAACAAATAAAATATTATATTATAGAATTATATTTCTGTATTTTCATAGTTTATATTATCATACCACTAATAAAAGATGTTACCTAAAATACAGATCTTTAAAACATTTACATTATATTATAATATTTTATTTAATGACCTGTATCATTACTTGTTTATTGCTAGTTGTAAATAATTGACATTATATGCAATTTTTGGTAACTCTTCACATTCAATTAAAGCTATTTTATTAATCTCTTTTCAAAATCTTTTCCGTAAAGATTATTTCACCAGAATAATTCAAAATTCATACTTTAGATTATCACAACAGAAATACAGCATGCTTTCCCTCAATCATCTTTCACTTAAAGAAATCTGATTTATAAATATACTTCACTTTGTTGTTTTTTTTTTTTAATTTCTTTACTTGGTTTATCTTGGCCCTTTTCATTTCTTGTATGTGATCTGCTCTACTCTATTACTAAGTTGAACTTTTTAGCTATGATTAGAAAGTGCTTATCATAAAAAGAAGTAATGTAAAGATGATTTCCACAAGGTTCATGCAGTGTTACTAAATATTAAGGGCAGTTTGAGTAAAATGGGAACTATTGAAACTATAGACATTTCAGTGAAATATAGCCAAGCAGATACATAATAAACATGATTTGTTGTCTTATGAAACTAGTCAGTTCTCTCTGTCTTCTTTACAAAACCATGCCTTCCCAGTCACATCACCTTATCCAATGTCCCTTCACCTCACATAGTTCTTCCTGCCATGACGGCTTGCAGGTGGCATTGTTCCTAATTTCAGTGTCATGTCACTTTCCACTCCTGTTATACTCCAAACTGCTAATGGGAACATCCTCTAGAATAATTTTTGCAACATCATAACCCTGCCTCGGTATCTCTAGCTCATTCTCAATCACTTAACTTTGATGACTTTTTTTTTTTTATTCCTGCATGGATCTGCCTGAGTCATCGATGCTATTACCCCAGCTGGGAAAGGAGAAAAAGAACAGAGAGGACTACATCACAGTGAATCTGAAGCAAAGAGAGAGGTTGCCTGAGCTTGCAGGGTTTTTCCATCCTCTCTCTTATCCCATATGACCACACGCATGGCACCACCCTCACTCTGTGGGTTTTGATCCTTATCTAAGCTCTCCAGGAAATACACCTAAGGGCAGCATTTACTAATTATTCTCCTACATAGTTCCCAAGCCAATCAAGTTGACAAAAATAACTATCAGAAGTCTCTAACACTGTGTAAAAGTACAATTTCTGTATCCATTCCTCAACTGAGGGACATCTGGGTTGTTTCGAGGTTCTGGCTATTACGAATAAAGCTACTATGAACATGGTTGAGCAAATGTCCTTGTTGTGTACTTGAGCATCTTTTGGGTATATGCCTAGGAGTGGTATAGCAGGATCGTGAAGAAGCACTATTCCTAATGGTCTGAGAAAGCGACAGATTGATTTCCAAAGTGGTTGTACAAGTTTGCATTCCCACCAGCAATGGAGGAGGGTTCTTCTTTCTCCACAACCTCTCCAGCATGTGTTGTCACTTGAGTTTTTGATCTTAGCCATTTTGGTAGGTGTCAGGTGAAATCTCAGGGTCTTTTGATTTGCATCTCTCTGATGGCTAAGGACATTGAACATTTCTTTAAGTGTTTCTCTGCCATTCTGTATTCCTCTACTGAGAATTTTCTGTTTAGCTCTGTACCCCATTTTTTTAATCCGATTGCTTGATTTGCTGCTTTTTAACTTCTTTAGTTCTTTATATATTCTGGATATCAGCCCTCTGTCAGATATAGGGTTGGTGAATATCCTTTCCCAGTCTGTAGGCTGTCGTTTTATTTTGATGACTATGCCCTTTGCTTTACAGAGGCTTTTCAGTTTCATGAGGTCCCATTTATCAATTTTTGCTCTTGGTGTTCTGTTCAGGAAGTTGTCTCCTATGCCAATAAGTTCCAATGTCTTACCCACTTTTTCTTCTAACCATTTTAGTGTATCGGGTCTTATGTTGAGATCTTTGATCCACTTGGACTTTAGCTTTGTGCAGGGTGATAAATATGGATCTATTTTCATTTTTCTAATTGTAGACATCCAGTTGGACCAGCACCATTTGTTGAAGATGCCGTCTTTTGTCCACTGAATGGTTTTGGCTTCTTTGTCAAAAATCAAGTATCCATAGGTGTGTGGGTTTATTTCTGGGTCTTCTACTCAGTTCCATTGATCCACTATTCTATTTCTATGCCAATACCATGAAGATTTTAATTACTATTGCTCTGTAGTACAGTATGAGATCAGGGAATACTACTCAGCAATTAAAAACGAGGAAATCATGAAATTTGCAGGCAAATGGTGGGACCTAGAAACTATCATCCTGAGTGAGGTATCCCAGGAGCAGAAAGACACACATGGTATATATTCACTTATATAGACCTATAAGATAGGATAAACATACTGAAATCTACACCTAAAGAAGATAAACAAGAAAGAGGACCCAGGGTAGATGATCAATCCTTGCTTAGAAAGACAAATGGGATGGACATTGGATGTAGGAGCAAACAAGTAACAGGACAGGAGCCTACCACAGAGGTCCTCTGAAAGATTCTATCTAGCAGTGTATCAAAGCAGATATTAAGACTCATAACCAAACCTTCGGCAGAATGCAGGGAATCATAAAAGGGGGGGGGGGAGTTAATATGACCTGGAGAGGACAGGAGCTCCACAAGGACCAAATATATCTGGGCACAGGGGTCTTATATGAGACTGTTTCTCCAACCAAGGACCATGTATGGATATAACCTAGAACCTCTGCTCAAATGTAGCCCTTTGTAGCTCAGCATCCAAGTGGGTACCCTAATAAGGGGAACAGGGACTGTTTCTGACATGAACTCAATGGCGAGCTCTTTGACCTCCCCGTCCCCCTGAGGGAGGAGCAGTCCTGCTAGGCCACAGAGGAGGACTTTGCAGCCAGTCCTGAAGATACCTGATAAACCAGTATCAGATGAAAGGGGCGGAGGTTCTCCCCTATCAGTGGACTTGGAAAGGGGCAGGGAGGAGATGATGGCATGGCGGGAGGATGGGATTGGGAGGGAAAGAAGGAGGGGGATACAGCAGGGATACAAAGTTAAGAAACTGTAACTAATATTAAAAAAATAAAAATTAAAAAAAAGAAGTCTCTAACAATCAACACTTAAGATTCTACATTATTTTCTTCCAAATCTTAAAATGGACGGCGTTATTCTTTAATATGTGGTGCACTGCACTGCCTGTGCTTAGTCTTTGAAGCAGCTTCTGTTTTTGAACTACCTCAGGGTAAAACACACAGCTTTTCCCCAGGTGGTGAGTCAACTTTTCCTGAACAAATATATATTCACCCTAGATAGAGTAACCAGTGAAAGATCCCTCAGTAAGCTCACCTCCTTGGCAACCAAAGAGGAGACTTGAAGAGCTTACTGACAGGAATAGGAGTTAGCCCAAAATAGCTGCAGCCCTGTAAAGTCTCTTCCCAGTGTGGATGGTGACTTCCCCGCATCGGTGTAGACTGAGCTCTCCTTCAGTTCCACCCTCTGTATCCTAGTACCTCTTGGGTCCGCATGCAGCTTGAGCTTGGGTGGGCTGCAGCCGCAGCAGGGAGCGACCAGAATCTTGACTGGGGTTTTAATGTTCCTCCTCTCCCATTCTTGTGGGGTGATGTCAATAGGCCCAATCATGTGGAGAGTCTCTTGTGGATAAATGACAGCTGTTCTGGTGACAACACCCACGGTCATTAGGCTAGGGGGAGGGGTGTTCCACACCACCAGGAAACGGCCTAACAGGAAACCTTAACGATGAAGTGGTTGGTAAGCACAAAAGAACGGAAACAAAACATGGCTCTGCAACTGTACAAAAAGCATTCTTACACCAGTCTTTTTTTTTAATCTTTAGAGCACATTTGTAAAAAATCAAGAGCGTTAATATCAAAGGACAAATATTAAAGCACATCACTCTATAAAAATAATGACAGAAAACCTGAAGCCATTGCAAGCTGACTGAGAAGTTACCTCAAACCCACAAAATGAAACTTCTTAAGACTCCAAAACAGAGAAAGAATAGAGGAGGAAGAAGTCTGCTTGGAGGACAAATGGCACTCTACGGGTAGATGGTTGGGAAAGAAATGTGTGTCCATGGTGGGGCTTGTCCTCTGTGGATAAGTGACACAAAGCTGAGGATACAGAGCTACTGGCACACAGAAACCAATTGTGCCAGCAATCAATGCACAGTCGTACCGAGATCTCTGGAATCAATGTCTGGCTTCTGGCATGGCAAATTTTTATTTCAGGACTGAAAAAACTGGAGGGCAGTGTCATGAAATCTTTCTCATCTTGGCACACACACATCTCTATTCCACTGAGGAGAAACAGCTGTGCACAGATGTTTGAGGTTGCCAAGACAGAAGAAAGTACAAGGTGAAATTCCAAGAATTGCGGAGTGTCACTGTGGTGGACAGATAGAATGCACCTACCGGTCTCCCCCATCACGTCTTGTGGAGGTAATGTGGTAAAACCGGCTTCCATAAAGAGCTGAGGTAAATCAGTGCGCCCTGCCAAGGCTCAGTCCTGGTTTATACAAGTAGAAATGATACCGTGCCCTGAGCTAAGGCCAAAAAGGCACATCAACCCTGTCTGCTTCTACTGTGAGGCAAGCGTGCAGAATAGAGGAAGACAATGCATAGCTATCATCCTTTTCCTCTTTCATTTCTCATGTACTCCTTGATAAAGGAACCCTGGGAAATTTCTGTACTTACCTGGATAAGGTCCTAAAACTGCCTGTAAAGTATGTATGTCCTGCGATGACAGTGGCCTTGTTTTTTCTTTCCTCTATGACAGCATTCACACTCAAACTCTCCCAAATGTTACATGATAATAGTTCAAAATATCACAAACACACACACACACACACACACACACACACACACACACACCTGAAAATTTTCCACAACAAAATGATTTAGTTCTAGGTACATTTTTTTTCAACATCTGTCAGCCCTGCACTCAACCTTCCTTGCATAATCTAGCCATCTGCCCTCTTAGATGCATATGGTCTGTGACCTGAAATAAAGCCAGCCTCACACCATTAGATCTATGAGAGCCCAAGACGCCTTTGCTAATTTACCTCCATTCTTTCCCTTTTCCCTTCCTACTACGATATTTGTTTCTCCTGATCTGTTTGTTTGTTTGTTTGTTTGTTTGTTTGTTTGTTTGTTTTTCAAAAAAGGCTGGTCAATCCAGGTTACTCTCTTAGTGTATGAGACCAGACACCTTTTCCTGCACACATCCCCCTTCTCAATTCATTCTTTCTCTCCCACCTTTGGCTCATCCTCCGTGCTTCCAGGAAGGGAAGCACAGCAGTCGCTGCTGAAGTTCCTGTCTTACCGTATCACGAGAACCCCGGTTCTTCCACAGACCTTTCCTCATCTGTCTTAGGAGCTGAATTTGCAGTTTTCAGTCCCAATTTTTAGTGAGTCCATTTTATCAGAATATGACATAGTCCCTGTTTCTTATTCTCCCTTTCAGTATTAGTGGTAACCTTAGAACAGAATTTTACTCACTTTCTTGTTCCTTTGTACTTTAGTGATGGTACTGTCAGCCTCAGCGTAGGAAAAAAAAAAAAAAAAAACAAAAACAAAAAACAAAACAAAAAAAAAAAACAAAATTTTGTAACATAAAGGGGAAGGTGATTTGACCAGCCTACAGCAGGTGCATGACAAAACTAGACCTGTTGCTATGCTACCTTCTTGCTTGTGTGTTAGTTTAAAAGTGTAAGTTTTCATTTGATGCCTCTAACTTCAGTTGTGGTGTTTTGTGTCCTTGATCATCACCAGGTTCAGGATAAACCTTCAGATTCCATGGAAGTTGACCACTGATATCAAAATTTAGTGGGGAAGCTACTTTTTACATGTGGAAGATGCATATAAAATAGGGAACATATGTTTGTGTTCTGAACTTGAAAGTGTGGAATCATAGCTTCAGAGTGTTTTTCAGACTACAATAGAAACTCTCAACTATTTGGCAAACCTGAAGCCACTGGGATTATTGTCACAAAATCAGCAGACTAGACTAATCCCTGACATTCATGCATAACAAAATGGCCTACAATATGTTGAAAAGAAGCACAGAGATGGGTCAAGCATATATCAAAAAGATACTATCAGGAGTGGATAAGAAGCACTATGAAACAAACAGAAGAACACTGAAGCATTGTATCACCCCGAGAACTAGAGAAAAGAAAACAAAGAATCCTTCGAGCCAACCGGCAAATATTAACAGGTTCTTTTATCTTTCCTTTTGAAGCATTGTTGAAACTGTCAAGACAGGATTTCCCAGGCTCTGTAAGGTTTTGTGGCGTTTCTGTTCTCTTTCCCTTGGGAAGTTCAGAAGCATATCAGCGGCATAAGTCAAGCACTGGAAAAGAAATTAAGCCTTCTGACACCTTGATCCTTTGACTTCTGACCTCTGGAATGTGATAAATGCGCATCCACTGTGTCTTGCTATAGCAACCCTACATAACAGAATATCCATGTGGAGAATTTTGCCTCTATCATGATTGTCAACTGATTGTCTCAGCCACGAAGAGTGGGTCACAACTAACCTAATTTTATATCTGTGTTTATTATTTTAATGGATTTTTTTTTTAGGCTGCAATATGGGAAAGCTAGGGAAAAATCTATACTAAATTGCACACACTGGATAAAAAAAAAAAAAACCATTAGGGTGGTCAAGGAGCTTGTTATACACTGACTTTTCTTTCTGTGAAATTAAATTGAAAATAAATACCTGTTTCTTAGAGAGGTTGTTTCCCTTTTCTCAAGTTCAGCTTTATGTTGGAACCAAGAGACCGTGATTTCAAAGTATTTCATTATCTTTAAAATGCAAAATAATGCAGTAAAATACACATCACGTTAATGGTGCATAAATTGAATAAGAAGTAGACCAATGAGATTAACAGGGGGAAAAATGAACAAATTAAATCCAGAGTCATCAGGAACCATAGTCGTTATCTAGCTGTACCAGGTTGCCAGCTATCTCCCTTGGCTTCCTCCCTCTTCTCTACTTCCACTTAGTGCATGGAGTTTCTCAGCTGAGATGATTTGCTGTACATAACATGTGACACTTATCAGTCCTTACACACTCTAAAACAGTCACCAAGTTTCCCAGTTTCCCTCATGAAAGCCCTTTCATTGTGATGCCGGTGTTTCCAGTGATTTTTGTTTCACTCGTACATTGCTTAAAGACAAAATAAATAAACAAACAAACAAACAACCAAATGGATGAACAAATAAAATATTAAGCAATGCTTTTTCAGATGTTTCCTTGTCCAAGCCAAGAAAATATTAATTCAAAAGCATCTGGGCCATTTCCATGACTTTCATACTCTTGAACTCCTGGATGCCAGATATTTTGTTTCTGAGAAGACAAAGAAAATGCTACAGGTTTCATTTTAACCTTTTGTTCTTAACTGGCACAATAACCACATACCACCATGAGACTATATAATAATTCAATGTACATATACAATGTGTAATGATCAAATCAGATCAGTCAGCATTTCTCATCCCTTAAACATTACTTGTTTCCTTGATCCTAAGAACTTGGAACTCTTGTGTCATTATTTCAAAAACATGTATACATTGGTCTAAATTATGCTTAATGCTACTTTTGTTTTCACAGTGAATTTCAGTATTTACTTAATTTTTAAGCAATTTGCTGTAAGAATATTCAAAATGAGCAATGACTATTTAATGTATTTGGTTGGTGGTGTTATGGTGATTTGAAAATTTTAAATAATTCTTTGATCACTAATACCTATAAAGTTTTTATTTTCAAAATTAAAATATTTTGAATCTCCTGTATCTCACAGGAGACCATGTGAAAATTTTGACTTATAGCACTCTAATTTTATTATTATTATTTTGTTACATGTGATATCAACAAATTACCTAACATAGGTTGATTTACAGAAACCCGGAATATAAAGCCTTGTGAGGAAAAGATGAAGTCTGGAGCCAGAGAGTGAGCAGATGCTTAGTCCAAAAAGCCCCACTCTGCACACAAACATGAGAGGCACCAAGGGGCAGGTCCACAGTGCTGTAAGCATGGAGTTTAAGCAGCAGTGGATGAGATCTGGAACAATTCAAATGTCATTCAATGTTGCTATTTATGTGCAGAGAGAGGAGAAAGGGGGAAAGAGGCAGAGACAGAGAGAGAGGGATATATATATTTTTTTTTCCACATATAGAGAAAGAGACTGACGAACAGACATGTAGAAAGACACACAAATAAGACAGATCTAATGTGCTCACTCTTCTGCCATTTATGGATCCATTTTCTCTGGATTTTCTTCCTTCCTTGGATGTGTATGCAGGTGGGAATGTATCAGCCGAAATCATGATCTAAGTATATCACATAGTAATATTTTTCAGAGAGTATGCCTTTAAATAATGTTCTACAAACTCTTCATTAACAGGAGCTATTCTTAACTGAATATATAATTAGATATCGGAGCAGTGAGCTTTTCTCTAAATTGTCCAGCACTCTCGAAGAATGCTGGGAAAACGTTTGCTTTTAAAGATAAGAGACAGTTTTTGTAGTTTCAGAACGTTAAGATCCGATGATGGATACCTCATGATTATCCCAACCTTTGTGTCAGATGAATCCCTCTCCCACTGTATGTGACTTGCTCAATTTTGGCCATGTTCACGGGCTTTTCATACAACTATCTCCATGTTTTTATCCTCAGATCTAATCCCATTTTCTCCAACAAGCTTTTCTATTCTACTAATAGTCTCTATACGTGATTCCTATCAATAAGCCTTATTCTATTCTGTATGGTAGGTGCCTGCCAAGATGCAATAGAAACAGTAAATGCCTTACACAGAAAAATTCAATAGAGATAAAGCTTGGAATCAGAAATCAGGAGTATAAGAGGCAGAGGCAGTAGAGGCTACGTAGAAACAGTGTCTTCCGGATACAGCTGGACAGCTGCACAATCACAGGCGTTCATACTGGCGTGGTTGTGACAGCACACACAAAAGACATATGCAGCCTGGAGATTAAGAACACTAGCTGTTCTTCCAGAGGTCCTGAGTTCAATTCCGTGTGTGTGTGTGTGTGTGTATGTGTGTGTGTGTGTGTGTGTGTGTGTGTGTGTGTGTACATGTTGTAAGTATATTAGCAGCATTTAACAATGTTAAATTTGTAAAAGAGCTGGCAAAGACTTGGTCCCTCAAAGTACTCAATAAATATTTTAACTAATTAATGCAGTTTGTATCTTTGGACAAGAATATATTTAGGAAAACAAAATATACTAAGTATTAAGTGTTTTCAACAAGGATTATGAGTGTTTAACCACTCCATTGTTCAGTGGTGGGCTTAATGACTGACAATCTTCTAAACTTAGGAAAAGCACCCTCCCCTAAATCAGCCACTAATCAGATCTCCCTGCCTCCTTATCCCAATAGTTTGTGCTGTGACATTTCCTAATGATAATTGCTTTGTAAGAAGTGAATTGCCTTGGTGCTGAAACATGTTTGCTAAAAGAGGACAGGCAAGAAAAAATGCCTCGTGATGCCATGAACATTGAGGCTCTTTAACAAGCAACATCTTGTACAGGTGAGATGCTTCGGCCATAATCAAAATCACCTCTGACATTTCCAAAGGTCGCAACAAATCTCTTCATAGTAGCTATATTTTCAATGTAGTGGAAGGAAGACTTCTGAAAGTCATATTTAGGCTACAGGACACAAAGTCATCTTAGCTCAGGACCCCTCAGGGGGAAAAAAATCAGGAATAGTTAGAAACATACTTTGAAATTCATTATCAATACTTTGAGAATAGTCACAAAGTTCAGCACTGAATGTGTTTAGGACTATTTACTAAGAACCTGGAGCTATTTGCTATATTCGTTTGGTCCTAGAATGGCTAGCACTGTTACCCTGTTCTATGACTCCATACTCCTAGCCAGGACATCTCATTGATCCCTTATCTCACGGTGCCGACTGACATTCCAAGGTGACAAAGAACCTTGTCTTTTTCACCATATTGTTGGCTTGAGAATTGCCAGGCGCCACATATGTGGGCATCACACTGCTTTCAAGGTCGTATATTGTGAAGCTGGGATGATGCTAAACTGAGGATTCCTTTGGCCTCTCTGTCAGCTCACTCACAGTGTGGAGAAAGGCTATTATAGGAACAAACACACGACAGAAGAGAGATTAACCGGAGGAAAAATTACCATTCTGAATCCACAGCGCTTCTAAAGAATACCTTACCCATTTGAAAATAACCACACAAATGTTTCAATATGTTCCCACTAAAACTAGATTAAAGTGTATCTTTCAAGGGAACAGTATCTTTTTATCACATTTATTCAGTGTGTGAGTGTGTGTGTGTGTGTGTGTGTGTGTGTGTGTGTGTGTGTGTGCCACATCAATGAACAACTTGTGGGTTACAAGGTCTGCGGATGAACTCATGTTGTCAGGCTTGGTAACAAGCGCCCCCACACACTGAGCCATCTCACCAATCTTCAGTGTAACAATACGTTGCTCAGACAACTTAGTTCTGTTGTAGAAAACAGCTATTCATATTTACTATTGATACGTGTAATTATTTCAGCGGTTGTTATTTAACCCGCTACCATATCGATAAAAGACACAGACACATGTTAGAATTTGAAAATGCCCATACACGGAAAATGGGCAGAAACTAACCCCTAAGACATCTTTTACCTCTCAGCCCCACAACCCATGCCACTTGCTTTAGTTATTCCTATCTGGGTTACTTCACACCCATAATTCCCATATATACTAGCATATGCTTTTCATCTGAGCTGCATCTCTCCATTGCCCATCCTCAGAGAGACTCCTCTTGGCCATGTGGTTCTTCTTTCCACTAACCCATAAAGACTCTCCTTCTTCTGTTCCTTCTTCCTCCGCCTCTCCCCATGATGCCCCTGTCCTCCAAGCCCCCAAACCACTCCTCTTCTGTGCCGCCTAGGGATAGGCATTTATTAGCCAATCGGGTAACTGGAAAGCAAGGTTACACAGCATCCCTTGTTATATGTGAGCATATACCAACAGTAAAAATCTTGGGGAGCAAGCAATTAACATCTGACTACATGGCGGCTCTAGATCAACCACCGCATAGTTCACTTAAGGAAAAGCAAAACTAACATTTTTAGGGAAAGTCTTAAAGACTTCTTTTTAACATTTTTTATCTATTTGTTAAATTTTTATACATACATACATTTTAATCATATTCACCCCATCTCTTCCTCCCCTCTCCCTTGAACCTACACAACATGCTTTCCCCCAACTCTCTCTCACACCCTCTCTCTCTCTCTCTTTCTCCTTCCCTCCCCCCCCAAGTACAAATCGTTCTACTTGCATGTGCGTGAATGTGGGACAAGCAACTAAGCAGTGGTTCTCAACCTGTGAGTCAAGACCCCTTTGAGAGTTGAATGATCCTTTCACAGGGGTCACCTAAGACCATCAGAAAACACAGATAGTTATATTTAAATTCGTAGCAACGGCAGAATTATAGCTATGAAGTAGCAATGAAAATGATCTGGGGGTCACCACTACATGCAGAACTGTACTAAACGGCCACAGCTTTAGGAAGGTGGGGGAACCACAGCCTTTGAGCCCCCGCAGACTTCCAGGCCCTCTTCATCAAGATTCCGTGAGCCTTGAGGCTTGAGGGCTCCTGCAGGCGCCCCACTTAGGGATAATCCGTCAATTTACTCTTCTCAGCACTTCGACTAGTGATGAGTCTCTTCATTTGCTGCTGCCTACCCCAACAAGAAGCTTCCCTGATCAACACTGAGGGCAAGATGGGGTGGGTGGCGGCGGACGGTGGTGGTGGCCCACACCTATAATCCCAACACTCTGGAAGGCAGAGGCAGGCAAATGTTTGTGAGTTCGAGGCTAGCCTGGTCTACAAAGTGAGTTCAGGACAGCCAAGGCTACACGCAGAGAAACCCTGTCTCGATAAAACAAAAACAAAAAGACTCAGGGCAGCCCAGGCTTATGGCTATAAACATAATATTTAGAAGACAATTTTACAACATGACAGCTGAGAAAAAAAAATGGTAACAGGTTCTATTCTAGGAAATATGACCACCCGTCATGACCTTTGGACCATTGTCTACCCATGCAGAGGACCTCCTTTGAAACTCTCTTTTTTTTTCCCCTTTTCATTATATTTTTAATTAACTTCCAATGCACTGGGTTTCCACAGATTTTTTAAAATACCTTAGTCTTGTTTAACCTACAGACCATCGCTCCTTTCACTATCAGTGTGATTCCATCTCCACATAAACATTTTTTTTTAATTTCTTATTGATTCTTTGTGAGTTTCACATATGAGAGAGAATACTTATCATTTGTCTTTCTAGACCTGGGCTATCCCACTTAATATAATATTTTCCCATTCCATCCATTTTGGGGAAAAATTATAATTTCATTCTTTGTTGCTGAATAAAATTCTACTATGTCTGTGTATCACATAAGACTGTTTTAAAGATTCAGTCACTATTGACATATGATGTTCTTGGTGGCATAAGTAGATCTAGACGGCTCTAAACAATAAAAAATAAAACTACACACAGTTTGCTGGTTTACAGTAATGGTGCCTTTTTGGAGTTGGGGATGTGTTATTGTTCTTATTGATGTTGATTGAAGTAGGGACTCACATATCACATGTCATCTTCAAACTTCTAATAAAGACATTAGATTTCTGACCTCCCTGCCTCCATCTCTCCAGCAATAAGAATACAGGAATGTACCATCATGCCTAGTCCATGTGCTGCTGGGGAACAGACTTGGGGCCTCATGCATGCTAGGCAAGCACTCTGCATCATTAATTTTTTTAATCCCTTAATCTTTAACTACTGTTTTATAGAAAAAAAAAAAAACAAATGTTTGATTTACCAATAAAGACTGAGAAGCCAGATGCTGGGGTGAAAGCCTACTTGCTCAGAGAGGCAGAGGAGGCACGCAGGTGACTTTTCTCAGCTCATGTTCCAGGTCTTTCTTAGTTCACATCCCAGATGGAAGATGGAAAAAGCCAAAACTACCTTCTTCTCCTTCTCCTCCTCCTCTTCCTACTCCTCCTTCTCCTCTTCCTCCTACTCCTCCTCCTCCTCCTGGCAGCTGGCTTTTTGCTCTACCTCTTGACCTAGGGTTGACCTTATTTAGCTCTTGGATTAAAGGTGTATACTAGGGCTGAGCCTAGTATTTGTTTACAGTAAATAGAAAACTCTTGGGTTAAAAGTGTGTCTTAGGGCTGAGCCATTCTACAACTAGAAACAGGTTTTTACAGTTTCAGTGTAAAAAGTTTCACAGTCTCAGGGTTCACAATAGGATCAAATATTAACTTTTGAAATAACTTTTGTGGATATAAAACATAGATATAAAATGCAGTACAAAGTTTAAATTAGTGAAATAGTGTAGAGCAGTAAATTCCAACTGCCTCCCTTCTCCAAAAACAAAAAGTGTGTTCACAAAGAAACTTCAGAATATGGCTTTTTGTTTTTCAGAATAAAGATCTTTGCAGAAACAAGATATGAGATAAAGTCATCCTAGGTCAGAACAGTTCCAACTCCAAGGATGAGTGTCCCTATGACAGGAACGCATGAAGAATAGGCCACATGAAGCCAGAGACAGATACTGGAGTGATGTGGCCATAAGCCAAGGACCACTGACAACCAGCAGCTGCTGAGAAGCATAAAAGCAAGGAAGAGGCAAAGAGAAATCTTTTCTCTTTGATGTACCATCATATACCATCATGCCCAGTCCATGTGCTGCTGGGGAACAGACTTGGGGCCTCATGCATGCTAGGCAAGCACTCTGCATCATCACAAGCAGATCAACAGAACAAGATAATTTGAACACAGGGAACTTCCCAGAGACTCATACTCCAACCAAGGACTATTTGTGGAGATGACCTGGAACCCCTGCACAGGTGTAGCCCATGGCAGTTCAGTGTCCAAGTGGGTTCCATAGTAATGGGAAGAGGGACTGCCTCTGACATAATCTGATTGGCCTGCTCGTTGATCACTTCCCCCTGAGGGGGGAGCAGCCTTACCAGGCCACAGTAGAGGACAATGCATCCACTTTTGATGAGAACTGATAGACTAAGATCAGAAAGAAGGAGAGGAGGACCTCCCCTATCAGTGGACTTGGGGAGTGGCATGCATGCAGAAAGGGGAGGGAGGGTGGGATCAGCAGGGGAGGAGGGAGGGGCTCATGGGGGGATACAAAATGAATAAAGTGTAATTAATAAAAAAAATAAAAGATTTAAAAAAAAATGAAAGAGAAGGGGATTAACCTTGCCCACATCTTGGCTGCAGACTTGCAGCCTCTAGAGCAGATTCTCAACCTTCCTAACACTGTGACCCTTTAATACAGTTCCTCCATTGTGGTAACCCCCCCAACCATAAAATTATTTTATTTCTATTTCATAACTGTAGTTTTGGTACTGTTATGAATTGTAATGTAAATATCTGGTATGCAGGATGTCTGATATATGATTCCTGTGAAAAGGTCTTTGAAAGGGGTCACGACCCACAAACTGAGAACCACTGCTCTAGGTTGGTAGAAGAGCCATAAAGCCTACACTGATTTGCTATGACAACCTTAGAAAAGTGCTACATATTAAAACAAACAAACAAAAACAACATGTACTTCCTTAACTAATCCAAATGCACGTTTGTTGGTTTCCTTGTGACTATAAAGTCTAAGGTTTTAATACTATTCTTAGAAATCCTAACATCACACATATTTCTGGGTGTTAATGCTTTTGAGAGTTTTGACATGTTATTCCCTCAATAATTATTTTTTACTGAGTTCTTTCCCAGGGAGAGTGTGATTTTTTTGTTGTTGTTGTTACTAGGCTATACTTTTTCAACTTTTTGTTCTAGCTGGTTTTCTCTAGCTTTATTTTGAACAAAATGTCCTCTAAATGTCAATGTACACTCTCACACAGAAAAAAATGCTTATTACATCTTATAGTCAATAATTTATAAACATTTTCTACTTCTGCCTCATATATGGTTTGTCCGGGGTCTGTGGGTTTGTCGGCTCTCTTTCCTGTAATAACTTCCCATGACTTCTTTACTTGTATAAAAGGAGACTAGAAACAGTGTTGCAAGAACATGACATTGTTGCCAATACAGTTCTATTGCTTTAGTTTTTGGAATGTCTAGTTTTGAAATAAATTAATAATCTGAATAACATGAATTTGGTTTTTCTATTTCCTCCAAATGTGTTTCCTTACAAAGGTGATTTCTACATAACAGTTAGATAATAATTGTTTATTAGGATGGACAACAGAAAGACTTTCTAATATTGCTAGGGAGATATTTGCAGCTCTGAGTTCAGCAGTTGGATTTTCCTCCCACAGCACCCTATCTGCTGTGGACTCATCGACAACCACATCATGGGCAGAGCTAGACAACACTAAAGACCCTTTCTCCAGACCTTCTTAAAAATCAGCAAGATAAACCATAATGGCAAACAGAGTCTCTCAGTACTTAGTTTCTTCCACATGTATAATAGTACCATGACAATGAGCGGAAGAGTTCCCTAAATTGCTATCTATAAAAGAATTTCAGTGGCAGGATCTAAAAGAAAATTTATAGAAGAACTTGTATATCCTCTTGGGGAACATCTGCAGTATTCTACCAGATCAAGATCTCAAAAGGATTTTTTTATCTAAAAAAACAGGCTCAGAACTTCGAGTTACTAAGCTCAGAAGCACAGACGCATAATGCATATATTGAAGACATCTTTAACTGCTCTAATAAGAGCAAGGACTGCATAATTTGATGAAATACTCTTAAATACCCTAAATTTACCTTGCTAATCAATGATAGCATGTTGTGAAACTGATGTCAGGATCACAGTTACCTGTTGCAGACATTTCTAGTCTCTGGGATAAAATTAGGCTTCATGCAAACATAAGCAGAAGTACAACTTGACTATCATAGCTAAAGTTACTTTACAGCCTAGAGAAGCCAAAATTCAGAAGTTATGTTTATCCTTAGCCAAGATAAAACCGTTTCTAATATCCCATTCACATATCAGCACAGCAGGTCCACAACCTGACAAAGTGGGATAAGAGCAAACAAGGATCTAAAAGAAGAATTTGGAAGTATGTTTTCCTTTTTCTATTTTATGGAATAATTTGAGAAATATTGGTGTTCTTTTCTAAAAGTTTAATAGAATTGTAACATATCCATTTGGACCTGAGCGTTTTGTTTTGTTTTGTTTTGTTTTGTTTTGTTTTGTTTTGTTTTGTTTTGTTTAGAAGATCAATTATTGCTTCTTCCTCCCTGGTTATTATGGGCCTGTTTAAATTATTTACTTCATCTTGATTTAATTGTGGTAAGTCATATGTATTTATAGATTCATCCATTTCCTTTACATTTTCTAGTTTATTAGAATACAGATTCTTTTTTGATCTCCCATGCTCATGGCTTGGCAGGATTAACATAGTAAAAATGGCCATTTTACCAAAAGCAATCTACAGATTCAATTCAATTCCCATCAAATTACCAACACAATTCTTTACAGACCTGGAAAGAAAAATTCTCAACTTCATATGGAATAACAAGAAACCCAGAATTGCTAAAACAATCCTCTCCAATAAAATATCTTCTGGAGGTATCTCTATCCCTGATCTCAAGCTGTACTATAGAGCAACAGTAATAAAAACTGCATGGTACTGGCGTAGAAACAGAATGGTGGATCAATGGAATAAAATTGAAGACCCTGAAATAAACCCACACACTTATGGACACAATATTTTTAACAAAGTTGCCAAAATCATTCAATGGAAAAAAGACAGCATCTTCAACAAATGGTGTGGGTCTAACTGGATGTCTACAGGTAGAAAAAAATGCAAATACATCCATACTTATCACCCTGCACCAAACAAAAATCCAAGTGAATCAAAGACCTCAACATAAAACCAGACACACTAAACCTGTTAGAAGAAAAAGTGGGGAAGACCCTAGAACTCATTGGCACAGAAGACAACTTCCTGAATAGAACACCAACAGCACAGGCTCTAAGAGCAACAATCAATAAATGGAATCTCATGAAACTGAAAAGCTTCTGTAAAGCAAAGGACACTCCAAGTGGGTACATAGTAATGGGAAGAGGGACTGCCTCTGACATAATCTGATTGGCCTGCTCTTTGATCACCTCCCCCTGAGGGGGGAGCAGTCTTACCAGGCCACAGAAGATGACAATGCAGCCACTCCTGATGAGATCTGATAGACTAAGATCAGAAGTAGAGGAGAGGAGGACCTCCCCTATCAGTGGACTTGGGGAGGGGCATGTGTGAAGAAGGGGGAGGGAGGGTGGGGCAGGGAGGGGAGAAAGGAGGGGCTTATGGGGGGATACAAAGTGAATAAAGTGTAATTAATTAAAATAAAAATAAAAAATAAAAATATATATAAATAATTTTTTTAAAAAGAAACTGAAAAAAAAGCAAAGGACACTGTCGTCAGAACAAAACTTTTTTATTATTAATATTTATTGCAATTTATTCAGTTGGTATCCTGGCTGTGGCCCCCTCTCTCATATCTTCCCAATCCTACCCTCCCTCCCTCTTCTCCCCCTTCCCCTAAGCCCCTCTCCTAGTCTACTGATAAAGGAGGTCCTCCTCCCCTTCTATTTGACCCTAGCCTATCAGGTCTCAACAGGACTGGTTGCATTGTCTTCCTCTGTAGCCTAGCAAGGCTGTACCTCCCAGGGGGAAGTAATCTGAGAGCCTGTCACTGAGTTCCTGCCAGAAAAAAACCCTGCTCCCCTTACTAGGAACCTCACTTGCAGACTGAGTCTATGGGCTACACCTGAGCCAGGGTTTTAGGTTCTTGCCATGTATTGTCCTTGTCATTCTCTTCAGGGTGTCTTGTTTTGTTTTGTTGTTTTTTGTTGTTGTTGTTGTTGTTGTTTGGGGGTTTGTTTTGTTTTGTTTTGTTGGCTCTGTTGGTCTCCATTTGGAGTTCCTGTCCCAATGGATATAGAAATTGTGGTACATTTACACAAGGAATACTACTCAGCTATGGGCAGATGGCAGAGGAGGAGAACTCTCCCCTTTCGGTGGACTAGAAGGGGATAAAGGAGAAAGAGAGAGAGAGAGGGTGGGACTGGGAGTTGAGGGTGGGGGCTTCAAACGGGATATATACTAAATAAATTGTGAAAAAAAATAGAAATAAGTAAAAAAAGAAAAAAAGAAAGAAAGAGTACAGTTTTTTTTTATTTTATTTTTCTTTTTAGTTACATTTTGTTAACTCTGTGTCCCAGCTGTATCCCGCTCCCTCATTCCCTCCCCAACTCCACACTCCCTCCCTGGTCTCCTCCCTGCCCCTTTCCAAGTCCACTGATAGGGGAGGACCTCCTCCCCTTTCATTTGACCCTGTTTTATCAGGTATCTTCAGGGCTGGCTGCAAAGTCCTCCTCTGTGGCCTAACAGACTGCTCCTACCTTGGGGGGGGGGGTCAAACAGCCTGCCCTTGAGATCCTGTTAGAAATAGTCCGTGTTCCCCTTACTTTGGAAAACTACTTGGTTACTGAGCTACCACGGGCTACATCCGAGCAGAAGTTCTAGGTTATATCCATAGATGGTCCTTGGTTGAGTGTCAGTCAGAAAAGACCCTGTGCCCGGATATATTTGGTCCTTGTAGAGCTCCTATCCTTTCCATATCATACTAACTTCCCTTCTTTCATATGATTCCCTGCACTCTGCCGAGGGTTTGGTTATGAGTCTTAGTGTCTGCTTTGAAACACTGCTAGGTAGAGTCTTTCAGATGCCTTTTGTGGTAGACTCCTGTCATACATTCAATGCACATCCCATTTGTCTTTCTAAATGAGGATTAATCACCTTCGCCTGTGTCCACTTTCTTGATTATCTTCTTTAGGTGTGTAGATTTCATTATGTTTATCATATCTTGTAGGTCTATATAAGCGAGTATATACCAAATTTGTCTTTCTCCTTCTGGGATACTTCACTCAGAATGATCTTTTCTAGATCCCACCACTTGCCTGCAAATTTCATGATTTCCTCCTTTTTGATTGCTGAGTAGTATTCCATTGTGTAAAACTATCACAATTTCTGTATCCATTCTTCCGTTGATGGACATCTGGGTTGTTTCCAAGTTCTGGCTATTACAAATAAAGCTGCTATGAACATGGTTGAACAAATGTCCTTGTTGTGTACTTGAGCAAATTTTGGGTATATACCTAGGAGTGGTATAGCTGGGTCTTGAGGTAGCACTACTCCTAGTTGTCTGAGAAAGCACCAGATTGACTTCCAAAGTGGTTGAACCAGTTTACATTCCCACCAGCAATGGAGGAGGGTTCCCTTTTCTCCACAACCTCTCCAGCATGTGCTATCACTTGAGTTTTTCATCTTGGCCATTCTGATGGGTGTAAGGTGAAATCTCAGGGTCGTTTTGATTTGCATTTCCCTAATGGCTAATGAGGTTGAGCATTTCTTTAAGTGTTTCTCTGCCATTCAATGTTCCTCTTTTGAGAATTATCTGTTTAGCTTTGTTCCCCATTTTTTAAGTGGATTACTTGCTTTGTTGCTTTTCTGCTTCTTTAGTTCTTTATATATACTGGATATTAGCCCTCTGTCAGATAAAGGGTTGGTGAAGATTCTTTCCCAATCTGTAGGCTATTTGTTTTGATGACAGTGTCTTTTGCTTTACAGAAGCTTTTCAGTTTCATGAGGTCCCATTTAATGATTGTTGCTCTTAGAGCCTGTGCTGTTGGTGTTCTGTTCAAGAAGTTGTCTCCTGTGCCAATGAGTTCTAGGCTGTTCCCCACTTTTTTTTCCAACTGATTTAGAGTATCTGGTTTTATGTTGAGGTCCTTGATCCACTTGGACTTTAGTTTTGTGCAGGGTGATAAATATGGATCTATTTTCATTTTTCTGCATGTAGACATCCAGTTGGTCCAGCACCATTTGTTGAAGATGCTGTCTTTTTTCCATTGAATGGATTTGGCTTCTTTGTCAAATATTGAGTATTCATAGGTGTGTGGGTTTATTTCTGGGTCTTCTATGCGGTTCCATTGATCCTCCTTTCTGTTTCTATGCCAATACCATGCAGTTTTTATTACTGTTGCCCTGTAGTACAGCTTGAGATCGGGAATGGAGATACCTCCAGATGATCTGTTGTTGTACAGGATCGTTTTGGAGATTCTGGGTTTTTTGTTTCTCCATATGAAGCTGAGAATCTTTTTTTCAAGGTCTGTAAAGAATTGAGTTGGTATTTTGATGGGAATTGCATTGAATCTGTAGATTGCTTTTGGTAGGATGGCCATTTTCACAATGTTAATCCTACCAATCCATGAGCACGGGAGATCTTTCCATCTTCTGAGATCTTCTTCAATTTCTTTCTTCAAAGACTTGAAGTTTTTCTCAAACAGGTCTTTCACTTGCTTGGTTAGAGTCACACCAAGGTACTTTATGTTATTAGTGGCTATTGTGAAGGGTGTTGTTTCCCTAATTTCTTTCTCAGCCTTTTTGTCTTTGGTATACAAGAGGGCTTCTGATTTTTTTTTTTTGAGTTGATTTTGTATCCTGCCACTTTGCTGAAGGTGTTTATCAGCTGAAGAAGTTCTCTGGTTGAATCTTTGGGGTCGCTCATGTATACAATCGTATCATCTGCAAATAGTGACACTTTGACCTCTTCCTTTCCGATTTGTATCCCCTTGATCTCCTTTAGTTGTCTTATTGCTCTGGCTAGGACTTCAAGTACAATGTTGAAGAGATATGGAGAGAGTGGGCAGCCTTGTCTTGTCCCTGATTTCAGTGGGATTGATTTAAGTTTCTCTCCATTGAGTTTGATGTTGGCTATAGGCTTGCTGTATATTGCCTTTACTATCTTTAGGTATGTGCCTTGTATCCCTGATCTCTCCAAGACTTTAAACATAAATGGGTGTTGGACTTTTTTAAATGCTTTTTCAGCATCTAAGGAGATGATCATGTGGTTTTTCTCCTTCAGTTGGTTTATGTGGTGGATTACATTGATGGATTTCCGTATGTTGAACCACCCTTGCATTCCTGGGATGAAGCCTACTTGGTCATGGTAGATGATATCTTTGATGTGTTCTTGGATTCGGTTTGCAAGTATTTTATTGAGTATTTTTGCATCAATGTTCATAAGAGAGATAGGTCTGAAGTTCTCTTTTTTTGTTGGATCTTTGTGTGGTTTAGGTATCAAGGTGACTATGGCTTCATAGAATGAGTTTGGTAGTGTTCCTTCTATTTCTATTTTGTGGAATAGTTTGAGGAGAATTGGTGTTAGTACTTCTTTGAAGGTCTTGTAGAATTCTGCGCTGAAGCCATCTGGTCCAGGGCTTTTTTTGGAGGGGAGACTGTTAATGACTGCTTCAATTTCCTTGGGAGATATAGGGCTATTCAGTCTTTCTACCTGATCTTGACTTAATTTTGGTAGATGGAATCTGTCAAGAAAGTTATCCATTTCATTTAGATTTTCAAATTTTGTGCCATATAGGCTTTTGTAGTATGACCTAATAATCATTTGGATTTCCTCAGTGTCTGTAGTTATGTCCCCATTTTCCTTTCTGATTTTGCTGATTTGGATAGTTTCTCTCTGCTTTTTAGTTAGTTTGGCTAAGGGTTTGTCTATCTTGTTGATTTTCTCAAAGAACCAGCTTTTTGTTTCATTGATTCTTTGAATAGTTTTATTTGTTTCTAATTGATTGATTTCTGCCCTTAGTTTGATTATTTCCAGCCGTCTGCTCCTCTTGGGTGTATCTGCTTCTTTTTTTTCTAGGTTTTTCAGTTGGGCCATTAAGTTGTTTGTATGTGATGTTACCGATTTCTTCTTGTAGGCACTTAGTGCTATAAATTTTCCTCTGAGCACTGCTTTCAATGTGTCCCATAAATTTGGGTATGTTGTGCCTTCATTTTCATTGAATTCTAGAAAGTCTTTAATTTCTTTCTTTATTTCTTCCTTGACCCAGCTGTCATTGAGTAGTAAGTTGTTCAGTTTCCATGTGCGTGTTGGCTTTTTGTTGTTTCTGTTGTTGTTGAGGTCAAGCTTTAGTTCATGGTAGTCAGATAGAATACAAGGGATTATTTCAATCCTTTTGTATCTGTTGAGGCTTGCTTTGTGACCAACTATATGGTCTATTTTGGAGAAGGTTCCATGTGGTGCTGAAAAGAAGGTGTACTCTTTTGAGTTTGGATGAAAAGATCTGTAGACGTCTATTAGGTCCATTTGATTTAGGGATTCTGTGAGTGCTTTTATTTCCCTATTTGGTGTCTGTCTGGTTGATCTGTCCCTTGATGAGAGCGGGGTGTTGAAGTCTCCCACTATTAAGGTATTAGGATCAATGTATGATTTAAGCTTTAATATTGTTTCATTTACGAATGTAGGTGCTCTTGTATTTGGGGCATAGATATTCAAAATTGTGATGTCCTCTTGTTGGATTTTCCTTTGATGAGAATATAGTGGCCCTCCTTATCTTTTTTGATTAACTTCGGATGAAAGTCTATTTTATTAGATATTAGGATGGCTACTCCAGCTTGTTTTCTGGAACCATTTGCTTGAAAAACATTTTTCCAGCCCTTTACTCTGAGGTAGTGTTTATCTTTGTTGCATAGGTGTGTTTCTTGGATGCAACAGAATGTTGGGTCCTGTTTCTGTAACCATTCTGTTAGCCTGTGTCTTTTATTGGTGAGTTGAGTCCATTAATATTGATAGATAATATTGACCAATGCATGTTAGTTCCTTTTGTAATGGAGTCGATGATCTTACCCTGTTTCATTGCTTGTTTTCTTTTCATTTTTGTTGGGATATTATCTGTATGCCCTATTTTCTTGGGTGAATTCGTTTTCGTTGGATTGGAGTTTTCCTTCTAGTATCTTCTGTAGGGTTGGTTTGCTGTATAGATATTGCGTAAATTTAGTTTTGTCATGGAATATTTTGTTTTCTCCCTCTATGTTGATTGAAAGCTTTGCAGGGTATAGTAGTCTGGGTTGACATTTGTGATCTCTTAGAGTCTCCATGATGCTTGCCCAGGCCCTTCTGGCTTTCATAGTTTCTGATGAGAAGTCTGGTGTGATTCTGACAGGTCTACCTTCATATGTTACTTGGCCTTTTTCCCTTGCTGCTTTTAATATCTTTTCTTTGTTCTGTAGATTTAGTGTTTTGACTATGATATGACGTGATGTGTTTCTTTTCTGGTCTAGTCTATTTGGTGTTCTGTAGGCCTCTTGTATATTTATGGACATCTCTTTCTTTAAGTTGGGAAAATTTTCTTCTATGATTTTCTTGAAAATATTTTCTGGACCTTGGAGCCTGGAGTCTTCTTTTTCATCAATTCCTATTATTCTTAGATTTTGTCTTTTCATAGCATCCTTGATTTCTTGGATATTTTGTGATTGGAACTTTTCTGATTTTACTTTTTCTTTGAGAGAAGTATCAATTTCTGCAAGTGTGTCTTCAGCTCCAGAGATTCTCTCTTCCATCTCTTGTATTCTGTTGGTGATGCTTACTTTTGTGGTTCCTGATCTTTTCTCCAAGTTCTCCAGCTCAAGAGTTTTCTCATTTTGTGTTTTCTTTATTGATTCTAATTCTGTTTTCATGCCTTGCACCATTTCTTTCATGTGTTTGAATTTGGATTCCTGTCTCTCTATGATGGACTCTATTTCTTTGTTCATTTCCTTTTTATATGCCACTAATTTTTTCTCTACTTGTGCCTCTATTTGTTTGGCTATGTTTGCCTGTGTTTCTTTAAGGCTTTTGTCTATTTCTTCTTTCTTTACCTCCAATTGACTGGCCAACTCTTTGAAAGATTTGTTCATTTCCTCCTTATGAGCCTCAAATAATTGAGCAAGCATGGCTTTAAGGTCATTTTCCTGTGCTTCTGATGAATTGGAGTATCCATCGATTTTGGGGTTTGCTGGTGAAGTCATGATGTCCTGATTTATGTTGGAAGTGTTCTTTCGCCTACCCCTGGCCATTGGCTTATCTGAGACCTTACCTGTTTGTTTTTGGATTCTGCCGATCAGACTGGTACTGTCTCTCTCTCAAGTCTGGAGAATTCTTCAGGAAGTTGAGAGAGGTCCCGTGTCCTTAGCGTGTGCTGAGGACTAGCTGTACCTGTGGGAGGAAAGTACGCAGGCGCAAACAGAGGCAAATGCAAGCATGTGTGTGTGTGTGTGTGTGTGTGTGTGTGTGTGTTTGTGTGTGTAAGTGGGCGTGGGCGTGTGTCTCGAGGGACAGAGTGATGGCTAATGTTGAACCCTTCAGTGTGTGGGAGGGGCTCTGCAATGTATATGTCGCAGGCGCTAGTGATGATTGCAGCGCAATTTCTGGCATTAACTGTCTTAACTCCTCAATTAGACCCACAGAGCAGGAACTTCAATGTTCCAAGTGCCCCTCTGTTTCTCAAAGTGGGTATATGGGTGGGAGGGGGTTCGATGCCTGGCTTCTGTTTTAGAAGGACCCAGGATCAGGGGAGCTGCAGATTCTCAAGGGTGCACTCACTTACAGGCAGGTCACTTGGCAGAGATCGGGGTATCTGGGCTCTCTGCTCTCTGGTTTGGCCCTGCTTCTTTGATGTGTTCTGCCAGTTTCGTGCTGCTGTCACTGCCAGGTTATGAGGTCTTGCTGCAACTGGAGATTTCAGGGTGGTCACGTCAGTAGGAATCGGGGTAACCAGACTTTCTGTTCTCTGGTTTGGCCCTGGTTAGTCTTAAACTGGAGGGCTGATGTGCCCCGCCAGCTCAGTGCTGCTCCGCCGCCAGGTTAGAAAGTCCCGCTGTAACTGGAGACTGGGTTGCTAGTCCAGATGCTTTCTGGGAAGTCCTGGGGTCTCTTCACTGTGCTCTCCAAGCTTCAGAGGCCCAGCGCCTGGTGTGTCTAGCTTGTATGGCGTTTCCGTCTGGTTTTGGTGAGTATATAGCGTATTCTCTGTCACTGTGGGATTGGGCGGGCCGTACCGTCAGTGATGGCGCTCCTGCGGAGCTAGTATGGCCAAGAGTACAGATTCTTAAAGTATGTCTTTATGGGTCTCTGAATTTCCTCAGTATCTATTATAATGTTTTCCTTTCCGTCTTAACTTTTATTGGTTTGGATCCTCTCTCTTTCTTTACATTAATTTGGTTAAAGTCTTGCCAATGATTTCAGCTCTCGCTTTTATTATTTCTTACTGCCTATTCTTTTTTTAATGTTTGTTCTTTTGTTTCCAAGGACTTCGGGTACAGCATTCAGTTATTAATATAAATCTCTCATCTCTCCAGTTTCTTTTTTAATCTAGGTAATTAGTGCTGTAAACTTTCCTCTTAGGACTGTCTTCTCTCATCTTTTGAGAAAGAAATGGCTGAGAAACATTTTCTTAATGTTCAGCACCAGAACCAGGTGTGGCGGTGCACACCCATAATCCCAAAGGCCAATAGATCTCTGAGTTCAAGACCACCCTGGTCTATGTATCAAGTTTCAATCCAACAGGGCCACACAATAAGACCCTATCTCAAAATTAAAATACTCAAATTTTCAGCCATCAGGAAAATGCAAATTAAAACTATTTTGAAACTTCATATGACCCCAGTCAGAATGGCCAAATCAAAGAAACAAATGACAGCAGATGCTGGCAAGGATGTGAGGAAGGGGGTAACATATCCATGTTGATGGGAAGGGCAAACTAGTGCCCACTATAGAAATTAGTGTGGGGGTTCCTTAAAAAGCTGGAAATAGATCCATCACATGATCCAGCCATACCATTCTTGGACATATAGCCAAAGGACTCCAGATCTTACTACATAGATACTTGCTCATCCGTGTTCATTGTTGGCATGTTCACAATAGCCAGAAAATGGAAGCAAGCTTGATACCCATCAATTTATGAAGTGATGGTGTAAGTATGGTGCATTTATGCAGTGGAAATACTTTTCAGCTATTAAGAAAATGGAAACTACGGGATTCACAGCTAAATGTGTGAAACTATCAACGACCATTCTGAGTGGGGTAACTCAGACCCAGAAAGACAAGTGTCATGTTTTCTCTTATTTATGTATGTTAGCTTTGACTCTTCAGATATGTTTGTTCTATTTTGAATACCCACGTAAGTTGGGGATTTAGTAAAGAATGATGGGAGTCTTTCAAGGGAGAGAAGATAGAACACCGTGGGAATAATAGAATAGGAAGGGTTAAATTAGGGTGGAAGATGAGAGGCAAAGTTAGACTAATGTCTTAGTCACTGTTGTATTGCTGTGAAGAGGCACCATGACCAAGGCAACTCATTAAAAAAAAAAAAAAAAGCATGCAATTGGGGGGCTTACAGTTTCGGGTTTAGCTCATTATTAGCATGGCAGGGAATATGGCGACAGGCATAGGGCTAGAACAGTAGCTGAGAGATATATCCTGACTGTAGGCCAAGAGAGAGAGAGACTAGGCATGGCATGGAATTCGCAAACCACAAAGCTCACCCCCGACCCCTCCAGGACACAATTCCTTCAAAAAGGCCACACCTTCTAATTCTTCTAATCCTTTCAAGCAGTTTCATTCCCAGGTTACTAAGCATTCATGTATAGGAGCCTATGGGGGTCATTGTACTCAAACAAACACAGAGAATATGCAGGAAACTAACACTAAAAGCCTTATGAAAAAAACATGTGGGAACATACTTCCATCGAAGCTTCCTAAAATATATACATCTATAAAAAAATGTTAATAGAGTCACTTTTCAATGAGAGGGCAATTCCCCAGCTAGACACCACATGCAACGTATAAAAACCCAAGTATCTTGAGTTACCTCCTTTTAAGGGTTTTTGGCCAAAGTGGGGGTCATATAAACCTTAAGTATTAAAAGCTACTTGCTATACTCTTCCTGATGAACTTGATGGTATGACTCTTGCTGCATGGAGCACATACTTGATGGTAAAACAATTTTTTGAAAGGAAAAAAAAGAGTTAAAAAATAAATTAAGGCTATCTTTCTTAAAATCTTAAAACAAAAGAATTTGCCTGCCCCTGTGACTTTTCATTTAAATGCTAATTTGTCCGCTATGACTTTTCATACTTGGCTTGTTTCCTTAACCACTTCACACAAGACAGTATTTGTTTTGTATGAGACCTTCTTCAGATACGTGCATAAACTCTTGCTTTTAACCCCTACTGTGGTGAGCACACAGTGAACATTAAATATTTTTTTATTGAAGTGAGCACTTCATTGAATGAAGGATGAGATTTCTATTTTGAAAACAGGAACACAAAGGATTCAGGAATGAACTCAACTAATAATAAACACCTGATCCACATGGCACAAAGTGACAGTAATTGACAGTATTAATGCTGTTCCTGATGTCTAATTTCCTCCTTCAAAACAATCCCTGAGATCAATTTGAGGCCAGCATTTCTAGTACCAAGACAACATAAAAACAGATTTTGTTTTCTTCAAACATCTGAGTGGTCAAAAGATTTTTTTCGCATATGTATTATTCTAACCAATTCAGTTTTAATGGTTGCATTATATGGCAAACTTGGAGCAAGTTGCTCAAATCATAATTTTTTTAAATAAAAAAGTGATGTGATGTTACCTCTATGAATATTGGTAGAGAGAAGAAATAAAAAGATACTGAAAACTGGGACCAGGGAGCTAGCTCAACAGTTAAGGGCACTTTCTGCATTCGCAGATGATTTGGATCCAGTTCCCAGCACTGCCATGGTGGTTCACAACCTCCTATCTGTAACTCCAGTTCCAGCGAATCTAATAACCTCTTCTGGCCTTCATGGGCACTGCACGTATTTGAACTAGGCAAAGTAATCATACACATAAGTTAAAAATAAACTTTTTAGACATACATATGTATGTGTATGATGAATATTATCAAAGAGGCTATTAACTTGAGAATGAGGCAGAATGAGAAGGATTCAAGGTAGGGTAGCTGGGAGGTACTGGAGTGAGGAAAGGGAAGGGGTAGGTGATGTAATCGTATTTTAATTTAAAACAACAAAACATGTTAATTAGGTCTATCATCATTCCACTTTCAATACATGTATAACATAGTTCATCTCCTATGCTAGAATGTACTGTTTATTTATCATGTTTATTATTCATTTCATCTCCCTCTTCACTAGCAAAGATTATGCACAGATATGTATTTCCTTCCTTTAAGCAATGCACCCCCCGTGCCCTAAACACGGCACAGTGACATACCAGGTACCTATAACAACGGTCACCTAACAATAACTTCTATTCCAGAAATTCTGGCTGGATGAATCTTAGCCTGACAGATCTTCCAGGAGTCTGAGCATGAGACAAAGCTGATCTACTAATGCATTACTGAACCATTAAATTCCAGGACAGTGGGGAGGTGGGAAAGAGAGAGAGATGAGGCCTTGAACAATGAAAAACAAAGGATTCGAATTACTGGACTGCAAGGAAAATGCAGGTTATGTTCCGAGCCATGCAGCCTTCAAAGAGCCACTGTACCTTGAAATGGCTCAGTAAGGAAATGATGGTGGGGTGGTGAATTTGGGGTGTCATACCATCTACATGCTTGCGGCTTCAGGTAGCAACACAGCACACTCCATTACCAGCAAGCAAGTCCTTTTTCAAATTCACTCTGATTTTATTTGCATCTATGGTCTTCTAGATCATGTTTTATGTAGTTTATAATAACATCTGGATCAGAGATGTGTCAAAACAGTTTCTAAATGAATAGATTATCTTGGTCAGGAGGGAGGAAGAGATGGCTTTTCCTCAGTAGTTCAGAAATAGATAATCTCAAAAAAAAGGAAATTACAGACCGGTATAAGATGAGCCAAGACACCTGTGGAATTCAGTACAGTCTCCCATGGAGAACTTTTAAAAGGGGCTGAGGAAATAATTGGTGAGACTAAATATATCTCACCAAAACCCACAATTTATCATCACAGTTCCCCAGGGAGGGCTAACACCATGACAGTCTGCCAGCTCATGCACACAAGCTACAGCAGAGGCAGAGATGAAAACCATGATCTCTCTGGCAATTGTGCCTTTCTGGGTCACCTGACCCCTAGAAGGTAGAAGGACAAGCATGCAAATAAGAGAGGGAAGGCCAGTTCTTAGTTCTATAAACTATCCAGAGCAAAACACAAAATAATGAACTCGATTTGTAAAACTCAAGCCAGATGGCTGTATGTATAAGCTTATAAGCTATTTGAGACTTTCACAAGGGTTTAGATCCCGCAGCTAAGAAAGACTAGCATTCAAGTGCACAGAGCAGAAGGTAGCAATCTTTTCTATCATACACAGCTGTTCCAAAACAGATGTATCTCAGGGTCTTAATACACTAAAATCATAGCTTTGCATCCATCGTCTTTCCTTCTCCTGTACATTCTAGCATAGACTATCATAGCACTAATGGTGTCTTGGAATGAAGGAAGCATGCTTACATCAAATTTAGAAGAACCATCCAAGTCAGAGTGCATATCATCAAGGGAATGTTGAGGTAACTGAAGGATAAATCAGATGCTTACTGAGGCCCAGACTAGAGTGCTGTTAACTAAAGTAGAAGCCGTTTGCTCAGCTTAGCATTTTTCAAAACCATGTGTTAAAGAAGCCACCTCCTTCATCTTCGAATGGAAGTCAAATTTCTCAAGGGCTCTATGTCCCTTGACCCTGAGACCAGAATCAAGATCCCGGTACTGGGTCTTTTGACACACTCCAGTTTTGTTAACAATGAGCATATACGCCTTCAGCATATTGGTACCTTGTTTCTTTTTCATCATTTAAAACCAGCTCTTAGCTAACTCAGGCATTCCTTACCAAGGTCTTTCATAGACTGTGGAAATAATCAGAGACACCTAAGCGACACCTTGGAGATAGCTTAGTATGACATTCTACTGCTCACTTCCTTGAGAAACATCAGCTTGAATAGTATTCACATGCAAAATCGCCTTCACCAGAACTAGGAAACTACACGAAGAGAGGAATACCAAAATAGAGCATGCAAGGCAAGAAAAGTATCGTTCAAAGTCTAGAATCTTTTATATTTATCTTCTGTATTTAGAACATTTTAGCTATAAATTTTAGCTTTCACTTTTTTTGGATTGATTAGTAAGGTGTCACCTATTAAAAGCAATGGACGTTTTAAAACAAATTTTGCTTTTAATAAGATGCTGAGATAGTATTATACACATACTAGTACCTACTTTCACAAAATATCAAGTTTATGCTTTGAAAAAAAAAAACAAACTCATTTTATTCTCATATCTCACAGGGATTTTAGGGCTGTGTCGAATGGATTCCTTGCAGGGCAATCAGCTGCAAAGGAAACAACCCTGCCAGCTCATGATTCTGGGCGAGCTGCAGTATGATCCACAGGAAACCCTCCCCTCCCTGTCTAATATGACTCTACTGTTTTGGCAGAGCACTCTGGCAGAGCAGCAATTAGATAATTCAAGACTCTGGATGTAGCACTTAAATTCTGGACACCAAGAGTGGGCACAGCTGTCTCCACTGCTATGAAGTGTTTTCAGTGCAGAAACAGGATCCTACAGACTAGCATATAAAAGCTTATGCTATGTAGATTTGTTCTTGGAAACAAAGATGACAGCTTCATTGCAACAAATATTCCCAATGGTAATGAAGCATGTCATTGCAAATTTGGAATTATAATTTCTTTACATTGTCTGGCACTGTTCAACAAGCACCCAGTTAAGAAGCATTTTAACCTCAGATTATATTATGAAATCATACAAAAAAAATCAGTGAGAAAAATATTCATGAGTAAACAAAATTCTCCAAAGTTAAGACTTTTCACCTGGCTTCTCTTAACACCATTATCAATTCTTTATATTTAAAAATGAGTGCTGACACTTTTTCTAAGATAGCTTAAAAATACTGACCAATAAAACAAGAATCTCTTTCTTAGTCCCTTTTCACATCTTCTGCCCATCTGAAAGGACAAATATCTTGGTGGATTTTTTCATCAGAAATTTTGCCCTTTCATTTGATGAACCACTACTTCACCCCATTCCATTCCGTCTAAAATGATTACAGGAAAGCAATTTCTTACTAATTGATCAAGAAAATCAGTTTTGAACCAAAATTTAAAAAGTCATAGAGCGACCTAGGCAACTTTGGCAACCTTTCAAGATAAAGCCCATCACCGTGTGTGTTGCTAACAGTGTTCCTAGAGCAATAGATGTTAAAATAAAAATCCTTCGGTCAGAAGCCATAGGGATACCGCCTTGTGGGTTGTCAGCCAAAGAGCCCCAGTGGTTCTCACAAAATTACCAGGTATCGCCATTACTCTAGGTTATCCACCAAACTAGATGCTAAAATCCTATAGCTGAAAACACCAGCTACCTTGCCTCTGAGACACAGAGAAATCAAGCTGGACGGAGCCAGAAGCTTCCCACCTGCTGGCTAACATTTATAGTTCTGGAATGAGCTATAGAGGCTGCAGCAGTGAAAGGAGAGCCATAAACAGTCTTGCCTATCTGTGGACACCGGATGCTACAATTCTGATACACCTAGAAAAGTGTGCACACCGATGTGACAACGGCATAACTGTTATTTGAGTCACCAGGCATTTTCTTCCTGGGTTTAAGGCCCACTCCACATTCACCTGGTACTGTAAACAAAAGCCTATGGCTGCGAAGACCACAGGTCCTAAAGGAGAATGTTCCAGTGATGCCAAACTGCATCTTAATATTTCTGTTTATACCCATAGACTATTGTTGTTCTCAACCTGGATCAGAAAAGTATCTCTTTTCAGAGGGAGTTAATGCAAAGACTCACAAATGTCAAAGTGCTAAGAACCAGTGACTGTTGAGTGGTCAGCCCTAAATGAGACTTCTACATCACCTCTGGTAAGGCCTAAAAAAAATATCACAGAAGACAGTTTGGAAAGATTATAAGAGGAAGAGGACATAGAGAGGCACCATTGAACACTGTCTTCTGAATATAACATGGACATTCGAATGACAAACACACAGCAGATATGCCTTCCTGCACAAAATTTGCACAAGCATGCATGCACACACGCACGCGCACACACACACACACACACACACACACACACACACACACACAAAGATATAATTGAAGAAGGTGGATTCATTAATAAAAGGAAAGTCCGGAGCTCCACAAGGACCAAATATATCTGAGCACAGGGTCTTTTCAGAGACTGACATTCAACCAAGGACCATGTATGGATATAACCTAGAACCTCTGCTCAGATGTAGCCTGTGGTAGCTCAGTAACCAATTGGTTTCCCATAGTGAGGGGAACAAGGACTATTTCTAACAGGAACTCAAGGACTGGCTCTTTGACTCCCCCCGGCCCCCAAGGGAGGAGCAGTCCTGTTAGGCCACAGAGGAGGGCTTCACAGCCAGTCCTAAAGATACCTGATAAAACAGGATCGGATGAATGGGGAGGAGGTCCCCCCCATCAGTGGACTTGGAAAGGGGCACGGTGGAGATGAGGGAGGGAGGGTGGGATTGGGAGGGAATGAGGGAGCGGGACATGGCTGGGACACAGAGTTAATAAAATGTAACTGATAAGAAAAAAATTAAAAAAAATAAAAGTCAAAAAAAAAAAGAAAGAAAGAAAGATTGATTCTGGAAAAAAGAAAAAAAATAAAAGGAAAGTCAGGAAGAGCAGAAAATGGAGGGGTAATGAGATAAGAATGTGGATAAACATACTAACAAGGAGGACCCTAGGGAAAAGGATTAAGCCTCATTCAGAAGGTCAAAACAGGATAGACACGAAAAGTGGTGGAAGAGAGGAAACAGGATGGGAACCTACTATTGTTGGTCCTATGAAAGGCTCCACCCAACAGGGGAGTGAAGCAAATGCTGAGATTCAGACAAACTTTGGGCAGAGTGCAGGGAATGGAAGAAGAGGGAGATAGACCTGGAGGGGACAAGAGCTCCACAAGGAGACTCACAGAGCCAAAAAATTCTGGGCTCAGGTGGTCCCGCAGAGGCTGATGAATTAACCAAGGACCATGCATAGAAAGGACCTAGACTCCCTGCTCAGATGTAGCCCATGGGCAGCTCAGTTTCCACGGGGGTTTCCTAGTAAGGAGAGCAGGAGCTTTCCTTGACATGGACTCAGTGGCCAACTCTTTGATGACTTCCCCCTGGTGAGGTGGCCTTGCTAGGCCACAGAGAAAGAGGATCCAGACAGTCCTGATTAGACCTGACAGGCTAGGGTCAGATAGTAGGGGAGGAGGACTTCCCCTATCAGTGGACTAGGGGAGGGACATAGTGAGAGGGGGAGGGAGGAAGGGTGGGACCGGGAAGAGATGGGGGCAGGGATACAAAGTGAATAAACCGTAAATAATAATAATAATAATTTTTTTAAAAAATAAAAATGTGGTCACAGGATACTCAACACATACCACAACTGTCAAGAACATAACGCCCACGGACATTAGTGCCGTTAATTAGCAGCAGCCAGCTCCTCCCTACTGGGTTGTTTTTCATCAAAAGCTGGATTTTCTGATTCACAAGCTATGGAATTCTTCCTTGAAGCATGAACTATTTAGTATGACACTTCTTCTAGCAGAAATCATAGCTGGTGCTGTTTCCAAAACTTCCTATTTAGGAAAATAAGACTGTCTTCTGCTTCCTAAATTCTCTCTCAAAGCCTTCAGCATTCTAATCCAATTAAGAAGTAATAGAGCAGAATGTTCCTGCCAGCACCCCACACCTAGCACTTTGTTTTTCTGTATCCTCCCCCACCCACTCTCATTTTCAAACTCATAAGCAGACTAGACTACAGTCAATGTAGTTTGCTGCTGACATCAAGGGCTCTGGCTAGCTAAACATCATTCAAAATGTTATAAACAAGAAAATGCAAGCACAGAGTGCATTTGTGAGATTGTATTTTTAACATATGAATTATATTTGACTTGACATGCTTAATTGTATTCTGCAGAAACTAAGTTATTTAGCATTTGTATAAAGAATAACATTTCATAATAAGAGCACTACTAACCTATCCTTCAAACTGATCAACCCTGACAAGTGTATTAATTAGGCTAATTATTAATGGTATATTTTGTTCAACATTTACAGTTTCATTTATGATAAGCTGGATTCCCTCCTGCCAAGCAAACCTGTCTGCAGATTCATAGTAGGTCAGCCAGGAGACCTACATAAGTAACTATTTCACAAAACATCCCAGAGGTGCATGTAATTGTCCATCTACAAATATGACCCTTCAAGTTATGACATTGAAGTTTTCCAACTAGCACCCCACAGAGCTAATTAATGCCATCCCATTGCTGTGAGCATTTTCTCAACAAATTAGTTTCTACAACCACGCTGAGTTTTGCCAGGTGTTTTTATGCATTTGTGCCTTTGAGCTTCTAAGAAACTAGTAGTTTTGATTGCAGCCAACTGGAGAAAATAAAAAACACTAAAATATAATGTCTCTGTTTTCAAGCACAGAGGAGAAATCCAGTGTAAAGAAGTGATGCGGTCTAATTTTTTTTTTTTAACTAAAGCAAAAGTTACTGAAAGGAATAAGAATACTGCAGAGATGATTTTAATGATTACTTACTCAAAGAAATTTGAAAGACAAGTGATCATTCTTCTGCTTCACTTTGTTTGAAAGTATATTGCTTGTCCATTCATTAGAAAAAATAGCAGAACTTTCAAGATTATATTTAGTAATGGGTTACCTAGTCAGAAGTTCACATGACTCCTGTCCTTTTAAATCACTAACTCTTCATTTATGCACAATACATATGCTGGGACTTCTGAAAACTACTACTCAGTGAGACCTAAAAAATATTTACATCTTCGATTTAATTTGCATCCTGATTAAGCTTAGTGATCCATTATGAGCCAGTATATCCTCATCAGGACATGAGGCTGCTATGTGTCACTGTTCCTGAGGGTGTAAGGACTAAATAAGCATCTAGTCACCACAGACAGAAATCCAACAATGGAACAAAAAGTAAGAATACCACCAGAGTCTGATTGGTGAGCCAGTGAGTTTATTGGGACTACTTACAGGAGTATGGGTGAGAGACTAAATCAAGTAGAAAAAATGACCCAAAGATGGTTCTGTCACCAAAAGCCCATGTCAGTGTGAATGAAAACTCAAGAACTACACAATTCTGGAGCCCACTCCACAACTTACAGGCAGAACAGCAAATTGGAGAGGTCTCTTTCCAGCAGCTCAGCTGGTCTGGAGTGTCTCAGAAGCAGTTCTTACTGCTTCTGTACTTAGAAGCCAGTTTAGTAATACATCTGCCCAGTGTCAGGGACTTTCTGGGACTATTGGGTTTCATGAGCTTCTCTGTAGAATACAATGTTTCACTTCCTTTTTTAGGACACCCATTGTCTTAACAAGCTTTCCACAAAGATGATACATGTTATCTCAAAGGATATTTCCATGTAACAGAAGCTCATTTGCCTTTCACAAGTTGTGTTTACTCTCTTGAATATAAAATGAAATGTCGAATGAACTTCTTTGAAAATAAGCACATAGTATGTATAAATGTAAATTATTATTTTTCATAATTATATTTTATGCATAAATCACCCCTTCAAGTAAATTTCTTTTATTAAAATTATTATTCTTCCAAAATAAATGTTCAGTCTAGCCATAACCACAGAGTACAGAAGATATTTTTTTGATCTTTCCTAAACTTTTGCTAGTCAAATAATAGGGATAGGTTTAGGTACATTGACATTGCACATTTTTAAAGATCCCACATTTAAAAATAAAATGTAATATGCATAAACTTAGAGTTATACCATTTACTTAATAAAGCAAAGTTGAACATAGGAGAGACATTTGCTTCTCCCAATCAATTCACTCTATGTTTCAACCACTCAAAAAATATCTTTTAATTTTTTAAAATGTCTTTGAAATGCCCTTACATGAATAAAATGTAGCTCAACCTGTAAATGTGATTTTTATTTGCCAGATGCAATTGTTGTCTCAATGGCTTACTGCTGAATAACTGGCCCTTTCTAAGTCTTTCTAAATTCTGGCTGGCTGGTTCAACTCAGCTATTCTGGCTCAAATCTCCTCTCCAAGCTGACTGATTCAAACTGACTTCTCTCAGCTTCTCCTGAATTGCTCTGCATCTGACTCCACAAAACTGAACTATCCCAAACTGCATGAACTCAACTGCACTCAACTGAACTGCACCAAACTTCCTGTACTATACTGTACTGTATACTGTATATACACATATACATATACTATACTATATGAACTCTACTGTACTGTCTTCTCTACTGAACTCTCTACTGTGCCCTACTCTACTCTCTTGTTATCTCTAATCTCTCTCTCTACTATATCCTGCTCACTCTACTGTCTTAACTCTACTGTACTGTTCTTAAGTAGCTTCCTTTTCCTGTCTGTTCTCATGTTAGGTGTATCCTATCTCTGATTCATTCTGCCAAATTTTTCTGATTCATCACTCTGTCTGTCCATCAATTAGACATCACTTTCAAACATGGGTGCTTCCTTCTACAAACTAACTTTACCTTCATTGTTTAGAACTAAAGGTGTGTTCTAAGGGTGTGTCTGTATTCCAGCTAGAGGGACTAAATAATGGTTTGTGCTATTTCTGCATTCCAACTGGATCACACAGACCTAAGTCTTTGGATGTGATCCCTTGCCAGAGCAACCATGTTGTTGGATTAAAATTCCTCTACATCAACCATAGCACCCTTTCCCTCTCCATTCAGCACACCCTAGGTCCCCAGCCCATAGCCCTTCTAAGTTAATTTCTTCTGTTTCTTAACAAAAATGTTATTATTTCTCAGATGTATATATTATCTCATTGCAAGAACTTTACAGAGTTCCCTTTACTGTACACTTTTTAACCCTCACAAGAGTATTAGAGTATACTCGTTTTCCACATTTTTTCAAGCTACCTCTCTGGGAAGTGTTACTTGACTGAATTGGAATATATAAGAAGCTTTATATATGTTTCACATCATGCTCTCAGCATCTACTTTTTTTATGATTCTTTACTATCTTGTAGGACCTTGTTTTCATTTTATTTTATTCTTAAGACTGATCTCCTGTAGACCATGATTATCCTTGAACCCCTTATATAGCAGAGACTGGCCTTGCACATCTGAACCTCATGTTTCACCTCCCTGTTCTGGGATTACAAGTATGTTCCACTGTGTCTGGCTTTGAGCCATTGCTTATTTTTACTATAGCATACAAATTTCCCCTTCAAAAGATTTATTTTACTTTATTGTTACTTGTTAAACATAATTTTGTTTTCATATAAATCAGTATCTTTAGTTATAACAAAAAATAAGTCTCATTATTAAATATGTTGAGTAACACAGAATCACAGAGGGCCTAGCAATTAGTTGCAGGGACTTTTCCATTGGGAAAAGGTCTAAATTTTACACTTTCTTAAAAATCCACCAAACCCACAATGCCAGCTACTAGACGCTCTTATTATATCTCTTACCTATGGTGCCTGTGGTCAGTGACTTAACCGTTAGAGAATTTACTTTAAATGGTCTGTCCAATATGTGGTGTGTACATATGCATATCAGAGCTGGATCAAAGGCTTTGTGTACAAGGAACTGGGAGGGCATATTCTCTACTGAGAGACAGACACAACCTAATAAAAAGAGGGACCTTTGAGTACCAGGATGGGATTGGAACAAAAAGGGCAAGTGTTTATGGCAATAATTATATGGCAGCCCCACATAATTATTTCAGATGCAGGGATGAATGAACATAAAAAAACCCATCTTATGTTTGGTAGTATATTTTAAAGTACCCAGAACAATGCACTGCGTACAGTGGGACATAAATGACTAATATTTCAACAAAGTAGCAGACTCTCGGGGTGGAAAATAACAAAGTTAGATAAACAATAGCATAAGGAGAGGCTCCAAAATTCCGCTTGAAAGCAGAGGTACAAATTTTATTACAGTCCATATGACATCCTTATGTATGTACATCACCTATGAGATTAAAATATAAGATCAAAGCCTATTTAAATGTGGTACCAATGATATAAAACTTTTTTTTTTCAGTGACCAACAGGGACTCAACAGCTTAGGGACATGGAACAATGAATCCATTAAGAGACTCACAAACCTATGATCATCTTACACAGTATTAGGAAGAAGATACTGTGCCCATTACAAGCCAACCTTCAATCACAGGTCCTCAGACTGCTGGTCACCAATAAGGGAGGAATCGCTGCTACGGAGAAATTACAAAACCCAACTCACTTTTCTCCTCTGTGCAAGCGTTCCACCAAAGAACAGTGACAGGTAAATTGCAAGTGGATTCTGTATAGATATGTGGGGATTTTTTTATAATAAAACAACTGTCTCTACCTAAAGGATTATTTGAGTAGGAGACTACTTAGACTTTTAAACTTCAATTCACAAAGCCAGGATTAATACAGCTATTATTTATGTGAGCAAGTAAGAAAGGTTTTATTTTTCTGCCAAAAAATATTGAAGTAGTCACATTTGGATGAGTTTCTATAGTGGGCTGTATAATCGGGCCAGGCCAAGAACAATTATATTCCTAGATTGCTTTTGTACCTCTAAGCATGGATATAAAAATTTAATCTGTGTAGAAGCAATTTCATAAAGAGGTATGGCTTTACACACACAAATCCATTCAATGAAATCTTAATGTCTAGTGTCTAGTAACCATTAAGAAAGAAAAATAACTTTAAAAGAACCTTATCTGTCTAGAAATTTACACTACAGTAATAATTTTGTAAAATATTGGATCTGAGTTGAGTCATTAAGGCCTTGAGAAAATTACTGTTTTTTCTTTCCAAGTTTTTTTTGTTGTTGTTTTTGTTTTTTTTTTAAAGTAATTGAGGTTTGAAGCCAGGTGCAAAAGGTATCTTTCTTTTTTTAATTTTTATTTTTTTATTAATTATAGTTTATTTACTTTGTATCCCAGCTGTAACCCCCTTCTTCATTCTCTCCCAATCCTACCAACCCCCCCTTCATCTCCTCCTATGCCCCTCTCCAAGTCCACTGATAGAAGAGGTCTTCCTCCCCTTCCATCTGACCATAGTCTACCAGTCTCATCAGGCCTGGCTGCATTGTCCTCCTCTGTGGCCTGCTAAGGCTGCTCCCCCATCAGAGGGAAGTGATCAAAGAGCCAGCCACTGAGTTCATGCCAGAGACAGTCCCCTTATTAAGGTACCCACTTGGAGACTGAGCTGTCATGGGCTACTTCTGTGCAGGGGTTCTAGGTTATGTCCATAAATATTTCCTAGGCCCAGATTTTTTGGTTCTGTTGCTCTCCTTGTGGTTCTGTGCTCTTCTGTCCCCTCCAGGCCTTTCCATCTCCCCTTTATTTCATAAGATTCCCTATACTCTGCCCAAAGTTTAGCTATGAGTCTCAGCTTCTGCTTTAATACCCTGCTGGATAGAGTCTTTCAGAGTCCCTCTGTGATAGGCTCCTGTCCTGTTCCCTGTTTTCTCCCTCTTCCTTTGTCTGTCCCATTTGCCTTTCTGAGTGTGGATTGATCATCTTTCCCAGGGTCCTCCTTCTTGCCCAGCTTCCTTAGGTATACATATTTTAGTACCTTTGTCCTATATTATATGTCTAATATCCACTTATAAGTGAGTATATACCATGTGTATCTTTCTGTTTCTGGGATAGCTCACCCAAAATGATCTTTTCTAGTTCCCACAATTTGCCTGCAAATTTCATGATTTCCTTGTTTTTAATTGCTGAGCAGTATCCCATTGTGTAAATGAATCACAGTTTCTGTATCCATTCCTCTGTTGAGGGACATCTGGGTTGTTTCCAGATTCTGGCTATTACAAATAAAGGTATCTTTCAAAAATTGCCTATATAATATAAAGTAGCAAAATCTGATGACATTCAACAATGTTTTCTTTAGTTCTTACCAAAACACTAGGTGAGAAAAAAAAATAGAAATAAATTTAAAAATTAAAAGGTGTCCCTATCCACAGTTTTCACACACCAAAACAAAATATCCTTTTAAATAACAAGAATACAAATAAATACAAAAAAAAAAATTAGTTCATTCATTGTGAACACTACTGGAAATATCATGGTATCCATTCCTTTTTTGTTGTGGTTTTCATACCAGTAGGCACTAATTTTGGATACTAGGTATGTATCCAATGAAAGAGCATTTCTCAGCCTCCCTAACAGATGGGATTGGCTTCATACCCAAGTATCAGCCATCAGAAAAGAAGCAGCCTAAAGGCAACTTTTAAAGTTAAAAACTATTTATTTTATATTAATTATGTATATGAGGGGCCAGTATGTGCCCATGAGTGCAGGGGTCCATAGAGGCCAGCTGCTGAAGCTGGAGTTAAAATACCCAGTTGTAAGCTGCCTTATGTGAGTGGTGAGGAGTCAACTGAGCCCTCTGCCAGGGCCCACCCTTAACCACCCAGCCACCCCTCAGACAGCTCTAGATTTAATAAACTTTAAGTGACAGCTGGAGTATGACATTTGGACCCCTTCTCACTTCTAGTCCTTCTTCATTCTACTGTTTAAAGGTATAGGAGTGCTCTACACCATTTTGGACCATGAGGCTTGTTTTCTGAGTGAACTAAAGGAATCAGATCACGTGAACTACCTAACCTGAACGTTTACAGGAGTAAAGTACGTTTCTCTCTGGTTTGAGTGGTTATTGTAGGTCTGTGTTACTTATAGGCAAACCTAATCTCTACTGTGTATTATCGGTTACACCTAATGGGTCCTCGGTAGATCTCTCCCCCGTGTTTATTAATTAAAAGGGACTGCAATTGTCGTAGCCCAAATAAAAGTGATCGTAAGGGACCAGCTCTACCCTTGTCGGTCTGTTCTATCAACAACCTCGGAGCGTGTCACTTTCTGAGTCTTCTTTCTTTAGATGTTTCAAATTGCACGATGGTGAGCAAAGAAAGAAAAGGAAATCATCTTTCCCCCCTGTCTCCATTCGGTGTTTTTCTGCTGTCTGCAACGTCCTGGTATGAAGGCATGAACTTAAGCGGTATCAGCCAATGACAGGAAGCCTTGGGGAGTACAGCCCTGGGGAAGAAACAGGCAGAACCCGCTATCACTGAGCTCTCCTGCCATCTGTAGGGTCAACATCTTCATGTTTCTTGATAACGTGAGATCATTAAATGTCTTCACTGGCTACTTCCCTGGGCGGGGAGCCTTGGCTGTCTAAAATGGAAAAAGCAAGCTGAGCGCTAGTGTGCACTGGCCTCTCTGTACTTCCTGACTACAGGAGCAGCTGGACCAACTCTCTCAAGCTCTTGCTTCCCTGCTGCAACGGCCTGTGCCTTGAACTACAAGTCATAATTTGCCTTCTCCCTTCTGTTGTTTTTGCCAAAGCGTTGTAACACAGCCACAGGTGAAGAAGTTTAGACGCCACGTAAAACTGGACAAAGCAGTGTTTACCTGTGATCCCAGTAGCAACAAGGAAGGTGGGGACAGGAGAATCCCTGCATGTCCATGTAGCATCAAAGTTGGTGTACACAGCAGCAGACAAGAAAATCTGTCACAGGCAGATGGAAGGCAATAACCAGCACTTGAAATTACTCTCTGGCCTCCGCAAATCCACTACAGTACACAAACGCACACATCACAAAAGTAAAACCTAATTAACTTTTAAAATATTTTACTTTTTCCTTTGCAAAACAACCATTAAAGCTAAAATATCAATAGGTGTTTTTTTGTGGGGGTTTGTTTTGTTTTTTGTTTTTTGTTTTTGTTTTTGTTTTTTTTTTGGCTATGTTGACTTTTATATTTTAAAAATGTAACTACTCTCTTCTCAATGGTTAGCAATCTCATTTTATTTTCTAGTATTTACGAAAAGATTTTAGTTGATTTATGCCTTCCAGGTGTTTCTTACAAATGATTACACTCATTAGTGGTTTTCTAATTAGCTAAGATATTTACAAACATAGTAATCTGGTCCCTTCCTCCCTGTTTGAATATCATGAGTAGGCAACTCCTTACTGCCAAACCCTTGCCCTCTGCCCTCCCTGTTCTGCTCTCTCACTACCATCAAGAAGTTTTCAGGCCAAACACAGCGAACATTTCACTGTCTTTTCACAAGATCCAAACATCTCTGCATATGAACGTCTCTGATGTGAAGAAGGATGCTCTCCACATTCACTTCCCACGGTCTTTATATCTGGACCGAACCCTTCCTTCACCCCGACCCCCCAAAAACTGCCAAAACGGTTTGCCTTTGTCTTTCTTCTCTCACTGTACATATGAAAGCTTCCTATCAGAATACCAGTCTCATCCTATTCTAACCGACGTTTACAAGTCTTTCCAATATGTGTTGTATTCAATAAATGTGAAAATATGGAAAATTTATATAATACAACAAGGTAGCCAGAGATGAGTTTAATCAGTAGTTACTCTGATATAAAGTTGACTAAAAGCACTTTAAGTCTCCATATCAGTCAATGGGCACCTATTACCAGCATTTTTTTTACTACTTTGCTGTAGTGTTTTCTGTATTGTAACAAATGAAAATGCAAGTATTTGTGGGGTCCATATAATTCTTTATACTACTATAGTGATTAGAATATGCCAAGATCCTCATGCCCAACCCAACAGGGTTTTGGACAATCCTCACCATTCCAGGTGCTGTCCACTCTAGTAACAACTGACCATATGAGCAGTACAGAGAGGTGGCCAAGTCAGCAAGCACTTCCTGCTTATACTGAGTCCCACAGTTTTCTGTCACATTTTGAGAAGGCTGTGAGATGGAAACGAACTGCTTTTTATTTCAGCCTTCTCTTGTTCTAGATAGCCCAGCCTCCATTTTGACTTCCTCATAATGTGTAAGCGCGTGCTCACCTGTGCATGCGCATGTGCAAGCCCCTAGCAAACCTCTCCCTGTGATCTATTTTGACCGCTTTTCGTTCGGTTCCATTTAACCACGTCCTTTCCAGTGTCTTGATGCACACTGAGCCACCTCCAGCTCTCTCTTCTTCAGTGCTGTTCCTCTAGTATCTCAAATGCTTGTCCCAACTTTCTCCTCCATCCATTCTCAAGTTTAGGACACAGAGCATATGACTTAATTCATCTTGTTTGTGTCCTTGCTTCTTTTTATGCAGGAAAACAAACCACAGATGAAAACTGGCAAACTGGAGAGAAGCAATACAAGAGAACCTTTCTGTTTCTAGGCATTGTGATACACTATTGTTGATTTGCCCTAAGCTCTCATCCCTCTGTAGCCTATGCCCATTGGAATATACCAGGTTTTAAATCTTTATGTTGAGGTTAAAGGAATTTCAAGGCTTCTGACCCATAGATCTTAGCCCTATTGTTTATCTTAGCCTGATGTTTATCTGAATATTAATCATAGAAGGTCAGCACAATTAATTCTGTATTCCTTTCACAGTTTTTAAGAGAAAAATTAACTATGTCAACAAACAAAAACATAAATGCCACTGTTACACTTGCACAAGTTTTCTAAATGTCCAAGAAGGACAAAAACCATTTCTAGCTGTGACAATCTGCAGCACAGATGGGATACGAATCGGGAGGTAGGCACTATTCTATGTGACTTTCATATATGAACAGCTTTCATCTCCTTTTCTGACCCTAAGAAGAAAAGTAGTCACTGCTACTGCTGTCTCTAGCTTGTCAACTGGAAAAGCACAGAGGTCACAATGTCATCCAATCAGAAAATTATGAACATGGGAAATAAACCCAGGATAATTATTTTGGACCCTTTAATCCTACTAATGTCAGGAAACATACTTCCTAACCAAAACCTTTCTGCTTAGCGGTAGGGCATGTTAGATAAGTATCATAAGCAAATGATGATGACGGTGGTGTGTGTAGGTGTGGGTTAGGTGACAGTATGCCCGGAAGTTTACTTGAGACACCTTTGATGGCCCCTACAGGTGTTGCACGTGTGGCTGCTGTGTCACACGTGCCTCAGGAGGTGGCACAGAGGAGAGATGTGTAAGCTCCATGTTCTGACCGGCGAACATCAGAATGATTAGTAACCCAACACTCCCTGGAAAAAGCGAGCCCGAGACGACCTCCAGTTCAGTGCCAAAGGCCCAGAGAGGAGGCTAGCCTGAGACTACCACCAGCCCAGCACAGTGCAAGACCAGACGAGCTCCCAGGGTGGCAAGAGACCCCGGCCTGGGACTGCACGCCCTGGGTGGGAGTGCAAGGCCCAGTTCTCTCTCTTGGCCTCAGGATTAGATGTAGCTCTCAGCTACTTCTCCAGTGCCGTGTGTGCCGCCATGATGGTAATGAACTAAACTTCCAAAAGTGTAAGCCACCAATTAAATACTGTCTTCTGAGAGTAGCCTTGGCTGTGGTGCCTCTTCCCAGCAGCAGAAAAGTGAGTGAGACAACCCACATCCCATTGTCTAGAAACTATTCAAAAGATTGGGTGCAGCTGCAAGAGATGCTAGGAAATAAGCAAGTTACCTAGGCAGCTTGCACTAGAGCAGTGGTTCTCAACCTGTGGGTCACAACCCCCACAGGGGTCATATATCAATATCCTGCATTTCTGATATTTACATTACAATTCAAAACAGTAGCAAAATTACAGTTATGAAGCAGCAAGGAAATAATTTTATGATCAGCAGTCATCACAACATGAACAACTGTTTTTTTTTCTTTTTTTTTATTATTTTTTTCTTTTTAGTTACATTTTGTTAACTCTGTGTCCCAGCTGTATCCCGCTCCCTCATTCCCTCCCCAACCCCACACTCCCTCCCTGGTCTCCTCCCTGCCCCTTTCCAAGTCCACTGATAGGGGAGGACCTCCTCCCCTTTCATCTGACCCTGTTTTATCAGGTATCTTCAGGGCTTTTAAAAGGTTGCAGCATTAGGAAAAGCTGAGAACCACTGTTCAACAGAGATATCCAACTAGTTAAAACTCTAGTTCATTCACTAATCAAAAGCAATGCAGAGAAAGAAAACCAATGAAATCTATATTGACCTTGACCAAGGAAAAAAATAAAGTGAACCATAGTCATTGAGAAGGGACTAATAAAAGTTAAATTACAGACACGATAAAAATAGAGAGCAGAAACAGCAACAAAAGTCTTCCAAAACTATATCATCGTTGTTGTTGTTGTGGATATAAACATGTTTTTGTTTTAATCCCAGGGGAGGGATGTGGAACTGATTCAGATGATCCACAGCAGTAAACTATTTGCCTCATGTGGGCTCTGAGAGGAGCTCTTTGCCAGCTGCAGAGAGCTTAAATCTGAGGACTCAGGAAAGAGAATGAATGCGAGCACACAGAGAGTGTGGAGTAGCTGTGAGAAAGAACAAAGCTGCTGCTACTCTCCTCCTCCTACCCCAGATTCTGTTGCTGTTAATGCAGTGAGACAAGAAATTGGAGATCTCCCAAAACAAGGATTGGACTGGCTCCAAAGAACCCAACAACCCTAACCAGCAGGAAGCACCTAAGAGAACTGCACCCCCTCTCCCACTAACTCTCCTACCTGGTGTTGGGGTGAAGTAGGGAGAAAGAGATATAAGAAATATAAATTAAAAAGTTTTTTTTAAAGTACGCCAACACATGGTTTCTGAGTTCTCTCATTTGAATTTTCAACTATAAACAGTCACTGAAGTCTAGGCCTGAATCTCCATCCCAAGACCTCTAGCTTTCTATTGCTATGATAAAAATATAATCAGAGCAACTTGGGGAGGAGAGGGTTTACTTCATCTTACAGGTTGTAGTCCTTATTGAGATAAGCCAAGGGAGGTACTCAAAATAAGAGCTTCAAGAAGAAACCTCAGATTAATGCTACCTACTGGCTTGCTCCCTGCTCACCTTCTTAAATAGCTCAAGACCACCTACCTAAGAATGGTATCACCCATGGAAAGCTCGACCTTCCTACAAATGGCAAGCAAGAAAATAGCCCATAGCCATATTCCCCAGGCTAATCTAATGGAGTTAACTCTTCAATTGGAATTTCCTATTCCCAGGTGTATCAAACTGACAAACAAGTTTGGGCATCACACCAAGTCATTATCTTGTCTATGATAAAGATTTTTCCTGACCTCAATCAGTCAACTCAACTTCACTTGACTGATAAATCATCAGTAACTCTACTACTTCATTTCAACTTCCTAGTCTTTTTTTTTCCTAGTCTTTACTTATATCCCGAACACCACCTAATCTTCTCAATAATAAAATTTTTCAGAGAAAAAGTTTTAGCCAAAAGTACATTTTAAAAGTTACTATCTGTGGAATAGTTCAGCAGTATGAAAAATCAGTAGTATGAATAATTGAGGGCAATGAATTTATAGAGATGCAAGTATATATAGATTTCATATCTCACTACCTAACATTAAGAATCACTATAGAATGCTGGAAATATAGCTCGGTCATTTAAGTGATTGTTGTGTAAACATGAGAACTTTATCTTGATATCCAGAACTCATTTTTTTAAATAAATGGATAAGATAGCATATAACTGTAGTCTCAGTACTGAGAAGGTAGAAACAGAAGGATCCCTGGACCTACTGGTCAATCAACCTAGCTCTCTTGTAGGTCTCCAGGACAGTGAATGAGCCTTTATCAAAAACAAGGTGTAGAGCTGCTGAAGATTGATACACAAGGTTTTGGGGACTCCATAGGCATATTTGCCTACACGTGTGCATGCACGCATACACACACAGACACACACAAAAGTTAAAGCAAAGAAGAATGTCTATAAAGTAAATAAAAACTGCTTCCATGTGACATGGTGAAAAAGAGCCAGGAATGAAAAAATTACACACTGTTTCAAAGAAAGAAAAGAAAAAAGAGCTTCAGAAGCTAACAAAAGTAGTAGTGTGAGAAATGAGAAGTGTGTAGGCAAGGAGAGAGTTGAACAGAGAAAAGAATAAGTCCCGTAGGTCCCCATGGTTGACGGACCCCTAACCAAACTAAGCAAAAGACATAGGGAAAACCCAAATTATCAAAACTAGAGTTGAAAAGGGGAAATATTACAAGAGATTCTAATAAAATCCAGGGTTCATTAGGGAATACTTGAGAAACTCAAATTCCGAGAAATTGTAAAATCTAAAAGAAATGAATAAATTTCTATAACATACTAAATCAAGAATATATAAGTAATTTAGAACCATAACAAGTGAGATTAAAGCAGTTTTTTAAGGTCTCCCCACAAAGAAAAGACCAGGATTAGATAAACTGTTGAATTTCATCAAGTTTTTAAAGAAGAGCCTCGAATTTTTCCACAAAATAAAAAGGTATATGAACGCACCTAGAATTACTCAAATGGAAAAAAAAAAAACAGATTTTAAAAATTGAAAGCTATAGACCAACTTCCCTGATAAACATAGACACAAAAATTCTCAGCAAAATTCTTTCAAGCCAAATTCAATAAAATGTTAGAAAGATCATAAACGACCAACTTATTTTCATTCCAGAGATGCAAAGATGGTCTAATACACACAAATCAACAGAGATAATGTCTTACAACAATAGACACAAGGACAAAAATTACATCACCTCAACAGATGCAGAAAAGACATTGGATGATATTCAGTAAGTCTTCATGATAAAGGCACTGACAGAACTGAGAGAGAAGGAGTACACTTCAACAAAATAAAGCTGCGAAGACACACTCACACTCAACCTTGTACTAGACGGAAAAGAACTGAAATCATCCCCTGTAGTATCTGGAACAATCAAAAGCTGTCACTCTCTCTGCTTTTAGTCCTCATGATGTTCAAACTCCTAACTAGGGCAATAAGATAAAAGAAAGAATTAAGGGACACAAACATAGAGAAAGATGTTAAATCATTCTGATTTGCAAATAAGATAACAAATACTTAAAAGAACCTAGAGGTGGGGCTGGAGAGATGGCTCAGAGGTTAAGAACCCTGGCTGTTCTTCCAGAGGTCCTGAGTTCAATTCCCAGCAACCACATGGTGACTCACAACCATCTATATTGAGATCTAGTGCCCTCTTCTGGTAGGTAGGCACACATGCAGGCAGAACACTATATAGTGTTTTATATATATATAAAATAAATATATATTTTTAAAAAAGAAGCTAGGATATATCAGAAAAACATTGGAGCTCTTTACCACTTTCTGCAAATCAACACAAAAATCAACAGGTTTTTTTCCATATATATAGGAAGTGAGAAAGCAGAAACATAAATCCATTCAGATGGACACACAGAGAAATAAATAAATAAGTGTAAAACTTTATTTATCTTTACTTTATATTCTGAGGAAATAAGTAAAAGAAGATAAAAAAAAAAAGCCCCCAGGTTCATAAAAAAATAAAAGTACAACTACAACACAGTCTCCTCAAAATTCTTTACAAAACTAGGAAAAAATCCTAAAATTCATATAAAAATACAAAAGACTCTGAATAGTCAATGCAATCTTTAAAAAAAAATTGCTGGAAGAATCAAAATACTTCATCTCCAATTATAATATAAATTAACTAAAAAAATAGCACTGATACAAAAGCAGATGTGCAGGAGAGGACTCAAAAATAAGCCCATAGAGATACAGTCATCTGATCTTCGACAAGGTGTCCAAAACACACATTGGGGAAAAAAAAAAAAAACTTCTACAATATGTGGTACCAAGGAAACTGATTATCTACACACAGAAGATTGAAACCAGGTCATTTCCCAGACTTTACAAAAATTTTAAATAGATGGAAGACCTTAACATAATATCTGAAATTATAAAACTGTTAGAGGAAAACAGGCAACTTACTTCAAGATACAGACATTGGCAAGACATGGTCCTTCTCTGAAAAGGATTCTAATAGCAAAGGAAATAGCACTCAGATTACTAAATGGGATTACATAACATTGAAAAGGTTCTGACATGCAAGGCTTTATATCTCCTTTACGTGGATCCTAAGGCAGAAGGGTCATGAGTTCAAGGCCATTATATAAAATATTTAAAGCCAACCTGAAATAAATAAGACTTTAAAAAAAAAAAAAAGCATGCAAAATAGAAGAGAATTTGCCATCAAATATGTTTGTACCAGTTATGTTTTATTATAAGCTTGTCATAGCCTACAAGTACCTGTGAAGATAATCTAGAAGAGAAATTATCTAGATCAGGCTGGCCTGTGCACATATCTGTGAAGGATCCCCTTAATTGTGTTATTTTTTCATTATTTTATTTATTCAATCAATTTACAGCCTGATTCCAGCCTCCTCTCTCCTCCCCTCCCAGCCCTACCCTCACATTCTCCTCTCCCCCATTCTCCTTTCCTTTTCTCCTCAGAGAAGGGGAAGACCCCCTTGGGTCTTGGATCCCCCATGGATACCAACCCACTCTGGCACTCAAGTCCCAGCAGGAATAAGCACTTCCTCTCCCACTGAGGCCAGAGAAGGGAGCCCAGCTAGGGGAAAAAGATCCAAAGGCAGGCAACAGAGTCAGAGACAACCCCCACTCCTATTGTTAGGGGGCCTACATGAAGAACAAGCTGCACATCTGCTACATATGTGTGGAGGGCCAAAGTCTAGCCCATGCATGCTTTTTGGTGGTTCAGTCTCTGTGAGTTCCCATGGACTCAGGTTAATTTACTCTGTAGGTCTTCTTGTGTTATCCCTCAATCCTTCCTCTCACTCTTCCACAAGACTCCCCAGGCTCCATCTACTGTTTGGCTGTGAGTCTCTGCATCTCTTCCCATCAGCTACTAGGTGGAGCCTCTCAAAAGACAGTTATGCAGGCTCCTGTCTGCAAGCATAGCATAATATCAATGATAGTGTCAGGGGTTGGCTTTCTCATGGGGTGGGTCTCAGGTTGGGCCAGTCATAGGTTGGTCATTTCCTCAATCTCTGTTTCATCTTTATCCCTACACTTCTTGTAGGCAGGACAAATTTTCGGTCAGAGGTTTTATGGGTGGGTTGGTACCCCCTTCCCTCTACTGGAAGCCACATCTGGCTACAGAAGGTTGCTACCACAGGCTCCATATCCCCCACTGCTAGGGTCACCTTCATAGACTCTTGGGAGCCTCCACTGTCCAAGAGATGTACCCCCCTCGATTTATGTTCTCTCTCCCAGTACTGTCTCCCCCAACCACTATCCTCACACCTGATTCCTGTCCTTATTCCCCTCTCCACACCCTCTCTCACCCGGCTCCCTCCCACCATCTACTTCAAATGTCTATTTTCTTTCCCCTTCTGAGTGAGATTCAAGCACCCTCCCTTAACCCTCCCTGTTACTTAGCTTCTTTGGATCCATGTATTGTGGCATCATTATCGTGTATTTTGTGGCTAATATCCACTTATTTTTTATTAAATTTTTATTTTTTTATATTAATTACATTTTAGTCACTTTTTATCCCACCTGTAACCCCCTCCTTCATTCCCTCCCTCCCTCATCTCCTCCTATGCCCCTCTCCAAGTCCACTGATAGGGGAGGTCCTCCTCCCCTTCCATCTGGCTACAATGTCCTCCTCTGTGGCCTGGGAAGTCTGGTGGGTGGTCAAAGAGCCAACCACTGAGTTCATATCAGAGACAGTCCCTGTTCCCCTTACTAGGGAAACCCACTTGGATAATGAGCTGGCATGGACTACATATAAGCAGGAGTTCTAGGTTATCTCCATGAATGGTCCTTGGTCCTTTGTTTGAGTATCAGTCTCAGAAAAGACACCTGTGCCCAGATATTTTGGTTCTGTTGCTATCCTTGTGGAACTTCTGTCCTCTCCAGGTCTTACTAACTCCCTCTTTTTTCATATGATTGCCTGTGTTCTGCCCAAAGTTTGGTTATGAGTCTCAGCATCTGCTTTGATACACTACTGGGTAGAGTCTTTCAGAGGCCCTCTGTGGTAGGCTCCTGTCCTGTTCTCTGTTTTCTCCTTCTTCCAATGTCCATCCTGTTTGTCTCTCTAAGTGAGGATTGATCATCTTACCCAGGATCCTCCTTCTTGTTTAGCTTCTTTAGGTGTACAGATTTTAGTATGTTTATCCTATATTATAGGTCTAGTATCCACTTATAAGTGAGTATATACTGTGTGTCTTTCTGCTTCTGGGATACCTCACTCAGGATGATCTTTTGTAGTTTCATTCATTTATCTGCAAATTACATGATTTTCTTGTCTCTAATAACTGAGTAGTATTCTGTTGTGCAATGTACCACAGTTTCTTTATCCATTCTTCTGTTGAGTGACACCTAGGTTGTTTCCAGTTTCTGGCTGTAATGAGAAAAGATGCTGTAAACATAGTTGAGCAAGTGTCCTTGCGGTATGGTGGAGCATCTTTTGGACATATTCCCAGGAGTGGAATAGCTGGATCTTGTGGTAGAACTATTTCTAATTTTTGAGAAAGCACAAGATTGGTTCACAAAGTGGTTGTACAAATTTGCACTCCCACCAGCAATGGAGGAGTGTTCCCCTTTCTCCACATCCTTTCCAGCATGTGCTGTCACTTGAGGGTTTTTTTATCTTAGTCATTCTGACAGGTGTAAAATGGAATCTCAGAGTCATTTTGATTTGCATTTCCCTGATGACTAAGGACATTGAATATTTCTTGAAGTGCCTTTCAGCCATTAGAGAGTCCTAATTTTGAGAAGTCTCTATTTAGCTCTGTGTCCCATTTTTAAACTGGATTGTTTGGTTTGTTAGTATTTAATTTCTTGAGTTACGTATGTATTTTAGATGTTAGCCATCTGTCAGATAAAGGGTTGGTGAAGACCTTTTCCCAGTCTGTGGGCTGCTGTTTTGTCTTATTGACGGTGTCCTTTGCTTTACAGAAGCTTTTCAGTTGCATGAAGTCCCATTTACTGATTGTTGATCTTAGAGCCTGAGCACTGCCATTCCTGGAGATATACCTGAAGGACTTCTCATCATCATAGTATAGTGAGACTTGCACATTTGTGTTTATTTCTGAACTATTAGCAACAGCGAAAACATAGAAATCGCCAAAACATCCATCAACAGATGTGTGCGGTTTTGTTTTGTTTCTTTTTTTAATATTGTGTGTGTGTGTGTGTGTGTGTGTGTGTGTGTGTGTGTGTGTGTGGTGAAATTCTACTCAGCTGTAAAGAAGAGTGAATCTATGATTGCCCTGTCCAGCGGGGGCTTCAACGAGGTTCCTAAGGGAGAAGAGTGGAAGGAATGGGAGGGGACGAGAAGTGCAAGGAAGGAAGCCAAGTCTGTTTGTCTGATCAAGGCTTCATTTATTAGAAATTTTTACCCAACTTATATAGGGAGAAGGCAGGAAAGGGGGAAGGTAATTAGCTGCTGCAGGAGACAGGAAGAGTGCTTTCATGTGTTAAATAGGGTGCCTGCAAGATAACTTAGGGATGTTTTCTCACAGATGCTCCAAAAAACGGATGTCCTCACAGTCTCTCACCCATGAGTTAGGGTCCTAGATAACTTTCACTAAATAGCTTTAGGTCTCCACTAAATGACCTTTGCTCACTATTTGGCTTTGGCCTAGCAAACACCTTTTGTCTCCACTAGATAGCTTTGACTCACTAATTGACTTAGGCTTCAGTAGATAGCTTAGTCTTCACTAGATAGCTTTGGCTTTGGCTTCCGTAGATAGCTTTGGCTCCACTAGATAACTTTGACTTTGGCTTCAGTAGATAGCTTTGGCTCCCGGCATATGATATTTATAAGAAAATGAATACTTGATGGGACTACCAATCATTAGATTAAGAGAGACTCCAAAAGGCAAATAATAAATGTTCCTTAGCTTGACTCCAGAAATCACTTACGCATATTAAAATAGTGCCTTACATGTTGAATTATATATAAAAGTATATTTTTTAAAACATTAAAAATAGAAATAAATACATCAGACATTCCCTGGGGAAATCACAAAACACTGAGCAAATTTAAATGAAAATTAAGCTCTACATTAATCTGGACTATTTTAAATGCAGGAGTCTGAATAGCCGCTTCAATTTTCTAACTCAGTGCATAGCGTTATAGATGCAAAACAATGCTCCTCCTTTTAGTGGCTTTTCCGGCAGCACGCACGACAAGACGAAGCTGATCCTTTATCTCAATTCCAAACATGGTTTCATAATTACAAGAGAAGGATTAAAAATCAAGAGAAAGTAAACTTACTATCCTCAAGCCCTATAAAAATAAGTCATATGGCAAAATACATGCCTAAATCACATGTAAAGAAGACCATATGAGTGACTCTTAATCTGAAAGAGAGCTATCAATAGAGGGAAGTGTTGTAGTTTGGACGTGAAAGGTCATCCACAGGCTCATGTGTTTGAACGCCTGCTTCCCGGCTGGCAGCACTGTTGGGAAAGGTTCTGGCACCTTTAGGAGATGGAAGCATGTCATGGGGTGGGCTCAGAGATTTACAACCTGCCCCACTGGCTGGTCTCTCTGCTTTCTGCTCCTGCCATATCATCCCTACCATGATGGACCATTATCCCTCTGGAACTAGAAGACAAAATAAACCCTCTTTCTTTTAAATTGCATTGTCAGGATAGTTTGTCACAGCAACAGAAAAGAAACTAAAACAAGGAGGGGTCCCTTATTTTTAAGCAACTACTGTTTTGGTTTTTTTACTAATGACTTCAAAACTCCAATATTGATCCCACCAACGTAAAAGAATGTCTTTGTCCTCAACATGCATGCTGTGGCATATGCGGGCCCCTACACCACACAGAGAGAGAGAGACAGACAGGCAGACAGACAGAGAAACAGACAGTGGATGGGGGCAATGGCAAGGGACTGGGAGGAGAGGAAGGAGGGGAAACTGTTGTCGGAATGTAAAATAAATAAAATTTTGAAATGTTTTCCTATATTAGAAAATAAGGTTTAAAGTCAGTCATCTAAATTTTCTTAATAAGAATTGAAAAATAGCAAATTAAACTGTTAGTAGAAGTAAGAAATTAAATAGAAATATTAAAATTAATTTAAAAGAAAAGCAGGAAAAGTCATTAGAAATAATTAGTTCTCTGGAGGGAAAAAATCTAAAATACCTCTATATTGCCAACACAAATAATTTTGTTTTGTTTTGTTTTGTTTTGTTTTTCAAAACAGAGTCTCACTATATAACCCTGGCTATCCTGGAACTCACAGAGATCTACTGGCCTCTACCTCCAAGTGTTGGGATTAAAGTTTTCTCCACTATACCTGGCTTAATGGGTGATTTTTAAAAAGAAAATATAATACCATATTTATTACAATTTTTTATTTTTAATTGCAGTTTAATTTTTAATTATATGTGTGTTATTGTTCAAATACTGCGAACAAATTTGACCAATGTATAGTATATGAATCATTTTTACAAATTTGTTCATATGTTTTATCTTAAAAAGTCCTCGTCTTGAGATAAATATTCATCCATACCTTCCTGGCATCTTTTAGAGTTGTATTTCTTCTTATATTTAACTCTTTGATACTTGCGGAGTTTGTTCTGGTAGATTAGACAAAGTGAAGGCATTGCTTTTATTTGTTTATTTTTAACCCATTGTCCTTTTGATCGTTTCAAACCTGAATTGTCCAACAACTGTGAGAGAATACCACAATCAAAATTAGTGGATCTGGATAAATTCAGAAGAGAGGATGAAAACAGACTCATCCAGGGTGAGCCCTTCGTCCAACAGGCTGCTAACAGCCAGAGGCGATGTCTTAGGGAATACAGAGGGGTCCTATGTTCTCCCCAAAGGTCTTCACTGTCAGCTGGAAAATGTTGAGCTAATAAAGTATCTGGGGAAAGTTCATTTCTAGGTTTGTGGTTGAGGAAAGTAACCACGGGGTTTATAAATTATCAAAACATGATTTAGAGTCTCATCTTAACTTTGTAGAAATTTCCTAATTCACTCAGGCTTTAAAAGAGAAAAGCAGACCCAAACAGTGCCAAGGTTTTCAGTGGTTTATCTTGTGACACAGCAAACCGATTTTTTTATTGAAATTCTGATCATGTACAATGTGATCAGCAGCAAATGGCAGATAAATCACAAATAAATAGAATTTTTCTCTCTCCTATAATATGAAAACCATGCTTGAATGGCCAAATACATGTTTTCTTACACTCAGGAAAGGAATTTACTTGAACTATTTAATCACACTTTTGAGAAATGTTTTTATATGGGAATAGTCCTAATGCATTTTGTATAAATTTATATGAAGCTAATGTCTTCTGCACTTCCTTGGTAATGAGGAAAACAATGGAGAATTTGTCTATTGATATAATAGAATACTTGAAAATACTTTTCTATCCAGAGAAGCAAGTTATTTTAATCTGTATATCATGATACAAAATTGTCCTGTATCAAATCCTGAATCCTGACATTTTTTTTTTCCTCTTCCCAGTAGATCCATTTTTCTTTCCTCTCATATGAGCATAGAATTGAATAAGAGCAGGATATTCACTGTGGTTAGTACTGGTTTTTAACTTGGCAGGAGTTAACTGAGCCATATCTAGATAGGGTTCAATGAGGTGGGAAGATCTACCCTCGATGTAGAAAGCAAAATTCATGGGCTGGAGTTTCAGACTGATTCAAAATGAGAAAGTGAGCAGAGCCCTGAAACCCAGGCCTCTGCTTCCTGAGTATGGATATGATGTGACCTTCTGCCCCAGGCCCCTGTGAGTGTTAGTGTCCTTGGTCTGGATGTGGATGTGGATGTGACGTGACCATCTACTCAGACCCCTGTGCTGTGTTAGTTTCATTGTTGTGATAAGATGAACCAATACCAACTCGGAGAGGAATAGCTGTATTTTGTCTTAACAACTAACGGGTCACCATCCATTCCTCACTGGGTTGTCAAGGCAGAGAGCACAGAGGAATGATATTTATTGGCTTGATCCCAAGCTCACAGGCCAGGCCCACCGGCCCAGAGGTGGTACAGCCCACAGCAGGTACCACCTGCTCACAACAATCAACAATCAAGAAAATGCTTTCCCACAGGCTGTTCCCTCTTCCCAGGTGACTCGAGGTTTGTATCAAGTTGACAACTGAAGCTATGACATGCTCCATGACTTCCTGCCATGATGGACTTCACACTGTGAGCAAAGATAAATATTTCACCCTTAAGTTGCATTTGTTAGGTATTTTTATCATGTTGACAGTAAAAATGATACTTTTAAAGTATTGCCGAGAAGTGAAACCATCACCCTAGAAACCTGACCATGTGTTTTTAGGCCTCTGGAAGCCGTTCATGGAAATAATGTAGAAGAGTTTGAAGCTTTCGTCTAGAAAAGCACCAGAATGCTGTAGGCAGAGCTTACTGGGGCACGCTGACAGGAGGTTTGGAAAGCCAGAACGCTAAAAGAAATGGGAAGAGTGAACGCCTGGTTTCAGAGAGGAGCAAAGACTTTGGAGACCTGGTCTAGAGGACATTCTTGCATCACCTGGCAAAGAGTCTGGCTGTCCTCCGCTCCTATCTAGAGAGCCTAAGTGAAGCTAAATGCAATAGTAATGAACCAATTTGTTTGGCAGAGGAAATCTGAATATAGGACAGCCAGGCTGTATCACAGCGACTGCTCATTACTCTTATTGCGGTAGGAGAGGACAACAGATAGAGCAGAAAAAAAAAAAAAAATGAGGTGATGAATTTTGAGCTATATTCAAAGCAAGAGTGAAAGCAGCTGTAATTGTTAAAGAAGTTGGTACCATTAAAATAAAACAGGGGTGGTGTCTTACACCAGGAATCCTAGAATTTGGGAGGATTGAGAGGATGGCCGGGACTTCAAGCCTAGCTTCCGCTACACAGCAAAGCTGAGACCAACTGAACTCTGTGAAACTCTTGCTCAAAATAAATAAATAAATAAATAGATAGATAAATAAATAGATAGATAAAGAAAGAAAGAAAGAAAGAAAGAAAGAAAGAAAGAAAGAAAGAAAGAAAGAAAGACAGGAAGGAAGAAAGAAAATGTTAAAAGAACATAAGTGCTCTGTATTGGAACAATAGTAAAAGCACCCTGAGGGTCAAAATTATACTTATTAAAGGCTCCATTCATTTTGCGGGAATGTACCTGAAGTTAAAACAGCCTACGCTTAGAGTGCAATTGAAAGAGTTCCCACTTAAAAATAATTATGTAGAGAAGTGTATTCTTAGGATAAGCACTCAGAAACTATTGCAGGAGGTTCGTGTTATAAATTAAGCTGGCAGCATTGTCCATATTACTAGTTTTACAAGCATGAAAGATTGGAAAGTAATGAGTGGTGGAAACTTACACCAAGGTCCCTAAAAGCCTCTGAGGCTAGGAGATGTGTGCCTACAAGAAGGTACCGACAGACTGTTTCATGACACGGTAAAGGAGAACATTTACAGTAGAGACCCCAGGATGTCAGAGATACCAGGACCATGATGGCATTTGTCAAGGGAAGTTACAAGCGTAAAATGGAGACAGACCAAGAAAGATGTGTCATTCAGGCAACAGAGTTAAAGTGGCGAGGCCACTCAAGTCCTTTGGCGCTCAGAAAACATTGTTCTCTGCCCTCCCCCCAACTCTGAGTTTTCATTTATAAATACCTCAGCCTCAGAGAAGCCAAAACTTTTGAATTAAAACTGTGCCACCAAACATAGCCACAGTGTAAGCCCAGAAATCTGTGAAAATGTTACTTTCATGGCAAAGGACATATCTCAGGTGCAACTACAACAAGGGTCTTGGGCTGTCTGGTTATCCTGGACTATGGTAGTCCGGTGTAATCATGGAGTGGATATCAGGGGCCCACAGTCAGAAATGTGAGGGGAAAAGCCAGGACAGTATGTAACACATAGAAACAGGATGCTACTATGAATGATTCCTTACTGTGTTAATTTTTAGACTAAAAGCAATAATTTAAATGAGTGTTCAAATGAGAAGAAAATTCCTTATGTTGCCCTTACAATTACAGGCTACATATTTTGGGTGAAGATGCAATCATGCTTCCAAAGGCAACCCCTTTCTAGTCTAGTGGCATTCTAATCACGTTTTCCACTTTCCTTTGAGGAAGACCACAAGTCAGAGTATACTTTCCAAAAGTGAGTCTGTTTGGACTACTGCATGTAATTTGTAAACAAAAGAATGAATTGCTTATAATTCTAGAGATGGGAAATCCAAGACCAGTGTTGGCCACCTTGAAATCTGGTGAAGCATCATTCCTCGGTTACAGTGTCCTCTTCCTCATTTACAAAGCAGAAGAGGTAAAGCACCAACTAATACCGAGGCCTCCTAATTAAGGGTTCTAGTGTCATTCAAGGGTTCGGGACTCTCAAAAGTTACATTTTAAAATATTGGTAGTCTTCTAGGTCTTGAAATGATACCATCTAAGGGTCGGGATAGTGTTCATTTTCTCTGCCAGTTAAAGAATTAAGGCAAGAACAAACTGAAGCAACAGGTGGCAGCAGAGAAATCGCAAACACAGCAGACAGAATCGGCATTAAAGAAAGGTGTCCATCAAGGATGAGAAAACACACACATGCAGCAAGAGCACCGAGAAAAGACCCTCTGCTGAAAGATCCAGTCTGTTTTCAAGGTCTGGGCTTTTAAAACCTCTAGTTTTCCTGGTGTAGACTCAGTTGGAAGAAAGCTAGGGTGGTTAGCTGCATGTCCAGAGCAAGCCTTGATCTTGCTAAGCCTGTCCACCAGCAAGTAGGGGCGACATGGGGGAGGGGGGGCCTGGTGGGAGACACACCTACAGAGCCTTTGTTTTTTAAGTTGCCCAGCTTCTGTGTCAAGCCAGGAGGGCGAGAAAGAGGCTGACATCCAGGAAATTCGCCACCTTTATTCCTTATCTGTCTAACTCCTGATCTTTGACTGTCATTCTAAGAATGATAGTGTGAAGAAAACTGAAAAGAAGTCTGTCTATATCACTGACTGGTTAGAGCTTAAGTTCTGTGGAGAGGTTGAAATGTTGCAGGTCCAGGAGCTAGTTACCTTATCTTGGGCTAGTTCTAGCCCTCCTGAACAGCCTTAAGGTCTCCTGACTAAAGACTTTCGGAATCTATGAGTTTAGCAGACCACTAGCTTCTACCAATTCAAAAACTGAGACTGTCATCAGATGGCATCTTGGAGCTATAGAAAAGCTTCCCCCACCTACACCTCCCACACTACACCTACCTTTCTGATTACTCAGCAATGTATTTTAACCTTGCCTTGATGTATGACTTTCTTTGTTCTTTGAAATTACAAAACTTCATGAGGCAAGGCCATGGTGGTACTCACCTTTAATCCCAGAACTCAGGAGGCAGAGGCCTCTCTGTGAGTTTTAGGCCATCCTAGTCTACAGAGCAGGGTCAAGGACATCCAGAGCTACACAGAGAAACCCTGTCTCAAAACAAAACATAAATACACACATACATACATACATACATACATACATACATACATACATACATACATACTAGAACTAAATCTGTGCTTCTGAGCTACAGGTCACTCAAAATGACTCTAAAATAAGCTCTCTCTCATTCCCTTTAAGATGAGAGCTGCAGTTTTTACATTGACAATAGCAAGTATGAACATGATTTTGGATGGAAACAAATAATTTCATTATAGTAGTAAGTAGATTGTAGTGAGTCTAATAGAAATGATTGCTCAGTTTCTGCATGTCATACATTTTGGTCTACTTTAATAAATTGGTCACTGAATGTGAACTAAGAAAGCCTGTTAAAATCTCACTTAACCATTTTGCTAATCATATATGTTTAAACATTTTACCTCTTCCCTTGCAGCACTCAAAAACACATGCCTGTTTAATCTGAATAAAGAGGTTATGGATCACATAAATACAGCCTATGTCAGGCTTGTAGCATGAGAGAAGAGTGCTGTGGCTTTTTATCTGAATGCATTAGGGACCAAAGCAGACATACAAAAGTGCTAGCTGATCTTTTTTAAGATTCATGGTAAGATGACAAACAATGCTGAATATAGTTGTCAACACACACACACACACATATACACACACACACACACACACACACACACAAGAACTACAGCTTTCATCTCAAAGGGAGTAAGAGATGATTTATTTTGGAGCAAATATGAGTAACCCAGGGCCAGGAACAGAGAACTGGGTTCCAGGTTCTAATATGGAAGGAGTTTCCAGAAGTTTTACAGTAGAAGAACAAAGTCACAAATCAAGGCCACTTGAAAATACCTTGGTGGGTTCAGCAGAGAAACAGGTCGCAGCCAGGCAGACAGGCCTCAGCTGTCATCTGATAATGTTCTTAGCCCTTTGATTGGTGGAGAATAGATTTCTGTCAGGTTAATATATTCCCAAGCTTTTTGTCTGTTTTTCTGGATGTTGGGTCAGAGTGGGCCCCTTTTCGGGTGCTAAAGATGGCAGAATATTTCATCCCACGCATTTAGTATGCTCACGCATTGTGTTCATATTTAATCGATTTGCTTACAAGTTTTACATTTTATGCAGATTCACCATGACTTTTTTCTTTTTTCATCCTAAGTGGCTCTCCCGATCTGTCCCTCAGGTGACCACTAAGTTTGCATTACGTCATTCTATCTCAAAAACGAGCATTTTATAATTTTCCAGATTTTTCTAACTTCCATGACTCCCCCTTCCTAACTTTTAGCAGGTGATGTTACATTGTAATCCATTGGGAAATTTGAAACAATCAAGAGATGTTTATTGTTCTTCCTGCAACAAAAACCAACCAGCACTCACTCCCTTGTCAGAATCCATGTCTCCAATGTCTTTCTATGCAGTGTCCTTCACCTCTCTTAGGTTTTTCCCCCTTAAAATTATCCCTTTCTCTCTCTCTCTTGAACTCAATGTTTTTCCTCTTACTCTAGTATCATGAAATTAAAAAGCTTCTGCACAGCAAAGGAAACAATCATGTACAGACCCTACAGAATGATGGAAGAAAAAACACCATCCTACATCTACATCTGTCAAAGGAATAATATCTTGAATACACAAAGAACTCAGAAAGTGAAGAGTAGTTCAAATAATGCAATCAGTAATGGGGATAAGGACCCTGACTGACAAAATCTCCCTCTCTCTCTCTCTCTCTCTCTCTCTCTCTCTCTGTCTCTCTTCTTTCCTCCCTCCCTCTTTCCCTTCCTCCCTCCCTCTTCCCTCTCTCTTCCATTCTTCCTCTTCCCCCTTAATTCATGTGTGTGCGCATGCGTGCATGCATGTATATTTTTAAGTTTCCAAGTAGCTCTCCTACTTTCCTCCAATCTCACAGACTAATAATCACCAATCATCACAAAGATAGGCCTTACTTTCCTTCTGCCTCTTCATGTTGTGATGCTTGTTTATTTCTGGGTTTCCTGAGCTAGCCTCACCAAGCCCCATTACAAGCAGCTGCATCTATCTGGCAGGCTGCATCCTTCATCTGCAGTTTGAGTATCCCCTCGGAGGATTTTTCTCACCTAAAATCCCCACTCCTCCCTTTTTAGTCTTCAACTCCTATGAGTCAGGATCTTGTTCATCGCATCCAGGATTCCCTAATGTTTCCATTTAGCTCGGTCGGCCTCCAATGCTTGTGTAGCTATTTGACTTAATTTCAACTCCTCTGTTGAAATAATTCCATTTCCGTTTCTCTCACTTTATCCTCACTGTAGTATTTCATGCTTTTTGTGTTTTTTTTTTTTTGTTGTTGTTGTTGTTGTTGGTGGTGGTGGTGGTGGTGGTGGTTTTTATTTTTATTTTTCTTACAATTGATTCACTTTATATCCCAATTGTAGCCCCCTCCCTCATCTCCTCCCGGTTTCACTTTCCCTCATTCTCCCCCCAACCTCCTCCCCTAGTCCACTGAAAGGGGGAGTCTTCCTTCCCTACTATCTGACCCTAGACTATCAAGTCTCATCAGGACTGCCTGGATCCTCTTCCTCTGTGGGCTGGCAAGGTCGCCCTACCAGGAGGAAGTGATCAAAGAGCAGGCAACCAAGTTCATGTCAGAGACAGCCCCTGTTCCTAGAGACTGAGCTGTCTGTGGGCTACATCTGAGCAGGGTGTCTTGCATGGTCCTTGGTTGATGCAGCCATCTCTGCAGGCCCTTCTGGGTCCAGATTTGTTGGCTTTGTTGGTTTCTTTGTGGAGCTCCTGTCCCCTCCCAGTGCTTCTATTCCTACATCCTCCTTCTTCCATAGACTCCCTGCACTCTGCCCAAAATGTGGCTCCCTGCACTGTGGCCCAAAAAAGCAGCTCTGCAGCTGCTTCGATCCTCTGCTTGGTGGAGGCTTTCAGAGGTCATCTATGGTAGGCTCTCATCCTGTTCCCTCTCTTCTACCACTTCCAGTGTCTACCTTGTTTGCCTTCTGAATGAGAATTAAGTATCCTCTCTAGGGTCCTCCTTGTTGTTTAGCTTCTCTAGGTCTGTAAATATACTCTAATCTCCAAAGTATACATTCACATTCTTTTCCAATCCAGACTCATGTACCCAACTGCCAATACTGACATATTTTGCACAGCAAAATCATCACAGATCCTAAAATGTAACTGTAATGGTTGGTCTTTGTTGTCAACTAGATTAAAGGATGCCTGAGTCACAGAGGAAGACAATGCAAACCAGTCCTGATGAGACCTGATAAGCTAGGGCCATATAGAAGGGGAGGAGGACCTCTGTATCAGTGGACTAGGGAGGGGCATAGGGGAAGAAGAGGGAGGGAGGGATTGGGAGGAGAGGAGAGAGGGGACGACAGCCGGGATACAAATTGAATAAATTGTAATAAATGATAATAATAAATAAACCTTGACCCATTTGGGGAAAAAAAAAAAGGATGCCTGGGAGCAGTAAAATGTGTCTTTGCCTGTCTGCAGGGTTCCTCTCAGGAAGGTTTGACATGTGAAACAATGGTGGGAGCACTCCCTCTGTGTGAGCAGCACTGTGCAATCAGACAATCCCAACAAGGATAGTCAGGTCGATCTCAGAAGGTAGATGGAGGAGGCCAGTGTACACACTTGCGTGTATTGATGGTTTCTGCCACTGTTCTCTGACACCAGATCCCAATTTGCATGGCTTTTAACATAGACTCAACACCAGTAACTTCTAGGCTTTCAGCACTGTTTTGGGAGTGCTGAGGTGTCCAATCTTTTTTTTATAATTTTCATTTTTTATATTAATCACAGGTTATGTACTGTGTATCCCAGCAATAGCTCCGTCTCTTATTCCCTCCCAATCCCACCCCCCTCTCTCGTCCCCTTCCTGCCCCTTTCCAAGTCCACTGCTAGGGGAGGTCCTCCTCCCCTTCCATCTGACCTTAGCCTATTAGATATCTTCAGGACTGGCTGCAATGTCCTCCTCTGTGGCCTAGCAAGGCTGCTCCTCCCTCGGGGAGTGGGGGAGAGGTCAAAGAGCCAGCCATTGAGATCATGTCAAAAATAGTCCCTGTTCCCCTTACTAGGGTACCCACTTGGATACTGAGCTACCATGGGCTACATCCAAGCAGGGGTTCTAGGTTATATCCATACATGGTCATTGGTTGGAGAAACAGTCTCATAAAAGACCCCTGTGCTCTGATATATTTGATCCTTGTGGAGTTCCTGTGCTCTCCAGGTCATACTAACTCCCCCTTCTTTCATATGATTCCCTGCACTCTGCAGAAGTTTTCCTTATAAGTCTCAGCATCTGTTTTGATACACTGCTAGGTAGAGTCTTTCAGAAGCCCTCTGCGGTAGGCTCCTGTCCTGTTACTTGTTTTCTCCTACTTCCAATGCCCATCCCATTTGTCTTTCTAAGTGAGGATTGCTCACTTCAGCAGCACATATACTAAAATTGGAAAGATACAGAGATTAGCATGGCCCCTGAGCAAGGATAACATGCAAATTCGTGAAGCGTTCCAATCTTTTTTATTTTTTTTAACTCATCAGCTACCAGTTTCTCTGTCTTGCTGCACACAGCCATGGCTGGACTAGTCAGCCCCTATCATGTAAGCCAGTCCAATAATTCCCATTTATTCTCTACCATAATCTACCATCATGTTTTACTAAATTTCCTCAGTTACATTCTAACTAGTCTTTTTTTTTTATTTCATTTTTGCTGCCATTGGTTTGTTCTGTATAAAAATCAAATGATATTTATAAGATATGAGTCACATGTCATTCCCTTAGGTAGAATTCTTCAACAGTTTCCCATGAGAATTGGAATTATATCTTTAATGTTTCCTTAACCACTGAGTCATCTCTCCAGCTTCCTTAATACCTTCTATACTCTCAATTATCTTACCCTTTATGTCTCCAAATTTCTCTCCAACTATCTCTCTATCTCCTTTCTCCTGTTTAGATTCATTGCCCTTCTGCTCTTTCTCAAAATAAACCAATAACATCTCCCTCTAGGCTATTGCCTTTAGTGGTCTCTGGAATACTCTTTGCCGTTCCCCACCTTTATGAGAACTCTACTCAAAGAGACATTTACTGATTACTCCAATCTGCCACAGTAACTGCCGTATCAAACTCTTCCTCTGGTTTTATTTATTTTCTCTTTTTTATCTATCCTTACCAGAATTGCTATAACACATTTCTGGGGTTTTGGGGGGGGGGTGTTTTATTTTTGTTTGGTTTTGGGTTTTTCGTTTTGTTTTGTTTTTTTCATTCTGTTTGTACCACCTCACTAAAAGCTGAAATCAGGGCTGCAATTTATTCTCCCAGTCTCAATTAGTGATTAAGGGAGCAAGGATGGATGAATATACTAAAGTCAGGAGAATAGGATCTCTGGCCTGGGTGGTCAGATTAAACTCTTAGCCAAAAAGCATTCCCTGGGAAGGCAGGCTCACCTGAGGCCATGCTAAAAAGAGGAAGAATTAGTCCTTTGATAAGATTCTGTACTTTTCCTGCCCAGAATCCCCACCCCTGCCCCAGTAGCTTACCAGTGAACATCATGCCGCTTCATAAGTCTTCTTATTTTTTCTTAATTATTCAGAAAAGCATAACATCACCTTTTCTTCTTTCTACCACTTTTTTAAGCGTGCTTTCCTTTAATAGTTTGGGGTCTCCTTATTTGGGGCTTGCATATTCTTTCTCTAAAGCCATTCTTCCCTCCATGTGGCTGCTTGTTACCCATGTGTCTAACCTCCAGGATGACTTTTTAGTTTTATCCCCTGCTCTCCTCCATTCTCTTTCTCCAGGAAAATGCTGAGTTTTACAGCTTGCTAACCATGCAGGGTTTTTTTTAACTCTAATAAAATTACTCTGGAGCTTCTATTTGAGTCCACTCTTAAATTCTTTTATTAATGAGACTAGAAACTCCAAGAGGGAAGCCAGATTTCCCCTGTATCCAATGAGAGGGAGGAAGGAAAAAGACAGGAAGGAAAATGCTATAAAATACCCATTTTAAAGTTCTACTATGCTTTTTCGGGTAGGACGCAAATGCCTAGGAATAGAGTGCCTTGTTCATAAGTTCAGGAAAAGCCTTAACAAAGCAATGATGGGCTGTTTGCCATCATTATTCCATCATTTCACAATCCCTGGTTGACCAGACGGAGTAGCCTAACTCAATTGTGTATTTCTAAAAATAGTGGAAGAGGACTGGCAACATCCTCCAAAGCTCTTAGAATTCTCAACTACAGCGGGAAAGAAAATGAGAGTCAAGCTGGAGAGGAAGGGGAGTGTGAAAGCAATCTGACATGCTGCATGTCTACAGACACCCAAGGGGGGAACGATGCAACTGTCTGACCCCGCTGCTGAAGGAGGTGTCAGGCAGGGAGCCCCAGCTTCAACAGCTGCTCTCCCAGTAGCTCCTAACAGAGCTTGAAATACCTGGAGGAAAGCTAGGGAATTGGGCTGTGCAAAACTTGGCCTGAACATGGTGAATTGTTCAGGCCTACACGTGAGTAAATTTTTTGTGAAAAAAAAAAAAAAAAGTCAGTAGGATTGAAATGGTCTTAGAGGTCTAGGAAGGGAGAGGAATCTCAGGAACAAGAAACTGGAGGTAGTCTTGAAATTTTTATGGTGTTCACGTGCTGAGGTTATTAGCTACTTTTCTATTGCCGTGATGGATACAGTGACTGAGGCAACTTATAGGAAAAAAAAAAAAAAAGAGTTTATTTGGACTTCTACTACCAGAGGGATAATAATTCATCATGACCAGAGGTCATGGCCCCAGGGACAGGCATGGTAGATGGAAGAGGAAGGTGGGCACTCACACCCTCAACTGTGAGCATGAAGCAAGCAGAAAGAACAGAGTATGGCAGAGGCTTTGAATCTAGAATCAGCCCTTACCCCTTACATAAGTCCTCCAGCAAAGCCACATCACCCAAACCTCTCCAGAAACCACTACCAACTGGAAATGAAGTGTTTAAATAATAGAAACTACAGGGGACAGTCTTATTCAAACCACTACACTGAGGTAGACCAGTAAAGAAACCCAAGAAATGAAGATGTCACACACAAGAGTCATGAGTCGGCCATCTGTCAGTCAGCCATGAGGGACCGAAATCAGCCTATGGCACTTCAAAGAGGTGCAAGCCAGCTCCATACACCCTCCCTCTCCTTTCTCCAACCCACCTATACCAACTGCAAAAAGACCGGACGTCAGGGCTAACAAGCAGCAGATAGGGAGGAGGAGGTCATGAAGCCATCTCTACCCCTAACCAGGGCCAGGCTGCTCACCAGAAAACCACCTGAGCGGAAAGAAGGAAGACTTAATTGCAAATCAAGTTTCGAGTTTCTACTATTAAAATTCATACCCTATTCTCTCTAATCAAGAGTATGCTTTTTAATTTAGTTCATTTTTAAGGTTACTTTGAGGGGGAGAGAATTTCACCACTCCAGTAATTTTAAAAGGGAGAAAAATAGTTTCATTTTCTTTTCATTGCTACAGACTATGCTTGTACCAACTCACCATACGTGTAGATGTGCTGCGGATATGATCGCATTATGTGATTCAACGTGTTTGTTACATATCGTTATGACAGTTTTGCAGCTGGAATTGTTTTCTATGGAAGTACGTTTTTCCCTTTTCAACAGCTACTAGTTGCTGCAACTGTATACAGAACAGCAGCAGCCGGAGCATGACCAGAGAGGCTCTCAGACATAAAAGTTCTCAGGCTTCACCCCAGACCCAGTGAATTAGAATCCATCTAAATGAGACACCCCCCCACACCGTGATTTACAATGTCCCAGCATCAGCTGAAACCCTAAAAGAGCCTATTGTGAGCATTCTTTCCCAGCTCTGCCTTCAGTAGCATCACTTTGGGAAATGAAGCCATCCATGATGGAGTGTTGATGTCACTTCAAACTTGTTTCCAAGAACCTCTTATTAAATGTTTACCAAGATACCATTGAGTCACACATACATTAATATTTGAGAAGCATCGGTGCACAAAGTTGTTTTCCTGATTGCATAGTAGAGGGTTTTTATTGGAGCAAAAATCCACATTTAACATGCTCCATGCTCCTTTCTGAATTCTGGGCACTTCCATAGTCTACTTTAGTAAGTAGCAATGAAACGGCTAGTAGAACTGAAAGTTTCATACATACCTTTCCCCCTGCCCCACTTTACAGCTCCAAGACAAATGTTCTAAGTGTGACTGGTTCCTTTTTATATTATTTGTCGGCACATATGATCAACTTCCACCTTGCTTTTATCTTTACAACTAATCTTGAGTAAGTCCTTTCTTAGAACTACCGGAGAAGCTGTCCAACTGAAAGCAGGCGTGCCCCAGCCAACGTCTAAACAGTGATCACATTGAACCTAGCTATTTCTCCTTCCCAGCTTTCTGCTTATCTCAGCGATGATATCATCTTCTTTCTCCTGAATCTTCTTTTTGTGTCTTTTATCAGCCTAAACTCAGCTGTTCTCACTCTTAGGGCCCCTATAAATTCCCTAAAAGTATATTTTAAAGGAATACGTGTTTAGGTGTGCACTTTTTTTTTTCTTGAAGTCCTATGGGTCTCAGCACATGTTCCTAATGGTCCATTTTAAATAGGCGTTTCAGGTAATAAATCCACATGAAATCCAATAGAGAGGAAGAAAAGTAGCACAGGCCTAAAAGATGTCTCCCTAAATGCAATAATGGAATCTCCATAGAGTGGGCATCAGCAGTTCTGCCCCTCACGAGTGAGTCTCCTACATTATGGGCAATCATGCTCTCCTGCGCAATTGACACTCACCTATCTACCTGCCAGCTATTAACTCCTCCCTGGAAGTGCTTATTTTTCACTATCAAGAATTTATCTCGTAAATATCCTATTATGGTGGAGGCTATGCTTTAAAAGTCAATCCGATTTGGCAGAGAGAAAATATGTTGAATCAAATAAACTGAAGTCTCTAGACAGACTACGCCTGGAGACATTTGTGTGTTTATTCATTCGGTCTGTAAGGGTCACATGTACTTTGCTGAAGTGCACTGTGATTCATATTTAATTTCCTTTATAATAGCAAAATATAAAATAGCAGAGGCTAAAAAAAATCTTGGGAACTTTCAAAAAATATGTGGGAATGAAGTAACAGTGAATTTAGCAGTTGTCTCCGCACACAACGCTGTGAACTTGAGAAAAAAAATGCAGTTTAGTACATAATTTACACGAAGGGGACTGAAAGACTATGCAGGGCTGTCTAAAACGCCGTATACAGAACAGCACATACGTTAGACTAGACTCACTAATCACAGACGGCATCCAGTTGTTCCCAAAGCATCCAAACAAGACAATTTAATGCTTCATAATCAACCAAAGGATTAAACTGCGCACTGGGGAGAAATAAAGGCTACTACTTATTCCTTATTGATTATTCACATTTTAAGTAAATAAATTGAAGTAAGCTTTAGTGGCCTTTCATCCTGCATTAACACAAATCATAGAATATCCGACAAATCATACCTAGCACTAAGCCTTCGGTTTAACAAATAATGGAATTTTCACTTTAACAAGACACCTAGGTGATCTACATACAAGTTCAAAGTTACTGCTCTTAGGACTGCTGAAGCAACAAAACAGGCGTATGTCTGTTCCTGGGACACCCATAGAGTAAAGTCCACCATTCAGACGGGGCAAGGCAGCCAGGACTGGCAGTGTTTAACCAAGAGGCTTACTGTGCACCTTTATCCTTCGCTTTCTCCCCTAAAGCAAACGTCAGGCCTAGGATCTGAAGGGGGACTTTATTCATACAAGTGGCAACATTCTTGTTCACTGATAAACACCTTGCACCTTCTAACATTTACACCTTACAAACATTTGGCAGCAAAAGGCACTAGTCCTTCAATTTAATAGATACTTATTGAATACCTGCCTTGAGTCAGACATAAGCATTATGAACAATAAAACTGAAGTTGTTATTTAGATGATTGCTTAGGAGGGAGATTTTATTTACATCAACCAGCACCTTCAGAAATCAAGTTTGGGAAAAAATCTAAGTTACTCAGATGATTGCATAATTAACTCTTGAAGGGAAAAAAAATACCTTTTAAAAAAAGGAGAAAGAGAAGGGATAAGGAAGTAAGGAGAAACACAAAATAGCCTGTTTCCCCTAATCACTATCATAATTTACAGACTACTAAGAACATAAGATAATTGAATATATAAATTAATTTTTGAGATTTTTTTGCACTGAAAAATGTTCATTGTAATCATTACATGAGACAAGCTGAAGTTCTTATGAATCATAACAACATTTTTATATCCCTGATGCGCTGAGCTTCATCCCTAGAACCCACAGTGAAAAGAACAAATCAACTCCGGAATGTTGTCCTCTGACCTCTGCGGGTGCCCTGTGGAACTCCTGCCACACCTACACATGTGCACACACTAAATAAACATAAGGAAAATGTTATATTTGAGATATACTTTTTTTTCGAAATTCCTAATCATGTGGTTATTTAATGAATCAAAACCAGCAGCCTGAAGCCAACAGGTTCCGTAAGTAAAGGCACTAAGCCTGGTGACCTGAGTTGTCCTGTGTGGGAGGGCTGCTGTTATTTGTCCCCCCTGGGTCAACCCCTTCTGGTTTTCTATCTGCAGCAAATAGAAACAGCCTTTTCTTGGGAAGGACATGAACTGTGCTTGCATCCAATGTTGCACCAATGGAGGACATATTGCCGATGCTCTCCAGGTGTGTCACCTCTGCAGTGTTTAGGCTGTGGCCCCACTATTACCAAGAGTTCCCATCCATCACCACACAGGAGAGGGTCCCCAAGCCTGGTCCTGCCACAGAAGGAGATTCCTCTATGAGAAATCCTTATGAGGTTCAAGAGTTTCTCAGATCTTTTCCTGCCCCTTCCTTTCTCCCTAGACCGGCTCAGCACAGCAGCATCCTCTGCCACTTTACCTTCTGACTCTGCTCCCGCTCCTCCTTTTTCCCTTTCTGAGACTGTGATACCAATTGTTGTGGTCTGAATGTGAACTATTCCTTACGTGCTCGTGTGTTTGAACACCTAGTCCCCAGTGAGTGGGAACCTTGGGAATCTTTGCGGGTGGAAGCTTGCTGGAAGAAGCAGATCACTAGAGAAGCCTTGCAGTTTTATATCCCTACCCCTTCTCTGGTCACTTTCTGCTTTCTGACTGACAAGCTGCCTCACATTTCTCCTGCCATGTTTTCTGTGACAGACTGTTGCCCTGTGAACTGTGAGCCAGAATAAACCCTCCATCTCTCAAGTTGCTTTTGTCAGGTGTATGGTCCAGCTACAAGAAAAGCAACTAAGACACCGATAAATATCTCACACATCTATCTTTGTCTTAGTGTCCACTTCTTTGAGAATATTTTTTCCATTATTACATGTACTTTCTCTTTTTTATTCAAACTTTTTAAATTATTTTTATTTTTTATTAATTACAGTTTATTCACTTTGTATCTCCCCCATAGCTCCCTCCCCCCTCCAAATCATACCACCTCTCCCTCTTTCCCATCCGTGCCCCTCCCCCAGTCCATTGATAAGAGAGGTCCTCCTCCCCTTCCCTCTGATCCTAGTCTATCAGGTCTCATCAGGAGTGGCTGCATTGTCTTCCTCTGTGGCCTGCTAAGGCTGCTCCCCCCTCAGAGGGAGGTGATCAAGGAGCAGGCCAATCAGTTCATGTCAGAGACAGTCCCTGTCTCCATTACTATGGAACCCACATGGACACTGAATTGCTATGGGCTACCTCTGTACAAGAGTTCCAGGCCATCTCCATAAGTGGTCCTTGGCTGGTCTCAGAAAAGACCCCTGTGCCCAGACTTTTTGGATCTGTTGCTCTCCTTGTGAAGTTCCTGTCCTCTCCATATCTTGCTATCTTCTACTTCTTTCATAAGATTCCCTGTACTCTGCTCAAAGTTTGGCTATGAATCTCAGCATCTGCCTTGATACCCTGCAGGGTAGAGCCTTTCAGAGGCCCTCTGTGGTAGGCTCCTGTCCTGTTACCTGTTTTCTCCCTCCTCTGATGTCTATCCTCTTTGCTTTTCTGAATGGGGATTGAGCATCTTAGCCAGAGTCCTTCTTTTTTTTTTTTGTTTGAAAGAACATGATATTCATTTCATCCACACTTTCTATTTGTTATGCAGTTCCAATACCATATGTGACTCAATATTTGACTAGCATCCTTAGGTGTACAGATTTTAGTATGTTTATCTTATATTATATATCTAATATCCACTTATGAGTGAGTATATACCATGTGTGTCTTTCTGCTTCTGGAATACCTCACTTAGGATGACCTTTTCCAGTTCCCACCATTTACCTGCAAGTTTCATGATTTCCCTGTTTTTTTATCAGTGAGTAATATTCCATTGTGCAGATGTACAACAATTTCTATATCCATACCTCAACTGAGGGGCATCTGGGCTATTTCTAGCTTCTGGCTATTACAAATAAAACTGCTACAAACATGGTTGAGCAGATGTCCTTGTTGCATAATTGAGTGAATTTTGGATATCTGCCTAGGAGTGGTATAGCTGGATCTTGAGGAAGTGCTATCCCTAATTGTCTGAGAAAGCGCCAAATTGATTTCCAAAGTGATTGTTCAAGTTTACATTCCCATCAGCAGTGGAAGAGGGTTCCCCTCTCCACATCCTCTCCAGCATGTGTTGTCACTTCAGTTTTTCATCTTAGCCATTCTGATGAGTGTAAGGGTGAAATCTCAGGGTTGTTTTGATTTGCATTTTCCTTATGAATAAGGACATTGAACATTTTTTTAAGTATTTCTCTGCCATTTGATATTCCTCTATTGAGAATTCTCTGTGTAGCTCTGTACCCCATTTTTTAATTAATTACTTGATTTGTTGCTGTTTAACTTCTTGAGTTCTTTATATATACTGGATATTAGCCCTCTGTCAGATATAGAGTTGGTGAAGATCCTTTCCCAATCTGTAGGCGGTTGTTTTGTTTTGACCACAGTGTCCTTTGCTTTACAGAAGCTTTTCAGTTTCATGAAGTTTCACTTATTGATTGTTGCTCTTAGAGCCTGTGCTGTTGGTGTTCTGTTCAGGAAGTTTTCTCCTGTACCAATGAGTTCTAGGGTATTCCCCACTTTTTTTTTCTAGCCTATTTAATGTGTCTGGTTTTTTTCCATTGTATGGTTTAGGCATCTTTGTCAAAAATCAGGTGTCCATAAGTGTGTGAGTTTATTTCTGGGTCTTCTAACCAATTCCATTGATCCACCATTCTGTTTCTATGCCAGTACCATGCAGTTTTTATTACTGTTGCTCTATAGTACAGCTTGAGATCAGGGATGGAGATACCTCCAGAAGACCTTTTATTATAGAGGATTGTTTTAGCGATTCAGGGTTTCTTGTTATTCCATATGAAGTTGAGAATTTTTCTTTCCAGGTCTGTAAAGAATTGTGTTGGTAATTTGATGGGAATTGCATTGAATCTGTAGATTGCTTTTGGTAAGATGGCCATTTTTACTATGTTAATCCTGCCACGCCATGAGCATGGGAGATCTTTCCATCTTCTGATATCTTCTTCTAATTCTTTCTTCAGAGACTGGAATTTTTTTTCATACAGGTCTTTGACTTGCTTGGTTAAGGTCACTTCAAGGTACTTTATGTCCTTGGTGGCTATTGTGAAGGGTGTTGTTTGCCTAATTTCTTTCTCATCCCTTTTGTCTTTTGTATACAGGAGGGCTACTGATTTTTTTTTTTTTTTTTTTTTTTTTTTTTTTAGTTATTTTTGTATCTAGCCACATTGCCGAAGCTGTCTATCAGCTATAGGAGTTCCCTGGTAAAATTTTTGGGGTCACTCAGGTATACTATATCATCTGCAAATAATGATACTTTGACTTCTTCCTTTCCAATTTGCATCCCCTTGATCTCCTTTAATTGTTCTATTTCTTTAGCAAGGACTTCAAGCACTATGTTGAGAAATGAGGAAATCATGAAATTTGCAGGCAAGTGGTGGGATCTAGAAAAGATCATTCTGAGTGAGGTACCCCAGAAAGAGAAAGACACACATGGTATATACTCACTTATATAGACCTATAAGATATGATAAACATAATGAAATCTATACACCTAAAGAAGATAAACAAGAAAGAGGACCCGGGGTAAGATGATCAATCCTCACTTAGAAAGACAAATGGGATGTGCATTGGTTGTAGGAGAAAACAAGTAACAGGACAGAAGCCTACCGCAGAGGGCCTCTGAAAGACTCTACCTAGCAGTGTATCAAAGCAGATACTAAGACTCATAACCAAACCTTCGGCAGAGTGCAGGGAATCATATGAAAGGAGGAGGAGTTAGTATGACGTGGAGAGGATAAGAGCTCCACAAGGACCAAATATTCTGGTCACAGGGGTCTTTTCTGTGACTGACACTCCAACAAGGTCCATGTATGGCTATAACTTAGAACCTCTGCTTGGATGTAGCCTGTGGTAGCTCAGTAACCAATTGGTTTCCCATAGTAAGGGGAATAGGAACTATTTCTAACAGGATCTCAATGGCAGGCTCTTTGACCTCCCCATCCCCCAAGGGAGGAGTAGTCCTGCTAGGCCACAGAGGAGGACTTTGCAGCCAGTCCTGAAGATACCTGATAAAACAGGGTCAGATGAAAGGGAAGGAGGTCCTCCCCAATCAGTGGAGTTGGAAAGGGGCAGGGAGGAGATGAGGGAGGGAGGGTGGGGTTGGGAGAGAATGAGGGAGTGGGATACAGCTGGGATACAGAGTTAATAAAATGTAACTAATAATAATAAAAAAAAACTGTTAATTGTCACCTGTCATAAGTTAAAGTTTGTTTAAGGGACTCATTAGTTTCTAGTCCATGCATCCATAAATTGATAATTAAAGTTAATTCTTGTTAAAGAAAAAAAAGAACTATGTTGAAGAGATATGGAGAGAGTGGGCAGCCTTGCCTTGTCCCTGATTTCAGAGGGATTGCTTTAAGTTTCTCTCCATTTAGTTTGATGTTGGCTATAGACTTGCTGTATATTGCCTTTACTATGTTTAGGTATGGGCCTTGTATCTCTGATCTCTCCAATACTTTAAACATGAATGGATGTTGGATTTTGTCAAATGTTTTTTCAGCATCTAAGGAGATTATCATGTGTTTTTTTTTTCTTTCAGTTTGTTTATATGGTGGATTTCTGTATATTGAACCACCCCTGCATACCTGGGATGAAGCCTACTTGGTCATAGTGGATATCTTTGATGAGTTTTTGTATTCGGTTTGCAAGTATTTTGTTGAGAATTTTTGCATCAATGTTCATAAGAGAGATTGGCCTGAAATTCTCTTTCTTTGTTGGGTCTTTGTGAGGTTTAGGTACCAAGGTGACTGCGGCTTCATAGAATGAGTTTGGTAGTGTTCCTTTTGTTTGTATTTTGTGGAATAGTTTGAAGAGAATTGGAGTTAGCTCTTCTTTGAAGGTCTGATAGAATTCTGCACTGAAATCATTTGGTCCTGGGCTTTTTTTGGATGGGAGACTTTTGATGACTGCTTCTATTTCCTTAGGGAATATAAGAGTATTTAATTGATTTACCTGTCTTGATTCAGCTTTGGTAAGTGGAATCGATCAAGAAAATTGTCCATTTCATTTAGATTTTCAAATTCTGTGGCATATAGACTTTTGAAATCTTAATGATTGTTTGGCTTTCCTCAGTGTCTGTTTTCATTTCTGATTTTCTTAATTTGGATAGTGTCTCTCTGCCTTTTAGTTAGTTGGCTAAGGTTTTGTCTGTCTTGTTGATTTTCTCAAAGAACCAGCTCTTGGTTTCATTGATTCTTTGAATAATTTTATTTGTTTCCAATTGATTGATTTCAGCCCTGAGTTTGATTATTCCAGCCTTCTACTCCTCTTTGTTGTGTCCGCTTCTTTTTTTTTCTAGGGCTTTTAGATGAGCCATTAAGTTGCTTGAATAAGATGTTTCGAATTTCTTCTTGAAGTCACTTAGTGCTATGAACTAAGTGCTTAGCACTGCTTTCATTGTATTCCATAAGTTTGGGTATGTTGTACCTTCATTTTCATTGAATTCTAGGAAGACTTTAATTTCTTTCTTTATTTCTTTCCTGACCCAGCTGTCATTGAGTAACAAGTTGTTCAGTTTCCATGTGCGTGTCGGCTTTTTGTTATTTCTGTTGTTGTTGAGGTCCAGCTTTAGTCTATGGTGATCAGATAGGATACAAGGGATTATTTCAATCTTCTTGTATCTGTTGAGGCTTGCTTTGGGACCAACTATATGGTCTGTTTTGGAGAAGGTTCCATGAGGTGCTGAGAAGAAAGTAAATTCTTTTGTGTTTGGGTGAAAGGTTCTGTAGATGTCTGCCAGGTCTTCTTTGAGAATATTAACTGACACAATTGTAGCCCCAAAATATTGACATGACCCACCCACAGTAATCCGAACCAAGACACCTGAATATGTAATCAATGCTTCCTTTCCCAGATGCAAACTTGAGATTCCTTTCTGTCACTAATGCATCCTTGACCAAACTCTTAACACTTCCCTTCAAACATAAAATGTACTAAGATGGATTCAGTTATTTTATCATACTATAGATAAAAACCACAGATCAAGTTTTTATATAGTTCTTCCAGTGAAGAAAAGAATATTAGAAGAGAAATTTACAGTGACCAGATCCTCCAACCACAACAGGTACAGAACTTAGGATAAAAATTTAAATAAAAATCTACAAAATACATACGTATGTGCCTATTCATATATATATATATTTATACATATCTATGTATATGAACTTACAAGTTGTAAATCAAGCTTATGAACCTCTAAAGCAGTGGCTTTCAACCTGTAAGTCAAGACCCCTTTAAAAATCACATATTAGATATCCTGCATATCTGATATTTACAATTTGTAACAGTAGCAAACTTACAGTTATGAAGTGGCAATGAAATAATTTTATGGTTGGGGTCACCACAACATGGGGAATTATATTAAAGGGCTAGGAAGATTGAGAACCACTGCTCTAAAGCAAATTCTACCCTACTACCTTGAAATTATGTCTTCACCAAAATCTGGAGGGTGAGTAAATTTCCAAGTTCTCTAGTTCATCAGAGTTTCACATCAGAACACAGAGACCCTAAGAGAACTTTGCCCTTTTTCCTGTCTCCATCCACCCTTGTCCATTCACTTTCTTTTCTTTATCCCCTGGCCCATTCTTGCCTCGTAGCATCTGTGGGTAGATACCCATAAAGCTATGGATGTAGAGTTGCCCCAATGAAGGACAGATCTGTCCTCAGTAGGACTGACCAAAATAAGAGGCCAAATCAAACACTGTGAACTCACAGCCATTTATTCAGAGTCCAAAACGGAATATGATTGGCAGGCTGCCATAAGCACTAGTAGGTACTTATAAATTGGGCAAGTCCTCAGTTCTTGCAAACTCTGACAAAGACCAATGGTAGGAAGGCTGCTATGGAGCATGACATGTGTAACTTTGCTTAGTCTGTTACTTTGCTTAGTCTGTGGTAATAGAAAATCTTAAACCCCAGAAGTTTATTTTCCCACAATTCTAAGCCCAGGACAAGGTTATCATAGCTGTTTTCTTTTGAGTCCTCTTTTCTTGACATGCTGATCGCTGTTTTCTCACTTGTTTACACATGGCCATGTGTCAACTTCCTATGCAGATCTTGTCTGCAAGACCTGGAATTTGAGGAAGAATGGGTCAGACTACCATCTGATGCTTTAGACCAACCTTACTTCAGTTTCAGTGTATTTAATACACAAAATGAAGCAAAAAAACCAGTGATCCAAGGAAGGTTATTTGAGTTCAGAAAAACATGATCAGAAAAACACATAAACACACACCAGTGAGCCCACGTTAAATATTAACAGAGTACCCAGCCAAAATGCTTCTCCCACTCTATGTTAACACCTCAGTCTTGAGACGGAATAACTCTGTGTCTGAAACATAGAGGAACCAAGGAAAACACAAGCAGTGAATTTTAAACAAATGTGCCCAAGAAAACATTTCTCCAGAACTCTTGGCATTGCTTACCTGTAGAGGGGCTGGTGTGAGCAACTCTATCCTGTTGGTGGTTTGAGGCAAGGCATTTCTGTGATGACCAGGCTGGTCTCAAGCTTATGATCCCCCTTGCTCCAGTCCCCCATGTACTGGATCACAAGCAAGCATTACCATCCATGATGTGTCTTCATTTTTATTTTAGCAGTTTCTTCCCTTGTCTCTAAACAATGTCTCTGAGGACATCATTGATAACCATCTAGGGTTTTTATCTAGATTGTTCCTCGTTGCCAGGGTGAGATATATACTTTTCAGTCTGACTTAACCTCATGTGTTTGTGGGGGTATGAAACAGACATCAAGGAATTACTGCCAACAAACCCTTTATAGCCAGTGTTAAGCATTAAGGAATGTAGAATGAGCAGCTTTTAGGTCAGGCTATTAGTTCATTCTGTTTATCCTGTGGGTAATAGCCTGGCATCTTAAAAACACTAATCAGGGACCTTTGTTAGAAGTTGAACTTTAGAATGTTAACAGACACAGGTTATTTATAAAGTCTTACATAGTCATGACAAACAAGAGCAACTGCTTAAAGACTGAAAATGAAGTAATTGTTTATAGATACACACCTAGATAACCAGTTTCCAATAAAGGAACAAATGAGCAACATCTAAGCAAGAAGCACTTAGAACACTATATAAATATGACCAGAGGAAAGTTTCTCCATGAGATCTTATAGTCACGATGTCAAAACACAACGAAAATAAACAATATCAAAAGTGGTAAGGTGGAGATGTCAAGCTACTTCCAAAGACAGACATAGTCTCTTTTTTACATCTGTAAATATACAGGGATTTTTTTTATTTTACCTTAATCAAAGTTTTGATGTAAGCCTAAAGGGACTCTCTAATTAGATACAGAAAGCTTCAGCCTTTGGCTCTTTTCTGTTTATTTCTTCAAAAATCAATTACTTGATTGAAATCATAGTGAGCATCTTCACACTTTCAGCACAGTGCTAGGAAAATAGCTGATAAATCAAAAGAGAAAATAAAAATCCAAAAATATCTGAATAAGCTGGATCACTGGTAAGAAAAAAATCAAAGTGAAATTTAATAGTAAGTTTCACATTTTATAACCTGTTTTCTTTTTTAAAAAATCAATTGTACTAGAGTCTTAAGAAGAAAATTTAACTTGGCATCTGTTCCTATAAAAAAAAAAAAGAAAAAAAAAAAAAAAAAAAAAACACCTAAGGATTTTAGTTGATTCCAGCTTCGAGATGAAACAAAAAGTACAAGAACCACTGTAAAAGAGGGAATCCGTTTCAAGCGATATCCTCTTTTCAGAGGACAGCAGCAGAGACCATCATACCCTCCACAGCTCAGACAAGAGACTCTAAATATGAGAGAACATACAAAACCATGGAAAAGCTAAATCACAGAAAGCTAAATCTTCACAGTTTGCATTTCCAATACCCCATGTCATTATTTCTTTGATTTTTGTCTTACATTACTATTTCATTTAAACATATTTAAATGTAAACTTTGTGTCGCTGCCTGATGTGATTTAAGCGTATCTGTGAGTGGTTCGTGTGCTGGAAGCATTGTCCTCACGCAGCAATGTTGGGAGGCAGCAGAAGCTGCAGGAAGTAGAGCCTTGTGAAGGGTAGTGAGGCCACTGGGTGCTGCCCAGGTGGAGGTTAGCAGTGTTCTCCAGGGACCTTGGGTTCTGCAAAGAAAAAGCTGTAAAGGAAGAGGAACACTAGTCTCTCCTCACTCTCTCACTCCTCTAGCCATGATCTCCTATCTGTCTTCAAACCATTTTTTTCTCGTTCATGATGACCCACAATGATGTCACCCATCATGAGACTCTTGCCTGAGGTCAAGGATCAGGACCACCACTTGGTCTTGAATCTTCAACATTTAAAACTATGAATGAAATAACTCTTCACTTCATACCGATACACTGTGGTCACTGGTAATACAAAATCAGTTTCACCATTTAAAAAGGAGTGAAAAGATGGGTGATGTCAAAAGATGGTTAAACACAAATGTCCCACATTGGACTCCCTTAGAGCTAGCAATTCTCCACAAAATAATAATGCTTTGTGAAAATCTTGGAACCTAAGTGAGACTAACACACTGACCACTGGAAAATGAGAAAGATGGTTTTAAGAGTAAGATGAGAGCCACTTGACTTTGACTAGACCCTCTTTCCTGGACTGGCACAAAGCTACACCAAGGGAATCCCCTGGGATATAGAGTTTCTCCAGAGCAGAAGGGGAAACAAGATGAGTGTGCCCAGATGCCACAGTGTTCCTGGGAGCATTCTAGGCTACCCTTTTATGCCTTACCTAAAAGGGAACACTGGAAAAGTCAGCAGGTATATAGTCCCTGGATCAAGAAAAAAAAAAAAAAATGAGTCTCAGAATTCATAGAAACCAGTACGATGATTTCACTCCTGAGACAAACAACTAAAAAGGTAATATATTTATTTTGGCTCACAGTTTCAGAGGTTTGAGCCCATAGTCATGAGGACCCACTGTTCTAGGCCTATGAAGAGGCTCCTCACAGTAAGCGGTGGTGAGTGGCAGAGCAAAGCTAGCTTTGTGGTGGCCAAGAAGCAAAATGACAGGGAAAGAAAGTAGCTAGCACCAACTCTTACACAAAACCACCACTAGGTCTACCTTACTTTAAAAAAAATGCTAAAAATCCAGGTATGGTGATGCATGCCTTTAATACCAGCACTCAGGAGCTGAGGCAAAAAAATATTGTTATATGTTTGAGGCCTGCCTGAGCTACAAGGTGTGGTCCATGCCAACCAGGTTCGACATAGTGAGACCCTATCTCAGAAGGAAGAAAGAAAGAGAGAGAGAGACAGAGAAAGAAAGAAAGAAAGAAAGAAAGAAAGAAAGAAAGAAAGAAAGAAAGAAAGAAAGAAAGAAAGAAAGAAAGAAAGGAAGGAAGGAAGGAAGGAAGGAGGAAGGAAGGAAGGAAGGAAGGAAGGAAGGAAGGAAGGAAGGAAGGAAGGAAGGAAGGAAGGAAGGAAAGAAAGAGAGGGACAAGGAAGAAAGGCTGGACGAAGTATTTTGAAGAAACATGAATGGATGATCATTAACACATAAAACAACAAAACATCACAATACAGTCAAAATCAATAGCCCCTAATAATATAATGTTTGATTTAAAAACAACTTTAACTCTAGCAGGAAGTTTTAAAACAAATGTATTTTAAATATCCATAAGTCTAATACTTGGTTAATGAACACATGATGTGAAAATGTATAAATTACGATATCAATAGTCTAACATATAAAAAGAAGAAGAAAGATTGTTAGTTTCTGTATCCAAACTTAAGCTATTTTCAGGATAAATGGGAATGTGTTATCTAACATGTTTTGCATAAACCACATAATAATCAAAAATGAAAAACCTAGTAGTAGATACTATAAAACATAGTAGCTAAGACACTATTTGGTGTAGTGGTTAATCTTCATTGTCAACTGGGGTAAATTTATAATCCCCCCCCAAAAAAAGACATAGACATAACTCTGGACATACCTATGAGTCTGTGAGCTCATAATGTGAAATTGGCAGTCATCTAAGCAGAAAGAGCTCTCAGCTTGAGCCTTGCTTTGTAGAAATTCTGATCTTAGATATCCTGCTTCCAGAACTATGGAAAATGCATTTCTACTGCTTTTAAGGCCCAGTGGATGAGCCTCAACTGACTCAGACAACTAGAAAAATCCTTCTGAAAAAAAAAAAAAAATAGCTCCCAGGAATGCACTGAAAATCAGATGGGTTGATTTGGCAACTGTTGTACCCTGTCCTAGTTTGATTTCTGTTGCTCTGATAAACACCAACACCATAAGCAACTTAGGGGAGGAAAGGATTTATTTGCTTATACGTTATAGTCCATCCTGGAGGAAAACCAGGGCAGGAACTCAAGGCAGAAAGCTGGAGGCAGAAACTGAAGCAGAGGCCATGAAGAAATGCTGCTTACTAGCTTGCTCCCCGTGGCTTGCTCAGCTGCTTTTCTTACACAGCCCAGGGCCACCTGTGGAGGGATGTACTATCCACAGTAAGCTAGGCCTACTACATCAATCATCAATCAAAACAATGCCCCACAGACACGCCCACGGTCAAGTCTGACAGAGGCAACTCCTCAACTCAGGCCCCCTCTTCCACATATGTTTAGATTTGTGTCAAGCTGATAAAAACTATGACATTATTTTTACTTATTTTTTTGTTCAGAGCAACATCTGTCATTGAAAAACATCTAGAGAAACAGAACAGGGATAGAGTGATGAGTCGAAAGGTCAGTGTTAGTTAATCAGAAAGAGTAGAAAAGTTGGAAAAGATAGTTCACAACATCTATCTGTTTGTGTGATCCTCTGCCCTTGGTACCTGTCAATCATTCTTTTTAGTGCTGATATAATCTTCAAAAGTTTGATAAATCTTTGGCATTTGTTGCCCTCAAATGTCTCAAAACATAAGTTTCTAACACAAGATAGTATTTTGGGCCACAGTTCAAGGAAATGTGATATAAAATTTCTACAGGATAAAATGTCCTAAATTCATGAATCTATCAATGGACTGGTTAATCTCATGAATTTTCTCAGTTCAAAATGCTGTGACTTTACTACATGTTTAAAGGCTGAGTTTTAAATAATCTTACTATCTAGTTGTTCATGGGAAAATCCAAGGGCCAAACATATGGAAAAACAATCCATAGTGGACCACAGGAATGGCTTCTCTTTGACATCAAAGACTATCACAGCACCTCACACAGTGATATATTCAAAGGGCATTATCAATTAATTTTCCAATACCACCCAAAGAGCAATAGCTCAGTAGACTACAGGAAATAAGAAAGCATAATTCATTCAATATTTATGCTTTATGCAAGGACTTTTCCATAATTCTCTGAACTCCATTAAATAGTTGTATAAATTAGAACTCAATTTACAGAACTTTAGTGATCTGCCCACGGTCACAGAGCTGATAAGTGCCAAACTAAAAATTAAACCCAATTACTTCTGACTCCAAAGCTCATTCCCTTTCTACTCATTTTCAGAGTAGAAAAATGCAAATTTTGAAATTAAATTTTAGCTGCAAAGTACTTCATCTATACAAGAATTATGAGGAATAACTAAATGTTCAACCATATGTCAAAAGTTCTATTTGGCTCACATTAAAATTTGTATCCCTGTCCTTCCAAACAGACTGGAAGCTACTGAGAAGTCTTGGGTTTCCAGAAGTAACCAGGAGGCTGAAGTTGTAAATTTTCTTTTTTTTTTAATTTTATTTTTTTCTTATCAGTTACATTTTATTAACTCTGTATCCCAGCCAGGTCCCAATCCCTCATTCCCTCCCAGTCCCTCCCTCCCTCCCTCATCTTCCCCATGCCCCTTGCCAAGTCCACTGATAGGGGGGACCTCCTCCCCATTCATCTGATCCTGTTTTATCAGGTATCTTCAGGACTGGCTGCAAAGCTCTCCTCTGTGGCCTAACAGGACTGCTCATCCCTTGGGGGGTGGGGAGGCCAAAGAGCCAGTCATTGAGTTCCTGTTAGAAATAGTCCTTGTTCCCCTCACTATGGGAAGCCAATTGGTTACTGAGCTACCACAGGCTACATCTGAGCAGAGGTTCTAGGTTACATTCATACATGGTCCTTGGTTGCATGTCAGTCTCAGAAAAGACCCTGTGCCCAGATATATTTGGTCCTTGTGAAGCTCCTATCCTTTCCTCATCAGACTAACTCCCCTTCTTTCTTATGATTCCCTGTACTCTGCCAAAGGTTTGGTCATGAGTCTTTGCTTTGAAAACACTGCTAGTTAGTCTTTCAAATGCGCTCAGTAGACTCCTGTCATATGTTCAATGCGCATCCCATCTGTCTTTCTAAACGAGGATTGATAATCTTACCCCATGTCCGCTCTCTTGATTATCTTTTTTAGGTGTATAGATTTCATTATGTTTATCATATCTTACAGGTCTATATAAGTGAGTATATACCGTGTTTGTCTTTCTCCTTCTAGGATACTTCACTCAGGATGATCTTTTCTAGATCCCACCATTTGCCTGCAAATTTCATGATTTCCTCCTTTTTGATTGCTGAGTAGTATTCCATTGTGTAAAAATACCACAATTTCTGTACCCATTCCTTCGTTGATGGACATCTGGGTTGTTTCCAGGTTCTGGCTATTACAAATAATGCTGCTATAAATTTTCATCAGGCCTTATGCTTCTAAACACCTGTAACATACATGAACTGTTAAATGCATGAATTAACCCTAGCTTGCCAAAGGGGTTGGGGAACACCACTCCATAGCTGAAAAAAAGAAAAGAAAGAAAGAAAGAAAGAAAGAAAGAAAGAAAGAAAGAAAGAAAGAAAGAAAGAAAGAAAGAAAGAGTAGAATTGATCACTGTCCTAGGTAATGGATAACTACACTGATAGGACACATGTTTCTAAGCAGATCAGAGAAATGATCTCCTATGGGGTTCTTTGGTGACACGGATTCAGAAATGGGTGGAATTCCAAAATGTATAGCCAGAATCAGGTTGGCACTAACTCTAGAAGGCCAATTACTCGGATAAGAATGATGAATATTGGCTAACATCCATCGGAATGTTGCCAAGTGAGATTAGGTAAGCTCAACCTGCTCCAGATTGGCTGGTTTTCGGAAGGAGGATCTTCACAGGTTGATTGGCTTACACGAGAGGCTTTCACTAAAGGAGGCTTTCATCCATTGACTAAAAGACTTTGAAACCAGCTCTGTTGCTTGCATTCCTATTTATACAATGAGCAGGTTTCTTAATGGTTTCAAATAGTCACTGTTGGGCCTTGGGCAGTCCAACAGATGGGTCCAGATATCAGAAATGAGCTCAAGCTGAACTACAAAAGGATTTCTGCTGGTTAGTAAATCCGGTTCCCATCTGCCAAAAGGAGTCATTTCCCTTCCCTTTGGCAGAAAGGACATAAAGCTATCTGTAGCTGCATATCAAAGCCCCGTGCTGGACTCCAGGATCCCTCAATATTGCAAGTATCTGTCACACATTTCGACATCTGTGCTAGCATCCTGGTGCTTCTCATCTCAGATTCCCACTCTCTTAATACTCCATACATCACACACACACACACACAGAGAGAGAGAGAGACAGAGAGAGGGAGAAGAGAGAGAGAGAAGGAGAGAAAGAGAGAGACCTCTACACTGGCTGTTTTCTCCCTATCCCTTTCTTGCTACTCACTCTATGTATTCTCACTCTTGTTATCCTCCCTTCTCTCATTGCTAGCCCTGGCCATTTTCAGTCTTTTTTTCTTTCTCTCTGTTCTGGACCCTTCCATATGCCTCTGGATATTTTCTCTTTCTAATTCACAATAAAACCCTTTCCTTTAACCATAACAAGGAATGATCATTTCAGTGGCTTCTCTACATGCCCCCTCAAATACAGATACTAGTTACCATGACTATAGAAATCCCCAGGAGAGTGGAATTTATATATATACATATGTATGTCTATATAATACACAAACTGTGGGTGAATTTTTTCTCAAAATAAGTGGTCCAGTGATTAGGTGACTCAAGGCTTCTATGAAGGGTGATTATTACCATCAATGGCTCACAGTATTCCTGCTTTTCTATTTTAAATTTACTTAAGTGTAGATTTTAGTTACCTTGCTTAATGAATCACAGAATCAGTGTTTTATTGCTATACTAGCTGTGGTGTCTGCTTCAAAAGGAAAAATTAACTTTGTAGAGATGTTCTTTTAAAATAATGCAAGAATTTGTGTTGTTTGTTCTTTAATGCAAAGAAAGAGGACAAATACATTGAATAACAGGGTTATATGGAGACTATTCTAGTTATTCAAACAATACAATGACTCCACCCCATATTTTAATAAAGGAGATGCATAGCCAGATTTTCTCCATGATGATCTAGCTCTGGTGTCTTTGCTCTTAAGAGCTGGGTGTGCAGTCTAACTTTGTTCACACTTCTGCAGCAAACTGTCATGAAGAACAGACATTGATTTCTCTTAGTTCTGAAATTGAAGGCATCTGCACCTTTGGTGTTTGTTGGGAACTCACCTCCTTGCGTTTGCTTTCTTTGCCCTCGCATGGCAGTAGAGGAAAGGGAGGAAAGGCACACCTCTGCATTGCTCTTATAGGAGCATTAATGCTATCCATCCTGGATAAAGGTGTGATCTCAGCCATGCATGGTGACACACACCTTTAATCCCAACACTCAAGAGGGAGAGGCACGTGGATTTGTGGGAGTTCTAGGCTAGCCTGACCTATCTACATAGAGGGTTTCATGCCATACAGACATACATAAAAGACTCAGGAGAGGAGAGACAACAGACAGACAGAGAGCAGTGCCTCAGAGGAAAACAGGCAGAGACATGGATGAGGCTGTTATCTAACACTTTTCTGACACAGATGTACACATATATGTGCATATACTTAGACACATACACACATAAATTAGTTAATTAAAGAATTGGTTTTGTTTTGGTTTGGTTTGGTTGGTTGTTTTTCTTTAAGACAGAATTTCTCTGTGTAGCCCTGGTCATCCTGGAACTCAATCTATAGACAAGGCTGGCCTTGAACTCAGAGATCTGCCAGCCTCTGCCTCTTAAATGCTGGTGTTAAAGGCATGTGCTACCACTGACACTGTCCTCCTAAAGAAATGGTATTTAAAGATGTAATCCCCTCCCAGAGGCAGCATCTCCTAATACCGTTACTTTGGGGACTAGGCTCTCAACATAAATTTTGAGAGGACACAAACACGTGGTATCGGAATCAGAATGTATGAGTCAGATTAGATAAGGGAACACTATGCGATAGACACTTTCTGTTATATTTGAGAGTCAGTTTGAGAAAGATTGTGAGCGAGCTGCAGGTGTGAATGGGGTGCGTGTCTGCAAGAACAGCTTCTGAGCAAGAGAGAAGACCTAGTGTGGCCGTCCCTGGGCAGGGCAACGCTCGTGCAGTTTGAGAAGCAGGAAAGTCATTACAAGTAAAGTGAAAGTAATAAGGGAACTATAGACTAAGAGAACAAGTGGTGTAGTAGGAGTCCGCAGAAAAACAAAACAATTCCATGGGTCTGAGTGTGCGCGTGTGCTTAGGGGAGCAGGAAGAGACCCAGAAGGTGCTGATTCTTGCTGCTGGGATGAGAGCAAATCCAGAGCTTGCAGGGACAGCAATGCTAATACTCAGGCAAACTGCCTCTTCCCCAGAGAGGTCAGTCTGCCCTTTAAATATTTAACATGAGGCCTCACTTGCATTATGAGGAACAATCTGCTTTAGCCACCACACTAAGTTCAATAGCAATCTCATTTAATAAACAGCTTCCAAGAAACAGCTAGTGAAGTGTTTGGCCGCGTATGTGCATACCGTGACCTAAATAAATTGGCGTGTGATATTAACTATCATATATGCATGCATACACATACACATAGGCACACATATATTATTACATAGAGCTAAATAGAGAAACAGAGAACCAGAGAGAGACACAGAGAATATGAAATAATAATCTACCCCTCTGCTCAAGTTTTAGGTTATTTCACAACTTTTTAATTATGAGTAACGATATAATGAGCATCCTTGTCCACACTTTTCTGTATGAAACTTCTCTGAGGTATACACCTAGCAATCAAACTGACGATTCATGAGGAACGCACATTTCAATTTAGTAGTCATATTATCATATTAATCTCTAAATCTGTTATACCAGTTTGTAACCTACTAAATTGCCTCACAGTTTTCTATATTTACCCATCTGAATTCATGAAAGATAACCTTCTGTTGTTGTACCTTTTTTAAAAACTCTTTTATTTATGTTTCTTTCTCCCTACTCTACCCCAATCCCTTCCAACACCCCAACCAGGTAGGAGAGAAAGAAGGGGATCAGTTCTCTCTTAGCTACTTCCTGCTGGTTAGGGTCATTGAGTTCCCTGGAGCCAGTCTAATGCTTGTTTCAGGAGATCGCCAACTTCTTGTCTCACAACAGCAACCAGGAACAGCAAAGGGGAAGCAGGAGCAACATTGTTCTTTTTCCCAACTCCATTCTGGGTTCTGGCATTTATTCTCTCTCCAGAGTCCTCAGATCTAAACTATCTGCAGCTGGCAAAGATCTCCTCTAAGAGCCCACATGAGGCAAACAGTCTGCTGCTGTGGACCATCTGAATCAGTTCCACATCCCACAACTAGGACCAAAACAAAAACATATTTATATCTACAACAACATTCATTTTTATTTCCACTTCTATGATTACTTATGAGAGTAATTTTATAAGTTTCTTAACCATTTAAATATGCTCATGTTGAATTTTTAGACAAATTTTGTTTAAAGACACCCAATACTTTATAGACCTGAAATACCAACAGGTCTGCTAACAGTAATCTAGTCTTAGACCAAGGAAATGTAGTTTCATTAGTGCCATTAGAAAAAGCATTTGCCTTCTCTATCACTACATACAGATTTCATAGAATTCTACACAGTCATCTTAAATCTGAACAGATTACTAAAACCTTGGCCATGTGTCTGGGGAGATGGCTTAGCTCATGAAGTGCTTTCTATACAAACACAAGGATGTATGTATCCCAGACCCCCACAAACATCTGGATAAGGTGGTGTCTGTCTGTAACCCTGGCACGGCAGCAGTAACAGAGACAAGCAGATTCCCCAGAACTTGCTGGCAGACAGTCTAGACAAATTGAGGAGCTCTCCATTCAGTAGAGTTCCTTCCTGTGTCAAAAAAACATAATAAAGTGGACATGCCATTGAGGGAGAAACACAGTGTGCACCTCTGACTTTCCCATGTGCACAAATCTATACATACACATACATACACACACACACACAAACAGCTCACAAGTGTCAGGAAGTTCCTAAAACATTATTCATAAGGGTCATCCCCAAAGTTATATAAGCAGTAACAAATGCTAAGGAAAGAAAACTGACTCCCTAATCAACAAAGTTGCCTAAAGTCATGTGGAGTTCTAGCTTTCCTGAGCTGTCAGCCATGATGATGTTAGCTTTACAGTGAGGCAGCTGCCTTTGAGTCACCTATGCTTCTGTCGTTCCTCAGTTTTACCCTGGTAAGCAACCCCAATAAACTAGACTGGTTGAATTATTTCTTTACTTTTTCACCACTGCAGGGTATTCTTCATAGAATAGACATTTGTTCATGTTTCCCCAGGAAATGCCACATAATACGACTGGCACACAAACAAGGACCAACAGAACCAAGGACTAGCTGGGTTGAAATGGTTTGCACGACCACTTCAAAGAGCGTGGAGGCTTCTTGGACTGATCTATGTGAGGGGAAAGCATCATGGTGAAAATCCCTATATGGCTACCTTTCCTGTGTGATATGGGATGATGGACCTACATTCTGTAGTTGTGGCTACATACTACCTAAGACGGATGACAGGTCAGGTAACCAAGGCTGACCTGAGAGTATCCCAAAGTGGGCATCTTCCTCTGTTGAGAGGGCCTGATCCCAGCCGACCCACCGTCAGGCCAGTGTGACTATATGACAGGCTTTAGTCTTAACCTTAGCTGATTAGGCTTGAGTCTCAGTTTTGGTTTTGGTTTCATTTTTTTAATTAAATTTTTATTTTTTTTACATTAATTACATTTTATTTGCTTTGTATCCCACCTGTAACCCCCTCCCTCATTCCCTCTCAACCCCAGCCTCCCTCCCTAATCTCTGCCCAAGTCCCTCTCCAAGTCCACTGATAGGGGAGGTCCTCCTCCCCTTCCATCTAACCCTAGCTTATCAGGTCTCATCAGGACTGGCTGCAATGTCCTCCTCTGTGTCCTGGCAAGGCTGCTCCTCCCTCGGGGAGAGGGGGAGTTAAAGACCCAGCCACTGAGTTCATGTCAGAAATAGTCCCTGTTCCCCTTACTAGAGAAACCATAGGGAAAGGGCAGCCAGTCAGCATCAGCCTCAACATCTGGCTGGCCCAGACATAGTTACATCATAGCTGCTTGAGAAAGTCCCTAAGCCCTTGTCCAATCAGGATTGGCCCCGTACCCCTTGTCTGGCTGCCTACCAGTCAAGGTAAAGGTCACCTACTCATCCCTGGAACTCCCCTAACTGACTGCCTACAAATAGGGACTGCTTTGGGGCCTTTGCCATTTTGTCAGGGAAATGACTCCAGCATTCTGGAGTGCTGCAGAAAATAAATACTCCATTGTTTGCATACTACATGAGCCTGGAGTCTTTTCCTCAGTGATATCCAGACCCTGACGCTGTGTAGTATGGAGTAGTATAATAGTTGGTGTTAATTTGATAAACTCTAGAATCACACGGGAGATGGCCCTCTAGCTGCTTGTGGGGACTTATCTTGATTGTTTTAAGCGAGGTAGGAAAACCTGCTTACTGTGTGGGCACCATTCCCCAACTATGATCTAGGATTGTATAAAATGAAGACCCTAGCAGAATGCTAGTATGCATGCATTCATTGTTTGATTCTTCTGAGTGTTGGACCAGTTGCTTCAAGCTCCTGCTGCCTTGACTCTCCCACCTTAATGAACGGCGCCTTGAACTGTGAGATAAAAATAAACCTTTTCTCCCTTAAGTTGTTTGTGTCTTAGTATTTTATCACAGTAGCAGGAAAAGACGCTAAGGAAGGTGATTCACTGCCTTGACAAGCTGCACGGGGGGGGGGGGTTGGAGGGAGAGGTTGCAGAAAATGTGCATGAAGATGGGGATACCCTAAAAACGGTTAAAGAACTAGCCAATTCATTGCAGCCCCTGGGAGTAGTAAGCACTGGGTAAGACTATCAGCAATATACCATGGTAGCTGCTATGTGTAAGAAGAGGTGGAACTGCGGCAAAAATAGCACTCAGAGAGGAATTGCGTGTTCAATGGGAAAAGGACATGCAACAAGAAGTCTCCATATCAGCCTGCAATTTGGCAAATAACTTGGATAAAAAGATGAAGCTGGGGGTTGGGGATTTAGCTCAGGGGTAGAGTTCTTGCCTAGCAAGCACAAGGCCCAGGGTTCAATTCCTCAGCTCTGGGGGAGGGGAAAAAAAAAAGAATGTTCACAGCAGAACATTCACAGTGAACAATAACAAAAAAAAAGATGAAGCTGGGTGGTGGTGGAGCACACCTTTAATCCCAGAATTTGGGAAGCAGAGGCAGGAGAATCTCTGATTTGGGGGCCAGCCTGGTCTATACAATGAGTTCCAGGATGGCCAGGGCAACACAGAGAAACCCTGTTGAGAGAGAGAAAAAGGTTGTGATGGAGGTATTGGCTAGCCATTTCCTATGCTGAGGGAAGGGACGAAAGAGAAAGGGAAAAGAGTAGTTTTAATGATAAATGTCTCCCAGTGTGTGAACATTTGGTCCTCTGTTAATGGTGCTGCTTTGGGAGGTTATGTAACCCTGAGGTCAAGCCTTTCTAAAGAGCAGGAGTTGATGGCTTATAACCTCACTCACTTCCTGTTCAATCTCCCTGTTTCCTGTGTACAGATGAAATTTGATTAGTCAGCTACATAGAAAATATCAGCCCACTCAGGGCTATAGACATGCTGTTCAAAAAAAAAAAAAAAAAAAAAACCAAACAATCAAACAGGAAATGAACTAAACCATGCTGTTTTACACCAAGCAACTGTTGATATCCACAGTGAGGATAATGTCTGTGAGAAGCCAAATTTCCCTTCCAGACAGAAAAAAAGAGAGTAAGAAGGGGACATCTGTGCCCACATGCAAGCAAATACATTTCTCTGTATTTATCTCTACAGTTTCTTAAATGTGCTCCTAGTCCTCTGATACACATTTGTACTGGCTGACAACTAAGCAAAATAAAACAGAGAACAGATGAAAATAGACATTTAAAAATATCTTCTTACCAAATAAGTGGAAACACAAAAGAGAAAGAATGACCTGAGATTCCTTGAGGGTAATTTTCTAAATAAATACCCATTTGCTGCCAATTTCAAACAGAGGACAAATGCCAAGTGGATGCCTTCTTTTAGACAAAATGTTCTTAGGGTCATAACTTTTGCACAGTTCCCTCCCTTCTCTGACGGGCCAATTCCTTTAGCTCAGTATGTAAATCTGTGTGTTTTAGTTCAAGTGGATAGCCTTCTAGTCTGCGTTGGAATTAAGAATGTATTTTTACATACAGCTAATGCATATGTGCTTATACTTTCTCCTTGGTAAACTTGGCATGTCTTAAAATCTCGACTAATACTTGCTAGGATTTTAGCATCCCCTCTGAACCCAAACTCTGGAGACAGTTCATTCATTCTTTCTTTCTCTTTTTCTTTCTTTCAAGTTCGTGTTTTAAGAATAAAAAGGTTATGTACCTGACTCTAGTAATTTAAGAAATCTTTAGAGAACTACCCAGCTCTTCTAACGGCAGTTCAGGCTAAGACTGAGTTGTCCATTTAATTTTCAGAGTACCTGAAGAAATAGTGTCTCCTGTATCTAGATTCAGGATTATCATTATCTTTTTATGTTACCTTAAGTCTGCAAATTCTACCCACAGGAAATCTTTAAGATAGGAATTTTCAGGCAGGTGGTGGTGGCATATGCTTTTAATCTCAGCACTCAGAGGCAGAGGCAGGCAGATGGCTGTTCAGGCAAGCAGCCTGGTCTACGGCTTCAGTCAAGGACAACCAGGGCTACACAGGACCTCTGCTATCAGTGGACTACGGGGGTGGAGGAAGATGGAGGGAGGGTGGACTGGGAAGAGATGAGGAAGGGGGCTACAGCTGGGATACAAAGTGAATAAAATGTAAATAATAATAATAATAACTAGCTTTTTAGAAGGTTTGCTGGTTGGACAAAGTGGTAAAAGGAGCTCTTGGCTTCAAACCCCACCTTAAATGCACTATAAATTCCCTGTATCCCGCAGCTGAGAGCTGAGCTTGCTTACAGTGCGATGTTGTTCTTCTGTAGCTAGCCGAAGTACAGCTCAAGTTGACCTCCCAGCCCATGAGAGGACCGATACTGGGAAAGACTGAGATCCTCTACATAGATCTGGAAACGTGTGAAAACTGAGGAAGGTAAGGACAACGAGCCCCTAAATTCTGATGATTCCTCTCTGACAGCAGAAGGCAGCTCTCCACTCCGAGAGCGTGCAACTCTTCCAGCCCTCTGGGAACTGTCCTGGGGATAAACAGCACTGTCTTGCTTGGCAGCTGCCTCCGTGGTAATCATTACTGTCTCTTCAGACAAGGTAGAGCTAATTCCCTCAGACAGGAAAGACGTTTTCTTGATACTTGCTAGCCAAGACCACCAGAACCAATCTGCCTTCACACCTACCTCTCGGCATATAAGCACCCCAGCCCCTTTCTTTCCTTCACAGGGATCTCAGTTGCCCTTGTTTTGCATAAGACATCACATTTACCCTTTGAATTAATTAGGTGATTAGATCCAATGGGCAAGAAATAACAAATTTTATAAATATAAGTCATTTGTAATGAAAGGGACAGAAGTAGATCTAACTAAATAGAGCTCCTTTTTAAGACCGTGGAGGATGTTTTCTTTTTGCTGTCTCTGGCCACCATAACTCAACCTTATGAGTATTGCAGAGCTCTATTGAGGGCTCATTATGGGCTAGGTATTGTTCCAGGTATAAGGGTATTGAGTTAGACTAATAAGTAAACGTGGTGCTTCTGCATTCTTTAGCATCAGTTTTCTTTCTGTAGTTTTCCATACCCTCTCCCCAGCTCACTCTGCCTAAACTGCTTTGAACCCAATAAAAGTTAACCTAATATAAATTCCCAAAGATGCTTATCTTGTGCTAGGTTAGACATGATTTTCTTACAATTTCAGTAAAAACAAGCCAAATACCCAGACGAAATACAAACTAGACCATTGCATAGTTTTAATTTAATTTAATTTGATTCATACAGGATAGTCATACTTTTCAAAATTTGCTTACTTTTACATTCTCTTTCATTCTCTCTATGTCCCCTTAATCTACATTTAACTTACTAGGCATCAGTCATTCTGAGCTTATTAGCTATTTAAGTGATTATAATCTCAGTCCTTCCACTGGTTTTGTAAATTATTGTAAACAGAAATTCATGATACATAAAACAAAGTGCATGTCAAGAATTAATTGGGACAGGAGTCTACCGAAAAAGGCATCTGAAAGACTCTAACTAGCAGTGTCTCAAAGCAGACACTAAGACTCATAACCAAACCCTCGGCAGAGTGCAGGAAATCATGAAAGAAGGGGAGTTAGTATGATATGGAAAGGATAGGAGCTCTGCAAGGACCAAATATATCCTGGCACAGGGTCTTTTCTGAGACTGACACTCAACTAAGGACCATCTATGGATATAACCTAGAACTTCTGCTCGGATGTGGCCCATGGTAGCTCAGTAACCAAGTAGTTTTCCAAAGTAAGGGGAACAAGGACTATTTCTAACAGGATCTCAAGGGCAGGCTCTTTGACCTCCCCCCACCCAGGGGAGGAGCAGTCTTGTTAGACCACAGAGGAGGACTTTGCAGCCAGCCCTGAAGATACCTGATAAAACAGGGTCAAATGAAAGGGGAGGAGGTTCTCCCCTATCAGTGGACGTGGAAAGGGGCAGGGAAGAGACCAGGGAGGGAAAGTGGGGTTGGGGAGGGAATGAGGGAGCAGGATACAGCTGGGACATAGAGTTAACAAAATGTAACTAAAAAGAAAAATTAAATTAAAAAAAAAAAGAATTAATTGGGACAACCATGGCTCACACAGCCAAAGAATTTTCCAACATTCAAAAAGCCAGCCCTCAGGGGAGTCCTTTATTCCTATAAAATGCATGGTGGAATTTAAACCGTGCAATCACCTAATTTATATTTATGTTTGGGGTACCCGGAGCTTTGTTTAAACTAGCTGGCCAATGAGCCCCTGAGATCTCCATGTCTCTGCCCTTCCAGAAGTGGGTGTATAGTCTCACACCTGCTGTGCTGACATGAGAGCAAACTCCATCTCTCATGCTTCCAAGACAAGCACTTTACCCACCGAGCCGTCTCCTTGGCCCTACAATTTTTACTAGATTATAAGATGCTCTTCTCATGAGCTTTGATCACTATATACCCCTTGAAACATCTGTATACACCTCTAGACTAGTGTACTGCATTTTTTTATTCTTAGGATAACTTCTTCTAAGGAACAGGGCATACCTGTTACAAGCCATGCAAAGCATTATATTACTTCCTATTGGCACTGCCTGTATCATACCAAAGATAAAGATGTCTGTGATGAAGGCAACACCACCATCAGTCATTAGTCGCATTATCATGAATTATTCATATCAATAATAAAAATTTACCTTTATATCTATCTCTCCCTCTCTCATATCAAAGCTTCTCTCTTCTCAATGTAGTTATCACTGCAAGTTACATATGGCTCACCTGTTACTCTTTTTATCTCCAATCCTACTGGCTAGAAAAATCTCAACCCCTGATATATTTGAATGAAAGTGATAATAGATTAAATATAACATACAAATGCAAGTTTAATAAAAAAATAAATTTTCAATGTTCTTTGTACATATAAAATATTATTCAAATATTCTCCAAAATAAAGAGAGAATTCTTTAAGTAACAATTATGGAATGTATTCCTTCTATGTGCTATGTCATCGCACTAATTAGTGCCCTAATCAAGGAGCACCAAAATGTATCAATATCACACTTAGGAATGAAAACAGAAACACCCTATTGCAATAGTTTGACCAAGAACCTACGTTTAAATTCTCCACTTCTTCCCCTATGTCTTCAGCTTTCTGTAGTCTGTGGTTACTGGCCCGTCTAATCTGTCTGTCCCCGTTGCTTTCCTGCTGTAACTGATCTGTGTGTTATGCCTGTCTGAAATGTTGTGACTCTCCCGAGCACAACATTTGCTCTGTGTTTATTGAACAGCACAGAAAATGCAGGATGGGAAAGAAATGAAGGATACCTTTTTATAGAAACCTCAGAGTTTTACAAAGTGAGAGGATACTTTGCTGACCCCAACTGGCCCAGAATTGCACTCAAACAAACAAACCGATGTTATCAACCTATGTTTACATAGAATTGTCTCCAGCATTTATGAAATATTTGTTTCATCTAAGATGGCTACTTTCAGCAAATGGTTACCACAACATTAATTCATTCTTCTGAATGCATGTCAGAGGAATGAAAGATTTACAGCTTAATATTAAAGCTATGTGTTAGTTAGGTTATAAAGCTGATTACATGGGCAATCCAAGGCACAGTGAGGTTAGCCACACTGCTTCCTTAAAGGCACGTTAAACTTAACCAGGCTGAGTACACAGTAGGACAGTCGGTTACATATATAATCTTAAATGATCTCAAGGTATATTATCAGCTTGGTTCAAAATCTGGCAGAAGTTCAGTCTCTTTAAAGGTAAAATATAATTTGATGAAAAAAATGTATCACCAGATGTCACAAGTGTTATGTCCATGTACTTAGAATCATCAAAGAATTGGTCTTTAAGTATCAATTCAAACTGATAAAGATATGTAATATAGGACAAAACCTACTAAAATCTGTACACCTAAAGAAACTAATCAAGAGAGAAGACCCTGACTAAAATGCTCATTCCCCATCCCAAAAGGCAAAGAGAATAGACATTAGAAGAAGGAGAAAACAGGAAACAAGCTAGGAGCCTGCCACAGAGGGCCTCTGAAAGGCTCTGCCCTGCAGACTATCAAAGCAGATGCTGAGACTTATGGGCATTTTTTGGGCAGAGTGTATGGAATCTTATGTAAGAAGTGAGAAATAGTAAGATCTGGAGAGGACAGGAACTCCACAAGGAGAGCAACAGAACCAGAAAATTTGAACACAGTGGTCTTCCCAGAGACTCATACTCCAACCAAGTACCATGCATGGAATAACCTAGAACCCCTGCACAGATGTAGCCCATGGCAGTTTAGTGTCTAAGTGGGTTACACAGTAATGGGAAGAGGAACTGCCTCTGACATAATCTGATTGGCCTGCTCTTTGATCACCTCCCCTTGAGGGGGGAGCAGCCTTACCAGGCCACAGAAGATGACAATGCAGCCATTCCTGATGAGATCTGATAGACTAAGATCAGAAGGAAGGAGAGGAGGACCTCCCCTATCAGTGGACTTGGGGAGGGGCATGCGTGAAGAAGAGGGAGGGAGGGTGGGACCGGGAGAGGAAGAGGGAGGGGCTTATGGGGGGGATACAAAGTGAATAAAGGGTAATTAATAAAAAAAAAAAAACACAAAAAAAATAGAAAAAAGAAAAATAGCAGAACCAATATATAAATAAAATGTTGGCTCTTGAATAGAAATGTTGTTAATGCTAGGTAATAACTTAATCAATAAAGAATGGCATAAACACAAAATAAGCAGTTAAAATGGTCAAATAACCACATCGGTAAGTGTATCACATGTATGTGTGCATGTTTTCGTATGAGAGCAGAGGTATACATGCCAGTATGGTGTTTGGTCCTAGGATCATCCTGAGTGTCTGTCAGTGTTTTCTACCTTGTTTGAGACAGGTTCTCTGTTGTTGGCCACTGTTTATTCCAGACTACCTGGCCTATAGTCTTCTGTGGGTTCTTCTTTCCTTGTTTCCCGTCTCATCACAAGAACATTACAGGCACCAACTACTCTGTCAGCTTTGTGTGGCAGAGAATGATCCAAACTCACATTCTCACGTTTGCCTAGCAAGTGCTTTAACCACTGAGCCACCTCCCAACCTTAATTAAAAATGTTAAATCTTAAAAGACTATGTCACACAACTGTAAACAATAAATTTCAAAATTTGTGAAATGAAAATTATTCTAGTGATCTTACTATGCCAAAAGAAAAAATGCAAAAAAAAAAAAAAAAAAAAAAAAAAAGACTAGCATTCATCCCAGAAATAAAATAAAATGGTAAGGTAACTACTTAATAAAGAGCACAAAACTCAAATATTTGGATACGGGAGGGCTAGATTTCAACTAACCTCTATCAATCACAAAATTCCAGTGTTATTTAAATTTCTCAGGGTATATATAAAGGGAAAATAGACTAATTCAATTTCAAGATGCAGGAAAAATATTGAGACCTAAATTCAGAAACTTTACATGGAAAGGGAAAAAAAGCGGCAAATTCATCTCACTTGTGATTACCAGTGTGAACACATATGTTCACATATGGACAGATAGCATCTACTAGTACACACAAAGGAAACGACACGAAGACCAGGGTGGTTTAATTATAGGAGTGCAAAGACAGTGCAACATTGCAAAGTCCATTATTACCTCAAAGGATGGGGGGGGGGGGGGAACTGTGCAACTATCTCCACAGGTACAGAAAAGGCACCTAGCAAAATTTAGCAGACTCTCTGGCTTCTAAAAAAATGAGAAAACAGTTTATAAAAACAAGCCTCACTGGATTCTTTCTTAATTTCTTCTTTTTCATAATGCGGGAACATAAGGTGAACTTTTGCACCCTTGAAGTAAGGTTGTTCACTTGCTAACGCCATTCCCACTGAGCATCCCAAGACACAGCAACCAGCACTAATGAAGAGAATCATGTGGAAGACAGAGAATTCTGTAGACCGAAGACCTAGAAGGCTATTGGAATAATTCAGGTACAAAGAGGCAAGAGGCTAAACTAAAGTAGTGATGGACTCCAAATGGAGAGGCCCAACCTTTCAGAGCTTATGGAAGGTAATCCAGCTAGATTTATTTCTGTGTAAAATACAGCAATGTGTCAAAAGTTTCTGACTTGGGGAAGTTGGCACAGCCTAGGATCACCTGTAAAGAACACTGTCCAGGTATGGTGCCCACATACAGAAGTCTGAGGTATACAGAGATATACAAGAAAGACCTTGTCAGAAGACAGAGAACATAAAAGGATACTTATGTGGTGGAAGAAAAATGTGATCAAAGAAATAGCGAAAATCAAAAGGGCTATCCACGACATAGCCATATACACATATTCAGGAAATACTCTTAACCCAAGAAATCCAGATTGCTTAATCACCTCCTCTCTTTAACCATTGTGACAACTTTGTGAGCTTAGCATTATCACCCCAAATTTACAAATGAAGAACCAATCAGGAAATTATACAACAAAATTAAAAACAAAGTTTGTAAAATATTTTTTTTCAATGCCCTGTCTCTCAGGTGGAAGAATGGCCAAGAATATAAACTCTTTAACAGTGGGAGTGCCTGATGTTATACAGATAAAAAACAAGAGAAGTATATCAAGACTTTCAAAATAACCATTAATTCAAGAGCTGATATGTCGATTGCAATAATAACATAGCTGCAATATTACATACATACAATAATGTATACAGTAATGCTAACACATCTGCAAATAAAACATTTGCCAAGTATGCATACTTTGATATATAGCATTTTATTTAATATTAATGAAAATACCAGGCTTTATCATTTCTACCTTGTTGCACTGGAGAAGTTTAATGACAAGTTCTTTCTTCTTATTATTATACTATTGGTATAATATAATATGATTATATTATTGTGTGTTCATGTGTGATGGGAGTGAGCATTCATGCACATCAGTGACATGTATAGAGCTCAGAGGACAACTTTGTAGAGTTGGTTCTGTCCTTCTACTTCTACGTGGGTCCCAGGGGACAAGGAAAGGCCAACTACCTTGCACATGGTAAGTGCCTTTAGCTGCAGGCTGTCTCACTGGCTGCTAATGACAAGCTCTCAAATCGCTCTATTGGTAAATTCTAGGGATGAACGTCCCTGATTTTGGTGTTCATTCCACTAAAATACACCCCCTCCATACAGCAGTACATAGGGCAAACACCGCCACATCTTTCACATTCAACTCCATTTGGGGCAGCAACCTAAACAATTCCTGTTAGAGATCAATGAGTTGATGGGGAGAATTTTTTCAACACTCATGAAGCAAAAATAGCTCTGAAGTGAGCCAGACAATCGTATAACACATACTGGATACGGGCTCCCCGCTCCTGATTCAACAGGAGAAATGACAGCACACAGTGGAACTTAACTCGAGCGACCTTGAAGCCCTCGCAGGGAGGACAGAAGGCCTGGGCCACAGATGGTGTTCCTCCTGCTTCTGTCAAAGTTCATAATTCTGCGAATGAAAACTCAACAGCAGATGTATAGCTCCATGAATGAATAGGACTTTACCAGCTCATGAACCCCAGTGTGATAGTTTGCTGGAGAGCATCGAGAAGGTAAAGAATAGAGGAAGAGAGCGATGTCATTTCTAAAGACAGGTGTCTTAAGATGGGTGACAATTCAGAATAGAGGCAAAACAACGGTGACCGGATTTCACTTATCTGAGGAACTGTTTCAAAGAAACAATCGTGCCTCAACTCAATTTATTGGTCTGTGTCCTTTTTCTAGTTTTTGTTTGGGGGAGGGTCATATCTTCCCTTCCTTGATAATATCTTCATACATAAAATTAAAGACGTTTAAATATAGTTTTAGCCTGCTGTTTTTAAACTACTTCACAGTATAAACATGTTAAAATTAAAGTAGGAAGTCATTTCATGATAAAAACAAATAATAGTACAAGAAATACTGGGTGTTATAGCCAAATGTAGCCAAGCTGCAAATTCAACATGTGCTGAGAATAGATGAAACGTAATAGCTTTTAATTTTTTATAGTTCAATGTGTTTTAACAGCAAGCCTACAGAAGCAGCACAGAAGACAGACAACATTAAAACCACGTGCTTGCATGTAACACAACTCAGAAAAGTACAGTGAATGGATGGAATCTACCGTATGATAAAAATGCCATAAACACCATTTAATTGCCGTCAATGGGAAATTGACTTATTTGTTTTTTAAATCCAAATGCTGGCATTGCCCAGAAAACTTTAGCAGGTTTATTTATAATTGTTATAAAGTTGAACTGTTGAAATACGTTCGCTGAACGTATTTCATTAATTGCATTAATGCTTTACATCTTGTATTTATATTAAAAAGTCACACACAAATGAAAATGGAAAAACTGCCAATACCTGATTTCTGTCCCCTATTTCTCCACTCACAATCATATACTTAGGCAACTTTTGACCCCATCGAAAAAAATATCTAACATTCAGAACTACTGAGAACAGGAAGAAGACGAAAAAACTTTTTTTTTTTTTTTTTTTTTTTTGAGAATGAAATGTTTCCCCTCTTAGTGGACTCTTAAGCACATTCTCCACGTATGCGGTGTGCTAGCTGGATATCTTTTGGCACAATAGTTACGCGTTTGGCACGGATAGCACACAGGCTGGTATCTTCAAGAAGGCCATCCAGGTAGGCCTCACATGCCTCCTGCAAAGCAAAAGCTGCACTCTGGAAGCACAGATCTGTTTTGAAGTTCTGAGCAGTTTCTTGCACCGGACGCTGGGAGCGGAGCTTGCGAGTCGGTTCAGTGGCCTTCTGATAGTGTCTGATCTCACGGAGTGCCGCAGTGCCTGGCCTGGGAGGAGGAGGTGTCTTCACCCCTCCAGTGGAGGGCGCACTCTTATGAACGGCTTTTGTAGCCGGTTGTTTCCTGGGTGCTTTCCCTCGGGTGGCTTTGCGGGCCGTCTGCTTTGCAGAAGCCACGGTTAGAGCACCTGCTTACTTACCCCTTCTCCTTCGGCTGGAGCTAGGCAAGCGAGAGGCGGTGCAGGCATCAGACAGCGGTGCGTCCACAGCTGCAAACACCTAGCTTTAAGTTTTTAAACACAAACATCTCAGGAATTATATAAGGCCTTAAAGCAGGTCAAGAGAAGCTTAAGCATAGAATGTGAGGAAATTGTAGGGAAACCTAAAAATGTCTAGAAAAAAAGACTCGTTTCCTGTTTGGGGGAAGTAATAGACAAGGACCATCCATTTCACTGCCGGAGGTAAGCAATGGATGCTAGCAGATGATAAGGGAAGGCAGAACGACTCATTAAGCAAACTTACTTCCCTCTTCTCCAGGCAGTCCGGTGAATGTGTTACCCCCTGGAAAAGCTTGCCTGCACCGCTCAGATATCAGCCGCGAATCCCAAACCATTTCGGCAGGCCTTAGAGAGCGCTTCTCTCAATGGGAGCGGCACCCCAAGTCATCCCGTTTCACTCACCCATACTTCAGCAGGAGATGTGTGAAAGGATACCTTTCTTGTTAGAAGGAAAAAAAGTCTCTAAGATCTAACGAACATTAATATTATCACATATTTAGCCACTATTCAAACCAACAGTTTTGTTGTTACACTCTTTGAACGGGTTCGCTTTCAGTGTTTACATCTCCCTCCTCTTTTTCCTTGGAAACTGTGTTTTTTGAGATAGGGTGTCTCTGGGTAGCCCTAGATGTGGCTCTCACGCAAGACCCGACTCCGGTTCCCAGCATAGCATGCCACACAGCTCACAGCCACCCGCAACTCCGGCGCTCTCCTCTGGCTTTTTCCAGCACCCGCACCCACAGGCACGCATTTATATCTCTCTCATATAAAAACAACGGATTCCTAACAACAGCAGCATAATTACCGATTGTTTTTATTTCCTCCAATAATGTCAGTATTGTTTTTAAAATAATACTGATAAATGAAAGAAGGCGCTTTTGTTACTTTCCTGCTTAGGGCATTTTCACTAAAAATGTACAGTTAACTTACTTTTAAGGCCATTTGGAACACCAGTTCCGTGTGTGGTGAAATCATTTAATTAGTTTTGCTGTGATTTTTTTTTTTTAGAAACTTTGCTGGAGGGTAATTTATTATACAATATGTTAAATGTTTACAAATTTTCAAGTCAGTCCACAGAAAAATAACAAAGATAACATGTAGAAATTTCGTTCATTTCCTTTGTCCACTACCTGCAGGAATAGTCAAAGGAAGACAATTGTGCCCTCTAGGGGACATTTGACCCTGGCTGGCTTTCACAGCAGATGCCAGCTTTACAGGGAGGTCATCCTGTATAGCTGAGATGCGACCATCCATTCTCCCACGCACTCCGCTATAACAAAGACCCAGTCTCAGCTATTGAGAAGCCCTGCCATTAACTAAGCCTTTTCCTCTTAGATTTGGGTGCCCCTTGGTTTCTCTTAATAGCAACAAAAAGTAGTCCTTCAAATAAAAAGAAACCATAATATATACAATTTACCCCTCTATTATTCTACTCAATACCCAGAGAATATTTCAAACCAGTAGATGGATGTGCACGTCAATGCTTTCTTCAGAAAGACGACACTTCGTTGTGTGGATGTACGATACTTCATTGAACTCTTTCCTTCTTGTGAATATTTGGCAAATTTTTGTCTCCCCCACCCCCTGGAAAATAGCTCTACAGAAAGAGGAAGCCCTCCTCCCCTGCCATCTAACCCTAGCCTATCAAGTATCAAGACTGCCTGCATCCTCTTCCTCTGTGGCCTGGCAAGACCGATGAAAGAATGGGAGGATACAAAGACCTGGAGGGGACAGGAGCTCTACAAGGAGACCAACAAAGTCAACAAACCAGGGCCCTGGAGCGGCTGCAGAGACTGATGCACCAACCAAGAACCGTGCAAGGAGAGGACCTAGGCCCCCTGCTCAGATGTAGCCGATAGGCAGCTCAGTTTTCATGTGGGTTCCCTAGTCTGGGAAGCAGGGACTTTTTCTGACATGGACTCCATTACTGCTCTTTGATAAAAATATTTTTAGTAATTAATTCAATTTACATCTCGGTCATAGGCCCCTCCCTCTTCTCTTCCCAGGCCCACCCTCCCACATTCCCTCTCTCCTATCCTCAGAATAGGGGAGGCCCCTTCCCAGACACCCCAGCTCATCTATTCACATGAGGACTGAGTTCATCTTCCTCCCCTGCAGCCTGGTAGGGGAGTCCCATCAGAGAAAGCAGACTAAAATCCGATTATAAGTGAGTATACACCATGTGTGTCTTTTTGGGTCTGTGTTGCCTCACTCCAGATGATCTTTTCTAGTTCTCTCCATTTGCCTGCAAATTTCATGACTTCCTTGTTTTTAATGGCTGAGTAGTATTCCATTATCTAAATATACCACAGTTACTTTATCCATTCTTTGTTTGAGGGACATCTAGGTAGGGTTTAAGTTTTTCACAGCATTAGTAAAATTTTCACAGAATTGGTCTGTCTCATTTAAAATTCTATTAGTGTTTATTTTCTATATTTTAGTATATTTTCCAGCACATACAAATTAATAATTGTTAAATAATTTTTACTACTTCTTTTAGGACCATAGACTGCACCTTTATCTGCCAATTAATACTTTTGCTTTAAATTCTGGTTTGTTGGGATGAAGAGATGGCTCAGTGGTTAAGAGCACTGGCTGTTCTTCCAAAGGACCTAGGTTCAATTCCCAGCAACCACATAGTACAGCTCACAACTATCTGTACCTCCAGATCCAGGGGACCCAACAGCCTCACACATACAAGCAGGCAGAATGTCAATGAACATAAAATTTAAAAATAAATAAATAGATCATCTTTTAAAAATTCCATTTTGTTGGCTATTTATACTGTTCTAGGATTGGCTATTGTCAACTAATATTCCTTATACAACAAGGAAACTATGTTTGTTACTATATGACAAAATTTAACTTTATTGATCTGTGATATAAATAATGATTCAAAAGCAAAAGAGAATAGATGTGTGTAGAGGAATTTTAACTCAAAACATGGCTGCTCTGGCAAGAGATCACATCCAAAAAACCTTCTAGGTCTGTGTGATCTGGCTAGAATACAAACACACCTTTAATCCCAGGTGTCAGAGGCGAGCAGATCTCTGAATTCAAGGCCAGCCCAGCATAGAACAAGTTTCAAGTAAAGAAAAATTTATGACCAGGTGTGGTGGTGCACGCCTTTAATCCCAGCACCTGGGAGACAGAGGCATGCACAACTCTGAATTCTAGTCAGTGCTCTTCAGGCAGTTCAGCTGAGTAGGATTTGGGAGGCAGTGCCATGGAGTTGAATTCGAGGCAGTTTTGTTCATGGAATTCAGAGGCAGTTTTTGCCAGCCAGCAAGAGTTCAGAAAGAGCTAAAAAGGGTGAGATTATTCAGCAGTAAATCTCAGAGGCTGAAAACATTGTAGGCCTAGATTAACTTGTATGGAGGCTAAGTTAGCAGACGGGGCAGTAGGCATGCCAGACAACAATTGAAACAGAAGAACAAAAGTTACTTTTGCAGATGTGAGACATAAAATCAAAAACTTATAAAAGATTACTTAAATTTTGCTACCTACTAGTTAAAGACATCTCCTAGAACATGACGTCTTGGGAGAAATGATAAGCAAATAGAACAAGGATTTTAAAACAATTTAAACATGCTGTTTAGCAGAAAAACAAAGTAAAAAAAAAAAAAAACTACTACACAGTCCAAGTTTTCAGTGTGTGTGTGTATGTGCATGCCTGCGTACTTGCACATGTGTGTATTTAAGGAGAGAACACAGGCCTACAGGCAATGAAAATATAAACCAAATCTCTTAATCCAGGATACTACTAAATGTAAAAAAAAAAAAAAAAAAAACATTCTAGTGGAGATTAAACTTCATGAACATGGAGCTTCGCTCATCTTAGGCAAGAGTCCTACGTCCTCAGCCTCTTTTTAACTTTTATTTTTCTTATTTTTATATTATTATTATTTCATTAACATTTTGTTAACTTTTGGAGAATGTCATAAAATTTATTTTCATCATGTTCACACTTTCTCTCCCACCTCTCCTCCTGCCAACTTTGTTTCTTCATTAAAGGGTATTACCAAGTAGCCCAGGCTAGCCTCACATTTGTTACATAGTAACATGTGGTCTGCCTGCTCCACCCCATAAGCAGCTGAAAATGCAGGCCTGCACCAGCGAACCCAGCTGAGCAAAATATTTTATCTTTTCTTTCAAAGATACATTGCCAACTATATAGTTCCTGTTTCTCAACTGGGCTTTATGTGGCTGATAAAATGCATCTTGACTTGTTCAACGTATTTGCCCAAACCCTTATTTTGAGGAGAACAGCTTAAGAAATAAGTCTGGTAAAAGTATAATTAGATATTTCATGGTCTCTATTAGTGTACTGATGTAACCTTGGAGGAAAATAAAAATATAATAACTGTTTCGGACAACTTGATTCTGGGAAAGACTGGAATAAGGGGAAAGCTGCTCTGACCCATCTGGAGCTACCTTCTCTAGAGGGGTCATTAGTTCCATGAACTGCCTCAGCCTTAACAGCCTGGTCACACACCTGATCCGCACAGCCGCAGTTCTGTTTCCCTTTTCGTTCTCTCCTGTCTGTAGACCTCTTCCGTGTCATCTGCCACGGGAGACGACTGCTCAGCGTTCACAGACTGTCATACCATGTGATGGGCATTTTTTGCCATCTGTTGACATAAACCACTAAGTAATGGTGGCCAGCTCTGGGACCAACATCAGGCTAGTTTACACAACCAAGGCTGATGAAAGCCGAAGATGGGTGGGAAGAGAATGTAGCCCAGACAGAAGCTATTCCAGCTCACTTTAAATGAGTCCTACCTACCCCTGCTGTCGTCACAGAGGCAAGACAGGGTCCAGGGACAGCTCCACACATTAACCAATCTGAGAATTGCTCACTTTCTGCTTTCATTCTCTTCTAGACAGAGAGCTGTCCAGCCGACCACTCCAGCTTGTGGAAGCAAAGTGGGGAGGTGTGCATGAGGAAGCAGCGGTATCAACTTCTCTACTGACTTAGTTTGTATCGACTTTGGCGCTGTTTGAGGTGTGCCCTCCCCATCACACCCATGCCTACCCCTCTACTTCAAGCTTCCCCCTCATCATCTTCTACCCCTCAGGGAAAGTGACTTTCAAGCCTCCTAGTGTTGTGACATGACGACTTAACTTTATGGTAACAGAGTCATAAATATCTGTATAGCACTGAGTTCCTAATAGATCTTTATCTCTTATATAAAGAAAAATAGACATCAGTGGGAGCATAAAAATTATTTATTTTTTTAGAGGTTCTTTGAGATTGCCTTGCAATTTCAGTTAGCACTCCCATAGTTTCTCACAAGAAGTCAGGCAGCTTAGAAAGAATGGAAAAAAGCCAAATTACAAACCTGCTGAGAAGCCGAAAATTGTAAATAAACAACGACAAAGAACCAGACAATTAACTCCAAGACTTCATTTTTTGCTGCTTTACAGGTTCCCAAATAAATCTGTATCATTATTGTGTACACCAAGCAAATTTACATCGTTTTCACAAATACATTGTGAAATGTTGAGAAAGCAACTGTCAAACTCCTAACCAAACACTGTTGGCATAATGTTCTTGTGGAATGTATACAGTTACCCTTGTTCATTCAGATGATGATTCCTCTACCCCACTATCTGGTTTCAATCCAAAAAGTGCCTTATTTCTAAGCATCATCTGTCTCAAGTTTGTGTAAACATGCTACCCTTTGTTCTCTGACAATCAGCCAGTGCTGAGCAGTGGAGAGAATAGGGTGGGACACCCTGGTCTGGACAGGAGGAGAAATAATTGTGTGTGGGGGATCCTAGAAGAGAGGACCAGGGAAACATCAGGAGAAGTTGAGTGGACCTAAGATATGACTAAAAAACAAGTATAATGTGGAAAGTCTGAATGAAAGGAAGCTATGAGGGCTTGGAGGTTTAGGATGGAGTAACTATTGCCCAGCATTGTGCTCTAAGTTAATTAAATAAATCCTAGTCTCTGTGTGGTGATTTGGGTATACAGCTGGTTTAGGAACAACTGCTGCTTAACTAAAATTCTAATCAATGTAAATATTAGTAATCATCAACAAAACACATATGCTTAGAGAAATAAAAGTAACAATGAAATGAAACCTGGAAGTGTCACTGCTGAGCAGGCCTCAGAAGTCAACAAATGTAATTATTTCACTATAAAGATTTAATATATAGTCATATACTAGGGTTTGTACATTTATAGATGTAAAATTAAATAAATTGAAACACATACATACACACACATTCATACACACATACACACACACACACACACACACACACACACACACACAAAGGAAAACATCATAATCATTCTCATCCACCATGGACTATGGAAAGTACATCTCCTGATTGTCGATTTTTTTCTACCTATTACACATTTTTAAAAAACCTTCACATGGTTCCTAAATACAAAACTATATGACTCTCAATACTGTCATAAATGCACCTCAGAGATTTCATATTACCCGCTTTTGCTAATTACTTTAGCAGTGATCTTACCAAAATGCCTGGCGGAAGCTTCAATTTAAGGTGAGGTGTGAATTTTAGCTTACAGTTTTGGAAACGTCAGTCCGTATCCTTGTACCCATGAATTCCGGCCCATAATGAAGTAGACCATCATGGCCGTGGGAACCTGTGGTAGAGTTTCTTCACCTCATGTCAGACAGGAATGACAGAAGCAGTGACTAAAAGGGGCCAAGAAAGACATATACTACAGGAACACACCCCAAATTACATTCTTCCTCCATTCCTACCTCGTCTTCCGTGGTGTCACTATGTCCCAATATTGTATTCAGATGCTGGTTCCATGAATGGATTAAACAATTTCTTAGGTCACGGTCCTCATGATCTAACCATATCTGAAAATGACATCATAGATCCATGGGGATTACCCCACTAGTCTCCTAAGCCTTTCTCAATCCAGTCAAGCACACAGTGAAGACTGGCTTTCACACATACCACAATCTTCTGGAGTTTTATATATTAGAGCCACTTCCAATATATCCATTTTCAGGAAGTGACTTCATGGATATTTTGGGCCACTTTTGTCTGTATAGAAACAACTTCAGTGGAGAAGGAGAGTCAAGAATAGATCTCATTTACACTTGCTCTGTTTCTTGTTATGGCATCAAGATCCTGAGGCCAAGATCATTACTGTCAAGTGATGCTTCAAGATACACATTAAGCATTTTGAAAATTATATAAATTGTGACTTAAGGAAAATGAGAGTCCTACTTTCAAAGATCTCGCTGCAAAGCACAGAAGACATCCATTGCTTTAAGTCATAAAAAAAATAACAAAATATGGGCTTTATTACTCAGAAGATAAACAATTGAACACCTTGGGAAATGATGTTTGAAATCATTCTTTAAAAAATAAATAGATTGCTCAGTTGGTAAAACATTTGCCATGCCAACAAGGAGACACCAGTTCAGTCCCCCCAGGATGTACCTTTTAAAGCCAGGCGAGATGAAGACAGGTGTATCGTGGGGTTTGCTCATCCTGATCTATGTGATGAGCCCAAAGACAGGAGCACCTGTCGCAAAAATCAGGGTAAATGGTCCTTGATAAAAGACACCTAAGGTTGACCTCTGACCTTGTATACACACACCAATACACACACCAATAGGAATTATAGAAGAAGAAACTCAAATGTATATATTACATATATCATACACAGAAAAGCAAAGGTTCAAAACTATTTAGGAAGCTGGGTGTGGTGGAGCACACCCATAATACACACACACACACACACACACACACACACACACACACACACACACA
>NW_026596095.1:22314931-22359367 GCF_907164565.1 Psammomys obesus
ACACACACACACACACACACACACACACACACACACACACACACACACTCTGGGAGTTCATATGAGCTTTGCTCAGTAGTTTTAAGAGGCCTCTTGTTCTCCTGGTGTCCTCCCTCCCTCTGCTTCCACAACTCCTGCCTCCTCTTCCCTGAGCTCTGAGGGGAGGGGTTTGATGGAAACAACTCATTTAGACCATGCCTTCCAAGGTCTTTTTCTCAACTTTCTTGTCTTCCAAGTTCCTACAGAGCAGCCCACCAAACTCTCAACACTCAATGGCTTTTCTAGCCCAAAGTTGCAAAGACATTCCATAGACCTCCCCAAAACAACATGACCATGTCTGTCACATCATCCAACAACGCCCTCCCCATTTTGTTGATGAAAAGAGTCGAGTCAAGCAGAGATAAATTATTTTCTAGCTTTTGAAAGACACAAGTTAGTTGGACGGATTTTGGGTCACAGAAACATGTTTAATCATATGTTGTGATCATAATAGATTAATGTCTCCTGGTTAAACAAAAATTATGCTTTGGAAATTAAAAATTATAACTTTTAACCAAAAATTACTCCTATTCAAGGTACTAGCATGTTATAAATACAGTGATTAAATTTATGTAAAATGTATAAAACATGTGAGCACAAATAACTTGAGTTGACATAATCTTGATATAATAAGCTTTTTTCTTCCTTCAGTTTGTACCGCACAAGAGCATCAGGGCATTGTCCACATGTATCATATTGGTTCTGGAAGGACTGCAGTGCCCTCTGCAGTTTCAGCAAAAAAAAAACAATTTGTGGGAGAAAAAATAATTAATTAAAGCATCAACATGTCTCAGAAATTCCCTCTCCCTTGTTAGATGGGATAAAAAGTATCTCTCTAACATCACACATTTTAAGAGAAGTACATGATAATATCATAAGTATCACTTATATGAAAATAAGTGAAGAATTAAATACATGTATGCAAACAAATAGATTATTTTGAAAATTGCCCAGTTGCCTATGGTGGACAAACTAGTGCCTTTAGGAATTAAATTCAGGAATATTTTTCATTTTGATTCTTTCATCATTTGAATTTTAACTATGCACATGAAGTAATCTTATGACAAAAAGTTAATAACAATTACCTATTAAGAAAATAGCATGTGGGGCTGGAGAGATGGCTCAGCAGTTAAGAGTACTGTCTGCTCTTCCAAAGGACCCAGGTTCAATTCCCAGCACCCAGGTGGCAGCTCACAACTGTCTAAAACTGCTGTTCCATGGGACCCTACCCCCTTATACATGCAGACAAAACACCAACGTACATAAAAATTAAAAGAAAATAAAGTAGGATGTGTGCACATTTTAAGGGTCTCTTTCCAGAAAGGAAGTGACTCTGAAAAGTAGGGGGGAGGTGAGGAGGAACTGAAAACAGTAGAGGGAGGGGAACTGTAACCAGGCTATATTTATGAGAAAAGAATGTATTTTTAATAAAAGGAAAAAATAAAACTTGATGGGTATTTTAAAAAAAAAACCTCCTGGTACAGAGTATAAGGGGTAAAAAACTGCTTGAGCAACTTATTGAACTGAAATTCTAGAATGAGGAGACCAATTTTTATAGAGATAAACTCATTTAAATGTTATTTCTACAATAAATAAAGTGTATAAAGAAGAGCATAGGACAGAAGTAATAGACAAAGGAGTTGCTATTTGGTGCAGAGAATAAGCTCAGAGAAGGTGATGCTCAAAGAGATCCCAGAATCACGTGGATGCCTGCTTCTCTGGGTATGGGCCTATCTGCCACATAGCATAGCCAGCACCCAGGCTTTGGTAGGGAACCTGTGATCCAGTATGTACATAAAGGAGAAATGGTAGAAAGTGAGGTCAGAGGGGTAACCAGGAACAAAATTGAGGAAGGCATATGTAGCTTAGGCATATGGCATGTGTTTAGCATGATATGAGGCCATGGTTTCAAGCTCATTCCCATGACATACCCCCAAAAGAAAAAGTAAGAGGCTGAGGAAAATGATCAAGACTTTGGAAACAGCTAAAATAGTTTGAGTTTCCTCCTCAAGGAAACAAGAGCAGCAAGATGACTTGAGTATCTTGAAACGGTGGCATGACTGACATGTTTTTAAAGTATCTCTGAAATTGATTCTTTGAGAGTAGACTAACAGCAGGGGTGGGTAAGAGTGGACACAGAGATGTGTGAGGACCAGGTCATCAGGAGTGTTGTTTTCCAGCCAGGGTGCAGCTGTCAGCTTCAGGACCAAGGAGACAAAGACAGGGATAGGTCCCTGTGCACTAGGCCAGGGTATGGAAAGAGTTTTCCATGAACTGTAACAGTCAGCTGTCCTGCGGCAGCAGAGGCAGTGGAAAGTTGGAGGTGCCAGAAGCCTGTAATGAAGTGTTACAGCAACACACACTACACTTTCCCACCTGAGCCTTAGACTCTACAGCCACTGTGACATTGATGCCAAGAAGAACCAGATAACTATCCTAGAACTTTTTTTCAAGCAGGAAGAAATGGTAGCCAAGAAGGATGTCCACCTGTCCAGACACCAGAAGCTAGCAGACAAGGATGGAACAAGTCTTCTGGTCACAAAGGTCATGCAAGTCCTTCAGCCCCAAGGCTACGTAGAAAAATGGTTTGCCTGAGGGACATTTCTAGTGCCACCTTCCAACCAACATCTCTGAGATTACCTCCACATGCCTCCCGAGATCATGCCTGACACCTTGCGCATCAGCCCTCCTGAGATGGCCAGGCTCCACTCAAAGGTCCAGAGGGCAAAGGACCTGCAGGATTCATGAGAAGGAAGCCCTACAGAGACACCTACATGAAGCACTGTGTCTTTGAGACTCAAAGAAGCAGAATCTGGGGCTGGCTTAATAAATTATTCTAGTTCAGAAGTTGATGTGACCATGGACTTCCTCATGGATGTGGTTTCTCTGTGTAGCCTTGGCTGTCCTGGAACTCAGTAGACCAGGCTGGCCTCAAAACTCACAAAGACCCACCTGCCTCTGCCTCCCAAGGGCTGGGATTAAACATCCACCTATAATTATTTGTATGCCTATGTTATAGAAATTTTTCTTTTTTCTTTTCTTTTTTCTTTCTTTCTTTCTTTCTTTCTTTCTTTCTTTCTTTCTTTCTTTCTTTCTTTCTTTCTTTCTTTTTTCCAAGACGGTGTTTCTCTGTATAGTCCTGGCTGTCCTCGGACTCTCTCTGTAGACCAGGCTGGCTTTGAACTTAGAAAGATCTGTCTGTCTCTGCCTCCCAAAGACTGGGATTAAAGGCATGTGCCACCACCACCCAGAAGCTTCTATTTTATTCACTATTTATAGTGAAATAGTACAGAAAGTGTTGAAAAATACATGAGTTCTTTTACTATTGCTCTTTCACATAAAAAAAAAAAACCTTCTATAGGCTTCCTCTCATCATGAGACTGAGATCCAAATATTTTATTATAGAAGACTCATAAGACCTGAATCTATCCTCTCTCCACTATGCAAATTACTAAGCTCCAAGAATGCTACAGGCACATACATAGAGAACTTTAGCAAACCTTGGATCCTTTGACATACTTGTCTCTCCATCTAGAAACCTCTGTGCCTTCCCTTCCCTCATCGGATTCATTCTTATATAGTGCGCAATCCCAAGCAAGCAGCCTCCTTAAATCTTTTTTATGTATTCTTCTCCTATACATTTCATCCCAACATCAATTACCCCCTTCCTCCACCCCTCCCAGTCCCTTCTCCCAACCTCCCCTCTCCCCGAGATTCACTCCTCTGTTTCTCTTCAGAGAAGAGTGGACCTTCCAGGGATATCAACTGAACACAGCATAACAAGTTACAGTAAGGCTAGGCACAAAGCTTCATATGAAGGCTGAATAAGGCAGCCCGGTAGGAGGAAAAGGCTCCCAAGAGCAGGCAAAAGAGTCAGAGACACCCCACTCCCACTGTCAGTAGTCCCACAGAAATTCTAAGCGAAACTATAACATATGCAGAGGATCTAGTTTGACCCATACAGGCCCCTGATTATCACTTCAATCGCTATGAGCTGTAAAAGGAACTATAACTCACCTATTTCCGTTGTCATCTCGGAGGCTTACTGCCTCCTCTGCTAGCCTAGGCCTAGTTGTGGAAGCTTCCTGCCTCCATACAATCTAACCTAGGCCTAGAATGTTTTCAGCCTCTGAGACTTACAGTTTAATAAGTTCACCCTTTCTTGTTCTTTCTGAGCTCGTAGCTGGCTTGTTCAATTCAGTTGTTCTGGTTCAAGCTCCTCTCTGAGTTAACTTATTCAATCTGGCTTCTCTCTCGGCCCCAGAACTGCTCTGCTTGGCTTCAAACTAACTCTGTTCTAATCTCCTGGCTCATTCTTATTCTCTGGCTCATTTGGTCTTCACCTAAGTCTAGCTTGTTCTCCTCTCTCTCTCTCTGCAAACTGTCTCTCTATTACTGACCCATAAAACTGTCTCCTCTCTCAATCTGTGTTGCTCCTTTAAGTAGCTTCCCTTTCCTCTCTGTTCTTGTGAGAGTTTGGTGTATCTTACTCTGTCAAATCATTCTCTGATTCTTTTTCTGCCGCTCAATTAGACATCACTTTCAAACATGGGTGTTTCCTTCTATAAACTAACTTTACCTTCATTGCTTGGGATTAAAGGCATGTACCACCATGACTGGACCTAAGCTTTTCTTTACCTGAAATTTGCTCTATACCAGGCTGGCCTTGAACTCAGATCTACTTGCCTGTCTCCTGGATTCAAGGCATGTTTGTATCCCAGCTGGATCACACAGACCTTTATTTATCTTTGGATGTGATCTCTTGCCAGAGCAGCCATGTTCTAAATTTAAATTCCTCTACAGTGAGCCTCTATCAGCCCCACTTGGTTGATTCTGTGGGCATGTTCTCCTGGCGTCCCCAACCCTTCTGGCTCCTCAACCCTTCTTCCCCTTCTCATGCAGGATTCCCTGAGCTCCACCGAATCTTTGTCTGTGTTTTCAGCCTCTGCTCCCATGAGTTGCTGGATCTTTCTTAAACATCCATTTAAAATGTCCCCTGTTGTTGAAAATAAAAGGGGCTATTGATGTTTATTAGTGATAGTCTATAATTATCATGGCGGGTAATATCTAACCTGCTACTGTACCAATGAAGGACACAGACTACTGTTAGATTTTGACACTGGACACTGGACTGGGCAGATGCTAACTTTCTAAACTGTCTTTTGTCTCCCCTCCCACATCACTTGTTATGCTCTAATCATTCCTATATGAGCCACTTCCCGTCCATAATCCCATAAGTACTTGCACATGCTTTCCACCTGGGCTGCTTTCTTCATCCCCAGCCACGTTTTTCTCTCCATGCTAACCCACAGTTGCTGTGCTTCCCCTCTCCCCTTCTTACCCGCCCCCCAATCTTCTGTCCTCCAAGCCCTCAAAGCCTGGCCATGCCTACCTCACTTTTGCCCTGCCCAGTTAGGTATTTTATTGAGGGATAATTTGGAGGTAAGGTTACAGAGCACCACCTTGGTATGTTTGCCTGAGGGACTGGTCACAGAACAGTAAGAATCTTGGGGGAAATCAACTAACATCTGAATACAAAGCACCAGACCGTCTCATAACAGTACTCCCTGGAGACTTCATGGCTGCAGGGAGGATAACTTCTCACCTGGCAATGTGGAATGTGGAAGGCAAAGAATATGCTGGGGGGAAAGAACAGACACGTATACCGAAGCGTCTTTCAAAGCCGGTAACCAGAACATTGAGCAAACGTGGAAAACACTAGAAGAGCAAACACAGAAGCTTAAAAGATACTACTTACAGCAGTTCCTGAATGTGCTATAGCAGCTGGACGTGGTTGTGCAGAAATGTAAGGAACGGAGGGTGTGCAGAACAATGGTCATCTGCTTACTGGCACAAAGTGAACTTTAAGAAGAAATAGCTAAGTCATAAAAGAAGTAACGAGGAAAACTGTGAATTCTGCTTCAAATGGCAAAGGTATACATAAAAAGAAGCACTGGAATGTTTTATTTGCTTAATTTTTTTTTTTAATAGTTTCTCTGTGTAGCCCTGGCTGTCCTGGAACTCACTCTGTAGACCAGGCTGGCCTTGAATTCACAGAGTTCACCTGCCCCAGCCTTCCCAAGTGCTGGGAGTACAGGCGTGCCCCACCAATACCAGGCAAATTGCTAAAATTTCTATAACACTTAACCAAAAATTAAACTCCTTTCATAAGCAGCAACAGAGAGATAGCAAGTGTTCAAATGTCTCTTCTGTCCTTGTTATTCATATGACCCTTTAAAGAAAGAACTTGGACCTATGCATCCTGATACAATTACAACATTAGCTAAGAGCCTGTCTTTGGAGTAGGCATTCTAGTTTAAACTACAATATCTGAAATCGTTCACTTGTTCAAGTGCAAATCTTGTGTTCCTGTTAACTTCTCAGTAAATCCAAATGGCTATGTGAATAGCAGCTATTCTAATGTATCAAGCTTTCAGCCCTTCAGTTACAATAGTGAACTTTTCTCTCCACCCTTATATCAATAAAGATGATTTTTAAAATACAATGGTTCCTTTTCTAACCATGTTGTTTTACTATTTATTATGTACTGCTGGCCTCTTCCACAAGAATGTATTTTGTGAGAAGCTTACACACTCTCTGTGTCTCTCTCTCTCTAACCTAATTTTTGTTCTCTGTACCCTGAGAAAGACAGCAATATTTGTGCCTATTACCTCTCCTAAGAGAATAATAGCCCCATGACCACAAGTGCTATTTCTATTCTAGTCATGCTTGTGTTTTCTAATCCCAGAAACAAAAATCCAACATAAACTAGTTTCTCTCTCTCTCTCTCTCTATATATATATGTATATATATATATTCATATACATAGTCTCAATGAATACATATATATTATATATTATATATATAATATATATATAACAGTGCAAATATATATATTATATATATTTGCATATTATATATATATAATATATATATTATATATATTTGCACTGTTAGGGGTTGAACATAATGATGCAGGATCCTCAGCTCCAGCCCCCTTTTCAGGTTTTATTTTGAGACTGACTAAAATGCCCATGTTGGTCTTGAACCATTAAGCAACACCTCTTTTTCCATTAGTGTGTGTTAATTGTACAAGCGATTCGTTTTGTTATGACATTTTCATACCTGCCTATTATGTCCTTCTATCAAATCCACTTCCTCAGTTACCCTCTTAGACCCTCTCTTTTTCCTTCTAATGAATATCTCTTAATGAACAGCTTTGGTAAGTGAGGTAACAGTTTGATAAGGATACAGAGCATGTAATGGAATACAGTCAATCTTCAGTAAATGCTGCCTGCTACGTAACGATAGCAAAGACTGTGACAACAATCATAAGCACAGCTATGAAGCTCACCTTACGCTCTGAAAAATCCCTTCTTTCTCTCTGAGCCTTTAATTGCATAACCCCTTCATAGGCTCCTTCCCTTCATCTAAGTATATGTCATATTTTCCCACTTAAAAAAAAAAAAAAAAAAAAGCTAAAACAGGGCAGAGAAAATGGTTCAGTGAGCAAAGCCACTTGCTGCCAAGTCTGACCACCTGGGTTGGATCCCTGCTACCCACATGGTAGAAGAAAAGAAAAGGGACTTCCCCAGGTCAATCTTCTGCTGTGCTTGTTTGCCTCCCTAAGGCTGAAGGGTAAGACCTGGTTGCTGAAGACACCACATACCTCAGATTTGTCAGGACTTGAAAAATCCCAGCTGGTTCTGACCTGGAAGCCTCCTCCCTAAGGTCTAGCTTTATTATTTTAGGAGTCTCTTGGACTACCGTGACCAACAACATGAAATGGGGTATCTCTTGCCTAATACTGAGATTTTCTTAGCTAGCCTATGGCTCTGGTGTGGAGCACTGTCAGCTCAACACAATGATTCTCTTCCCTAAGTCAGGCTTTTGGAGCTCATAGTCAAGGGAAATGAAAGAGAAAGAAAACGAAAAACGTGTTGATGCAGTTACGGAAGAGAACAAACACCATCCTTTCCTGGAAGGACAGTGAGTTCCCACTGGTGGCTTTAAAACAAAACAAGAGCTGCTTTTTGTTATTTGGTTGGTTGGTTTGCTGTTCTTTTGTTTTGTTTGGTTTGGTTGGTTGGGTTTTCGAGACGGGGTTTTCTCTGCGTAGCCTTGGCTGACATGGGCTCGCCTAGGTAAACCAGGCCGGCCTTGAACTCACGGAGATCCGCCTGCCTCAGTCTCCAGAATGCAGGGATTCCAGGCGTGCGCCACCTCGCCCGGCTCGGTGTCTATCTTTTATAGATGTAATTCTTTGGCTCTGCCCACTGCCAGCTCTCTGAAGGTGGGGTAGGGAGGAGGCTGGGTAGATAATCTACTTCAGGGACCTCTGGCCGCGCCAGCCCCGCCTTCCCTGAGCTGTGGCCACGCCCCCTCCTCCCCTTCACCGCTGCCCCCCCACGCTCCGCGCTGCCCGTGGCCTGCCCCGTGACGTCATGACGCTTCGCGGCCCAATCAGCGGCGACGCCGAGGACATTTTAAACTTAAAGGCGGGGCGGCGCAGGGGCCTGGTGGGCGCCGTTGGGCTTCCAGGCTGCGTTGGGTTTTCCTGGGTGCAGCGAGCGGGATGGCGGAGGAGGCGGCGGTGGCCGTGTGCGTGCGGGTGCGGCCGCTCAACAGCAGGTAGGCGGCAGCCGGGCGGCAGCGCTGCCCCCTGGGCTGCGGACCTGCGCCCGGGGCCCCCTGACGCCCGGGAGCAGGACTCGCTGTTTCCCCGACCCTGCCGTCATCGTCTGGTGGACGGGAACAGAAAAGGTTCAGAAGTGGAGAAGGGTTGCAAATGCCAGAAAGAAAAGGCAGGGAGGAGGAAGTGAAGTCTGCTGGGCTTGCTAGCTGGCGTCCGGCCGGCCTTCAACTAGAGATGCCAAATCCTTTCTCTTGCTGGATGCGAAATTGGTATTGAACCTGGTATTGAACCGCTGGTCAATAGGTGAGATTCCCAAAATGGGGAATTTCTTGCACTTAAGTCCTTTCCCCAACTTGGGGAAAGTTGTCTTCTTTGTTAGCTTTAGCTGTCAGCTTGACAGCCCAGCGTCCGTCATCTGAGGGAGTCACAGTTGGAGGATTACCTCGATGAGATTGGCCTGTGGTATGTCCTGGTGGCCTTTTCTTGTTTCTTGACTTCTTTCGGTGCTGGAAGTGTAAGCTGATATAAACGTTTTCCTCTCCAACTTGTTTTTGGTCAGAATGATTTATCACAGCAACAGAAAGCAAACTGGAACTACACCTTACAGACATAAGCCATTACAGTGCGCTGTGAAAAAGTATGGAGAATGTGGAAGAGCCCATTGGGTCTTCAGAGACAGGACAGATTGGTTGGAGCAACTGGTGTCAGGAAAATCCAGACATTCCCCACGAATGAAAGAATGGGTGGTTACTTGATGGATGGGTCAGAGACCCAGCTTATAGATTGCTTGACTGATGCGGTGCCTGGTCCATATAGGAATTTAGAGGAAGGTGGCACTGAGGAGATTTGTGGAGGCTGGCACATGCTGTTAATCCCCGCAGAAGCAGGTCTGTCTCTGGCTTGTAGATCAGACTAGGCTACCTAATGAGTTCCAGGGCTAAGTAGTGAGACACTGTCTCAAAAAAAAACTATGAATATAACATAATCATATTACTTAAAACTATGAAAACTTCATGTTGTAAGAGGTATATACACACATATACATATATATACTTTGTTTTGAGACAGGGTTTCACTGTGTAGCCCTGGCTGCACTGGAACTCACTGTAGACCAGGCTGGCCTCCAACTCACAGAGATCTGCCTGCCTCTGCCTCCCTAGTACTAGGATTAAAGGCGTGTGTCACCACCGCCCAGATTTTTGTAACTTTATTGAAAAGGTTCTCAGGCATGAATTTTGTGCAGAGTCGTGTCATATGTGAAGAGTCAGGCTCCCCCTAGAAAAGGATCCTAACAGAGCCACTCTTGGAACTGCTTCTCCCATGCTGGTACCTGGAGTGAAGGGCTTCCCTAGGGAACAGGAGAGAAACAGATCACTGAGCTTCAGTTCAGAGTCCTCACCCTTCAAAGTAGACTCTGTGGTATTGCTGTGTTTTAAGATAATTCTTCAGAGCATGAAATGCTTTAAGTTATCCTTCCCGTGATGTGACCTCGGGGATTCACATTGTTCTGAAGTGTGCTGCTCTATTCCTCCAGAGAAGAAGAACTTGGAGAAGACACCCACATTTACTGGAAAACTGACAACAACGCTATTTATCAGACTGATGGGGGTAGATCCTTCAATTTTGGTAAGTTTATGATGGCATCGAAAGTTAGCTCAGAGCCAGGCATTGGTGGCCTCTACTCCTCTGAAGACAGGGGGATCAGGGGCTTAAGGCCAACCTGAACAGCAAAAAGTACTCTGAGCCATTTTCCCAGACCCTAGGTTGTCATCTCATATTAAAACTAGGAAGACATCATTTGGAGCAGAGAAGTATAGGAAATAAAACGATTCCTAGTAAACAACTGTCCTTCCTGAGCCCAGTGTCCACTTCTTCCCTTCGGGCATCCAGGCACCAGCGCCCTCAGGCGCTGGACTCAGGAATGTAGCTTGGCAGGTGGGTCTGCAGGATCTTGATTGAGCATTGAGGGTAGGGAGCCTCTTGCAGGCCTGTTTCTCCAGTCGCACAGTCCTCCTTCCCCTACAACCATCTCATAATATTGGTATAATTTTTTTTTAAGGCAAAACTGTTTGAAAGATTACAAAACTAAGATTAAAGGCTCCCCAGGCATTTGGACTCTATAGGTTTTTCTTGGAGGATGTTCTTGTGCATTTCTGTGCCCAGAGATCTGGTTGCCGTCTGACGTTGGCCTTGGTGTTTTGGTGAAGAGTCTCCTGTCTCAGGTTATGTAGAAATTATTCTCCATCTCTGATTGGTTAATAAAGGCTGAACAGGCAATAGTGCGGCAGGAGAGTTATGATATGCCCTGCTTAGTTTTGTTTGTTGTTGTGGTTTTCAGATTTGATGGCAAAATGAAGCACAATTTGATATGGTTTTCTTGCTTTCTTTTTCTTCTTTTTTTGGTCCTTTATCTCATTACTTTGTTTATTCAGTTTGCATCCTGACAACAGCCCCCTTCTCTCCTCTCCTCCCAGCCTCATCTTCATGCCACCCTCTTCCTATTCCTTCCTTATTCCTTCCTTCCCTTCTCAGAGAAGGGAGACCCACATGTTGACCAAGCTGCACATCCTCTACATATGTGTAGGGGCCCTAGGTCCAGCCCATGCATGCCCTTTGGTTGATGGTTCAGTCTCTGTGAGCCCCCATGGGCTGAGGTTAGTTTAGCCCCCATGGGCTGTAGGTTTTCTTATGATGTCCTTGACCCCTCGGGCTCCCTCAACCCTTCCTCCCACTCTTCCACAAGACTCCCTGAGCACCGCCGATCGTTTGGCTGTGGGTCTCTGCATCTGTTTCCAGCAGCTGCTGGAGGAAGCCTCTCAGAAGACAGTTATGCTAGGCTGCTGTCTGCAGGCATAGCAGAGTATGATTAATAGTGTCAAGAGTTGGCTCTCTCCTGTGGGGTGGGTCTCAAGTTTGACCAGTCATTGGTTGGCCATTCCCTCAATCTCTGCTCTATCTTTATCCTTGCATGTGTTATAGGCAGGACAAATATTGGGTGGAAGATTTTGTGCTTGGGTTGGTGTCTCTCCTCCCTTCACGGGGAGCCCTGCCTGGCTACAGGAGGTGGCCACTGTAGGCTGCGTATCTCCCTGTGCTAGGAGTCTCAGCTAAGGGACATCTCCAAGACTCCCGGGAGCTTCCCCTGTCCCAGAGATGCCCCCACCCCACCGATTTCCATTCTCTGAGACACCCCCCATCTGATCCCACCCCCATTCTCCTCCCCACCCTCTCGCACCCAATTCCTGACCTCCATCCACTTCTGGTATCTCATTTTATTTCCCCTTCTGAGTGAGATTCAAGCTTCCTTCCTTGGGCCCTCCGTGTTTCTTAGCTCTTTGGGTCTGTGGATTGCAGCATCATTATCCTGTACCGTACAGCTAATATCCACTTCTGAGTGACTACATATCATGCCTATCTTTCTGGGTATGGGTTACCTCACTCAGCATGATCTTTTCTAGTTCCATTCATTTGCCTAAAAATTTCATGATGTCCTTGTTTTTAATAGCTGAGTAGTATTCCACTGTGTAAATGTACAACATTATCTTTATCCATTCTTCAGTTGGGTAACATCTACATTGTTTCTAGTTTCTGGCTATTACAAATAAAGCTGCTGTGAACATAACTGAGCAAGTGTCCTGTGGTATGGCATATCTTTTGGGTATATTCCCAGGAGTGGAATAGTTGAGACTTGAGGTAGGACTATTTCCAATTTTCTGAGAAAACACCAACCTGATTTCCACAGAGGTTATACAAGTTTGCACTCCCACCTGCAATGGAGAAGTGTTCTCCTTGCTCCACATCCTTGCCAGCATGCACTGTCACTTGAGTTTTTGATCTTAATCATGCTGATGAATGTAAGATGGAATCTCAGAGTCGTTTTGACTTGTGTTTCCCTGATGACAAAGGATGTTGAACATTTCTTTAAGTGCTTCTCGGCCATTACAGATTCCTCTGTTGAGAATTCTCTGTTTAGCTCTGTTTGCCCCATTTTTTAATTGGATTGTTTAGTTTGTTGGTGTTTAATTTCTTGAGTTCTTTATATATTTTGGGTATTAGCCTTCTGTCAGATATGTTGGAGTTGGTGAAAAATCTTTTTCCATTCTGTAGACTGCCATTTTATCTTATTATGGGGTCCTTTACCTTACAGAAGCTTTTCAGTTTCATGAGGTCCCATTTATTAATTGTTGATCCTAGTGCCTGAGCTTGTTGGTGTTCTGTTCAGGCAGTTGTCTCCTGTACCAATGCGTTCAAGGCTCTTCCCCACTTTCTCTTCTATTAGTATTAGTGTGTCTGGTTTTATGTTGAGGTCTTTGATCCACTTGGACTTGTTTTGTTCAGGGTGTTAAATATAGATCTATTTGCATTCTTCTACATGAAGACATCTGGTTAGACCAGCACCATTTGTTGAAGATGCTTTCTTTTTCCATTGTATGGTTTTGGCTTCTTTGTCAAAAATCAAATGTCCAAAGTTGCATGGGCTTATTTCTAGGTCTTTGATTCAATTCTATTGATCAACCTGTCAGTTTTTATGCCCATACCATGCAGTTTTTATTACCATTGCTCTGTTGTGTGTTTGTTTTTGCTTTTTTTTAGTTAATTATGTATCCAGCCACTTTGCTGAAGGTGTTTATCAGCTGTAGGAGTTCCCTGGTAGAGTTTTGGAGGTCACTTACATATACGTAATCACAGTCTTATCATCTGTGACTAGCGATACTTTAACTTCTTCCTTTCCAATTTGTATCCCTTTGATCTTTTTAGTTTTTTTTAATGCTCTAGCTAGAACGTCAAGTACTATATTGAATCTATATATATGGAGAGAGTGGGCAGCCTTGTCTTGTCCCTGATTTTAGTGAAATTGCTTTCATTTTCTCTCCATTTAATTTGATGTTGGCTATTGGCTTATTGTATATTGCCTTTATTGTATTTAGTTATATGCCTTGTATCTCTGATCTCTCCAAGACTTTTAACATAAAGGAGAGTTGTATTTTGTTAAAAGCTTTGTCAGCATCTAATGAGATGATTGTGTGGGGTTTGTTTGTTAGTTTTGTTGTTGTTTTTCAGCTTGTCTATATGGTGGATCACATTGATGGATTTTCATATGTTGAACCACCCCTGCATCCCTGGAATAAAGTCTATTTGATTGTGGTAGATGATGGTTTTGATGTGTTCTTGAATTTAGTTTACGAGTATTTTATTATTTTTACATCAACATTCATAAGGGAAATTAGCCTGAAATTCTCTTTCTTTGTTGAATCTTTATATGGTTTAGGCTTCAGAGTGACTGTGGCCTCATAGAATGAGTCTGGCAATGTTTTTTATGTCTATTTTATGGAATAATTTGAGGAGAATTGGTATTGGCTCTTCTTTGAAAGAAGAGCCAATTTTGTGGCTCAAACCATCTGGCCCTGGGCGGTTTTGGATTGGGAGACTTTTAATGACTGCTTCTATTTCCTTAGGAGTTATAGGTCTATTTAAATTGTTTATCTGATCTTGATTTAAAGCTTATAAGTGGTATCTATCAATAACAGCATCCTTTTTGTTTAGATTTTTCAATGTTGTGGAGTCCAAGCTTTTAAAGTAAGACCCAATGATTCTTTTGATTTCCTTGGTGTCTGTTGTTATGTCCCCCTTTTCATTTCTGATTTTGCTGACTTAGATAGTGTCTCTCTGCCTTTTAATTCATTTGGCTAAGAGTTTGACTTGTTGATTTTCTCAAAGAATCAGGTCTTGGTTTTGTTGGTTCTTTGTATTGTTCTCTTTATTTTTTATTTATTGATTTCATCCCTGAGTTTGATTATTTCTTATATTCTTCTCCTTGGGTGTATTTGTTTCTTTCTTTCTTTTTTTTTTTTTTTTCCTAAAGCTTTCATCTGAGCTGTTAAGTTGTTGCTGGCATGGGATCTTTCCAATTTCTTATGAAAGCACTTAGTGCTATGAACTTTCGTCTTAGCACTGCTTTCATAGTGTCCCATAAGTTTGGGTATGTTTTGCATCCATTTTCACTGAATTCTAGAAAGTCTTTAATTTCTGAAAGTGTCCTTCCCTATCTCTTTTACTTAATTTTGGTTTAAAGTCCATTTTACTGGATATTAGAATGGCTAGACCAGCTGTCTTCTTTGGTCTGTTGGCATGGAAAATCTTTTTCCAGCACTTTTTACTCTGAGGCAATGTCTATCATTGTTGTTGAGGTGTGTTTTTAGTATGCAGCAGAATGATGGATCCTGTTTTCACATTCTCTTAGCCTGTGTCTTATTGGGGAGTTGAGTCCACTGATGTTGAGAGATATTAATGACCAATGGTTGTTTATTCTTGTTATTTTGATGGTGGTGGTGGTGGTAGACTGTGTGTGTGTGTGTGTGTGTGTGTGTGTGTCTGTGTGTGTGTGTGTGTCTGTGCGTGCGCGCTCCATACACACACTCATGTGCACTTCCCTTTTGGTTTTGCTGATGTGGGGTTATTTATTTCCTATGCTTTCCTGAGTGTACTTAGCCTCCTTGGGTTGGTGTTTTCCTTCTAGTATCTTCTATAGGGCTGAATTTGTGGATGGATTGTGTTTAAATTTGGGTTTTTGTCATGGAATATCTTGCCTTCTCCACCTATGAAGATTAAAATTTTTGTTCGGTGTAGTAGGCTGGGCAGACATCTGTGGTCTCTTAGTGTCTGTAATATATCTGCCTATGGCCTTCTGGCTTTTAGAGTCTCTGTTGAGAAGTTAGGTGTAATTCTTATAGGTCTGCCTTTATATGTAACTTTGCCTTTTCCTCTTGTGACTTTTAATATTCTTTATTTGTTTTGTACAATTAGTGTTTTGATTATTATGTGGCAGGAGGATTTTCCTTTCTGGTCCAATCTATTTGGTGTTCTTAAGCTTCTATGTTTAGTTAGGCATCTCCTTTTTTAGGTTGGGGAATTTTTCTTCTATGATTTTGTTTAAAATATTTTCTGGGCCTTGTCGCTAGGAGTCTTCTTCTTTGGTTTGGTCTTTTTATTGTGTACCAGATTTCCTGGATGTTTTGTGTCAAGAACTTTTTTGATTTAACATTTTTTTGACCAGTGTATCAATTTCTTTAATCATTATCTTCTATACTTGAGATTCTCTTCCATCTTTTGTATTCTGTTAGTGATACTTGCCTCTGCAGTTTCTGTTCTCTTTCCTAGGTTTTCCATCTCCAAGATTCCCTTAGTTTGCGTTTTCTTTATTGTTTCTATTTCCATTTCCAGGTCTTGAACAGTTTTAATCATTTCCTTACCTGTTTGATTGTATTTTCCTGTGTTTCTTTAAGGGGTTTATTCATTTCCTCTTTAAAGGCCTCTATTGTCTTTATAAGATTGGGGTTTAAGGTCATCTTCTTGTGCTTTGGCTGTGTTAAGATATCTAGGACTTAGTATAGTAGAATAACTGCTGGTGGTGCCCTATTACCCTGGCTTTTGTTCATTGTGTTTTTATGCTGGCCTGTAGCCATCTGGTTGTTCCTGGTGTTAGCTGGATGATCAGGGAGGCAGGCAGAGGCTTGGGTCTGACAATGAAGCTCAGGAAACAGCCTGCTGCTCATCTCTACTGGCTGTGCCTCAGATAGTCCTGAAGGTTCCTTGGGTCCTACAAGCCTACTCAGAGAGGGAGGCAGAGCCATAGTCCTGACGATCCCAGCTTAGTGTTTTAAAGCTTATTAATAAATGTAATAGGTCTCTGTGTCATCATTTGGAAGCTATAATGATGCAGAAAAAAAAAAAAAAAACCCAGACGAATATTTCTACTTTTTTTTTTTTTTTTTTTTTTTTTTTTTTTTTTTTTTTTTTTTTTTGGTGTTCCTATATGCATATAGAAGATTTGAACTCATCTACTGCCTGGGGTTGATGGTTTTAAAATACAAAAGTCTACCAACTCTACTTAATCTGAAATTCTGACTGCACAGCTTCTATATGGTATTTGGTTTTTCCATCTTACCTATAGAATAACTGTATGGTTATGATATAAGCTGAATGAACAATTGAGTTTCTTTGCCGACATATTTTTCTATTTTAAAAACCTGCCCCCATCGACTTTTTCACCATGGAAAGTGTCACGTTTTTTTCAGTTTACTAAAAAGCAAAATAATCAGATTCTAGAATGGCAAATTTATTGGTGCAAATACCTAAATTTAGTGGGCAGGTAATTGTTTCCTGTAGCATTTTTTTGGTTAGTTTTCCTGATTCAGCTTGAGCTAGGCTATTAAAAGGCAAGATATGTTAAAAAACAAAATTTTTCAAAAATTAATAACCTCTCACATTTCTTAAGTACTAATATGCTCACAATAATTCTATAAAGATGATAGTGTACCTGTCTTACACATTAGAGGCAGGGACCCAACATTTAGAGGGTCTGTCTTCGTTAGGCTTTTATTGCTGTGAAACGACACCATGAAAAAGGCAACTCTTAAAGTAGAAACCATTTAATTGTGGCTGGCATACAGTTTCAGAGGCTTAGTCCATTATCATCATGTCATCAGCATGGCAGCCAGCAGGCAGACATGGTGCTGGAGGCCCCTGGAGTTCTGCATCCTGATTGGAAGGCAGCAATTCCACATTGGGCGGGGCTTAAGCACAGGATGCCCTCCAATAAGGCCACACCTCCTAAGAGGGCCATTCCTGTGGACTGCATTCAGACACATGAGTCTATGGGGACCATACCTATTCAAACCACCACAGAGTATAATCAGAATTGGTGCTAACAAACTCTAGACCCCACCTGCAGCCTTTGAAAATACATAGGGCTGTTGACGGGTGTGGTTTTTCTATGTGAAGACCATTGCATTTTCCCTTTGAGAAGAGTGTTTTCCAAAAAGACAAAAACTAAAGAAATATCGTCCTACAAGTTCACCATTCTAGATCCTGACAGTTTATGTCTTTGTGTAATTATTAATTCTTTGAAAATGAAGTTAATAAGTTTGATTGCATTCCTGTGTTCTTTTTAGATCGTGTCTTTCATAGTAATGAAACCACTGTAAACGTGTATGAAGAAATCGCAGTACCAATCATCAATTCTGCCATACAAGGCTACAATGGTTTGTATTCACTTCGTGTTTCAGAAGCATCTTAGGCCTTCAACATCCATTCCATAAGTATTAATAGTTTTACTTACTATGGGTTTTCTTTTTAATTTTTACAATTGTATTCCTTATTTATCTATTTATTTTGCTTGTTTTTACAGGTACTATATTTGCCTATGGGCAAACTGCATCAGGGAAAACACATACTATGATGGGTTCTGAAGACTGTTTGGGAGTTATACCCAGGGCCATTCATGACATTTTCCAAAGGATTAAGAAGGTAATAACAGTCTTCCCAGCACACGGAGGTGAAGTAGTGTCAGCTGAGTAGCAATTGGTGTTTTCCTCTCATAACAAAAGGGAAAAGGAGCTTCACACTCATCTCCTGATTTTCATGGGAAAAGGAAAAAGGCATAGCACTAGTTCACACACTTTAAAGGACCTGAAGTTTTATGATCTTTTTTCCCCATTGAGCCCTGACACAGTATAATTTCCAACAAAAAGTATACTAAGCAGTAGGAGATCCTATCAGAAGGATTAGTTCCACATTAGCCTTGTTTAGTCAGTAGTGACTCTTAAGGAACAATATTTTGTCTAGACAATTAGATTAGGTGCTTTGTTTTTCACTGGAACAGTTTTCATTGTTTCTGAAATAATTGCTTTTGTAGTTATTATCAATATGCACCTATGGGTTCTGTTGGCTTTACAGATAACGTTTTCTTGGTCTCTTTACTCTCAGTGTGTGTCTTGCGGTGTTGGTTTATAAATGGGTGCTTTCTCATGTTTCACACATGCTGTTTTCTCCTAGTTTCCTGAGAGAGAATTTCTCCTACGGGTGTCTTACATGGAGATCTACAATGAAACCATTACAGACTTACTTTGTAATGCCCAAAAAATGAAACCTTTGATAATTCGGGAAGACATCAATGTGAGTGAAAGAACTGGGTGACTTCACTGGGTCAGCACAAGAATGGGCCTATCAGCGGTCACTCAGGGCAGGAGGTGGCATGGCGTGGGGGCCATACACACTGCTGGAGTGTGCTACAGGGAAGGGGTCCTGGCCTTCTCCTTGTGGATCCAGTAGCCACACAGATGTCCCTAATTAACCAAATGAGTCACCAAACTAAAAATCACTTTGGGGACAGCCCTGGGACCAATGATAGAGGTTGATAGTGATGTAAGGGAGATAAGACAGTCAGAGTGGTGGGGGGTGAGAGTAATCCAGTTATATATATGAAATGACCATATAAAAATCGTATGGATTTATTAAAAACTTAATGAATTAAGGTGACTAAGGGCATTAAGTGTAGTTAATACAGGAAGTATAAGCTTGAAAATAGATTCTGTTCCAAATGACTGTTCTAAGCGTGTGAAAGTACACTGAGTTGTACAGATTTGGGGTCTGGTTAATTTTGGTGTGTAATGTTTTAAGAAAGTTTATAACGTAAAACAAATTTTTGTGTGTATAATATACACAGTAAATCGTGAATAAGTTGTTTTTTTTTTCTATAGAATAATGGTTCCATTTTTCCACTTTCCCAAACTCTCCAATACATTGTAACTTTGAATGCAAACTTTCTTTCTCTAATCTTTTTATAATTAAACTGTTTTCAGAGGAATGTTTATGTTGCTGATCTCACAGAAGAAGTGGTTTATACAGCAGAAATGGCTTTGAAATGGATCACAACGGGAGAAAGTAAGACTGCTGTATTTTTAAATGCATATTTGAACTATCAAGTCACATATTTTATTGAACTAAAACAAGATAGGCTTCAAGTTTGACCTGTTTACATTGAGCTAAAGTAAAATCTGATGTTTTTGTTTGGCTTTAAATTAATATATGTAATTGATGTAACTCATTTTTATAGAGAACAGACATTATGGAATAACCAAAATGAACCAAAGAAGCAGTCGTTCCCATACAATTTTTAGGATGGTGCGTAAGTGTTTCTCCCTATATTTGGTCTTTCCAAAGAAGAATTTACTCATTTTTGACGAGCTGCATTTTCTGTCCAGATTTTGGAAAGCAGGGAGAAAGGTGAATCTTCCAATTGTGATGGGTCTATCAAGGTGTCTCATCTGGTAAGTATTTATAAACCATAGCTTTCAATGTGGGCCCAGAAAGACAGCTCAGCTATCAGATGATGACTTTAATAAGGCCTGTGTACTAAGCAGGGCAAAAGGGCCAGTGGTTGGCAGGCTAAGGCCATGGGAGTAGCCTTGGGTTGCTAGCGGAGGGGCTGCTGTAAGGGTCAGAGCGCCTTTGCTCCTGTTTGTGATGACTACAGAGCTGCAGGGCTGAGTCTCCTCCCAGCCACCAACAAAGCCAGAGCCTTGTTTCTCTTACCAGAGGAGAGCTGATCTTGGAATTTGGTTATTGTTTCTTAAATCCCGGCCAATGTAATTTAGAATTGTTTGATAAAATAAAAATAGGTAAAATGGTTAAAACATAAATGTTTTATTGTTTGTTTGTAACTGAGAAAGCATGTTTATAAATGGTGGGAATTTTGTGTTGTATTTATTTGTCTAGCCTTAGGGCCTTGTGCATGGTAGGCAGTATTCTACCACTGAAATCCTCCCCCACTCCAGCTTCTGGCCCATAAGCAGTATTTTAGACTACAAATCTCTTAAACAGAGAGGGGTATCTCCTTCATCTTTTAGAACCAACACTTTGCACAGTCTGTGCTTATTCCACATTCACTGAATATGACATTATGCAAACAGTGCTTTTTGCCACATCAGTAAACTCCCATTTATCTTCTTTTTTATTATCAGGGTATCAACTGTGTAGCCCAGGAAGGCTTTAAAATCATAAAATTCTTCTGCTCATCCTCTCAAATGTTGAGATTATAGACATGCACTAACAAACTCTGAGAAAGCAGATGACAAAACATCTGGTCCTAACCTCACCTTATTTTGCTGAAAACATGTATGATTTGTTTTAATAGATTTTTAATATTTTTAACCTCTTGATTTTGCTTGTTCCTTGCCGATTTGTCATGTGTGTGGTTTAGGGTACCAGCTGGGCCAGGCTGTGAGCCTGTCTTCCTCTGGGAGAGAAGTGTTTCTTCTTGGAGTCATCCCTTTGATCTTTGGTGGCTGTTTTCTGATTGTCTTCTGGCGTTGGGGAATGTAACTCCAGCATCGCTCAGCTCTGCCTGTCAGTATTGTCTTTTCCTTGCTGTCTGTCGAAATTGAGAGGGTTCTGTGGCTTTTCAAGTTCTTTGTTGATGGACTTGAAAGCTTTATTTCAGTGAAGGTTTCTTGGGTCTAATCTGTCTTCCTTCCTCATTAAGATTTCTGAATTAACGTGGACTGCCTGTATTGGAATTCTCAGTGTATCCAAAGCCTATCCTTTTTTCCAGTTAACTGTTCTTTTTAATTTTTTTTCCCAGAAAAACCAACATTCTACACAAAGACAGGAAATCTAAATCCAGCTCGACTCTGTCTGTCGTTCCCTTTGTCTAGTTGTCCCATTTTTTTACTAATTTTATCTTGGTACATTTCTGTGTATATTACACTCATTTAGATTACTATGTGTGTTAATTCACTGCAGGGGTTCAGCACCTGGCCTCTGTGACTCCAGTCTCCCTTTCTTCAGTGCATCATAGATTTCTAAGAATACTACATACTGTTCTGTTAGGTCCCTTCACTGGACAAGAGCTAGCCACTCTTAACTGATCTCATTTAACTTCCTTCCAAAACCCTACGAGCTCCAATCTCAAAGTGCCTTTGAATACAACATTCATTTCCACTCTAATTATTCCCTCACACTGCCCTTGTTTCAACTTTTCCATGTATTTCATATCTAAATAATCTGTAGTGGGCACTACAAGAGGAAAACTAGGAAGAGTATTGAGTTAGGTCCTAAGAACAGGAGTACATAATTACTTTATAAAGCCTTGAAAATCACCACAGAGAAAAGGAGCTTTTCTTTTAGGGCATTCAGAAAAATAGTCTTTTCCACATTGTGAGCATAGTGCTGGGCTCTGAGACTGAGAAAATAAAGATGACTTTCCTCTGCCACTTTGTCACAAGTCTTTTGTACTTCTGTTGTCCTAGGCCAGACTGTGCCCATCACATCTGCACTCCCATGTCTGCCCTGGGCATCTACTGTAGCTTTTGGCACCTCTTCATTCATTCTGCATGCAGAGCCACACTTGTTCCTTTAGGAAGTTGAGTCACTCTGTATTACTCTCAGGCGTAAAGCTTTGTAGCAGTTTCTCTTGCACTTAGGGAATCCCATGTTCTTTCTCACTCTTGCTCACAAGATGCCCCTGCCTATGACAATCGACAGTCGTTGTCACTTCAGGTCACTGATGGTGTCACAGTGTCCTTTCTTGGGTTTGGCAAATATTTCGTTTGGCTTGTTAGGACAGGCCGGCCTAGAATTCTGCATAGTCTGGGCTAGCCTGAACCTCATTCAGGAAGAAACTGAAAGCACTCTTCCTGCCTTTACTGCCCACAGATGAGTGGCAAGATCCTTTCTGGGTTATTAACGAACTCTCTGAAGGGTCTGCTTTGTGAACCACTATGCTGACCTTTCTATACAGTACTATTTCTGTTAAAATCTGTAGAGCTGACTCCCTCTTCTCTGTCCTTCACATCCAGGCCTAAAGAGCAGGCCTTCCCCTGCCACCTATTCCAGAGAACAGATTGTGTCCCGCCGATTTGCCCCTCTCCAGCTGCCTGTTGAAATCTTCTCTTGTGTTTATGTATCCCCCTCCCCTCCTCTCACAGACCTCCTCTGTAGAATGTAAGGTTTGTAAGAGCAGAGCTTATTCCCGTGGCTCGCTGCTGTTGCTCCAGCACCCGCTGCCCAGAGCGTAACAGATGCACCTTTTCAGTGTCACTTATGAAATGAAAGGGAGGCCAGTGCTTTAAAGATGCTGTCATGCAGTGTATGTGGTACACACATGGCCAACCCAGCAAATTAAGTACTGTGAGAATAAGGCTTACCTCTGAAGAACTTGGACATACAGTTAAGGGTGCATTCATCTAGGTGTGCAAGAAGATGGGTAAAGATGACAAAGCTCCATTGAGAAGACCATGTTTGCCTTGGTTCTTGAATACAGAGTAAGGATGGGCTAAAACATTAGGGGTAAAAAGAAAGAGCAGCAAAAACCACAACAGAGGCCTGGTTGCAAAAATCACATTCTCCTTGGTAGTTTGGACTCTGTGTGGGACACACCTCGGTAACCTCGAAGTCTGTATAAAGAAAGAAGGAACAAGGCGAGGAGGCCATTGTGACTAAGTGGGGAAAAAAGAGGCCTAAAGAGAGGGCTGAAGACAAGGATTCAGAGAGGACATTTTAACACCCCATGTTCTTAAAATAGTCCTTAACTGAGTTAAAGGTTAGTATTTGTGGTCACACCTCCTAAACACATTTTCCTCTGTCCTACAGAACTTGGTTGATCTTGCTGGCAGTGAAAGAGCTGCTCAGACAGGAGCAGAAGGTAATAAGAACTTGTTCATGTCTGGCCATTATGTTAAAAGTACTGATGATGTAATGATTTCCACATGAAAGTCTTTATTATAAAATTCAAATGTGATTGCTTTGACCTGCTACAGCACCAACTTACAGATTCAATTTTGCAGTTGATAGGGCTGTGTAGCTGGGAAGGCCAGCGATGGACTGTGAAAACATCCAAGCTTTCAATTAGTTAGAAAATTGAGAAAGGCAGTGAGGGGCAGCCTTCGAAGCCTGTCGTGCTGACTCTGCACTTTACTACTTGCCTTGACCCCAGATTTCAGAAAGCTCTCCCTCCATTCAAGATCGCAGTGACTCTTTGGACAGAGTGCAGGGGATCTTATGAAAGTGGGAGACAGTAAGACCTGCGGAGGACAGGAGCTCCACAAGGACAGCGACAGAACCAAAACATCTGGGCACAGGGGTCTTTTCTGAGACTAATCCTCCAACCGAGGACCATTCATGGAGATAACCTAGAAACCCTGCACAGATGTAGTTCATGGCAGTTCAGTGTCCAAGTGGGTTCCATAGTAATGAGAAGAGGGACTGTCTCTGACAGGAACTGATTGTCCTGCTCTTTGATCCCCTGAGTGGGAAATAGCCTTACTAGGCTACAGAGGAAGACAATGCAGCCACTTCTGATGAGACCTGATAGACTAGGAACAGAAGAAAGGGGAGGAAGACCTCCCTTATCAGTGGACTGGGGGAGGGGCACAGGTGGGGAAGCCAGAGGGAGGGGGGTGGGATTGGGAGGGGAAGAGGGAGGGAGCTACAGGGGGGGATACAAAGTGAATAAACTAATTAATAAAAATAAATAAAAAGATCATAGTGACCCTAGCCTAGGGTCAGATGGAAGGGGAGGAGGACCTCCCCTATCAGTGGACTAAGGGGAGGGGCATGGGAGGAGAAGAGGGAGGGAGAGTGGAATTGGAAGAGGACTGGGAAGGAGGCTACTGCTGGGATACTAAGTGAATAAATTGTAATAAAAAATAATTAAATAAAGAAAGATCATAGTGACCATGACTAGTGTGGGAAAGAAAAAGAACAATGATCAAAATCATTTCAAAATGTGGTATCTAGGAAGATACTCAAAGGTTGTAAAGACTTAAAATAATGAAAAAGCACACTTAAATGTGAAGATTGAAAATTATAAAGATGTTAAGTATATGTATATTCTAGATTTAAAACATTGCTAATAAAATCAAGAGTACATTTTGTGTTTAAACTAGATACAGTGTTTTGAAATGGGTGTGGGAATATTGAAAACTGGCAAGACTGAGAAAAAACTGAGGACAGTGAGTAAAAATTCAGCTCCACAGGCTAGTAAAACATAGAGCTACAATTATTAAACTTGTGTAATACTGAGTGGATTGTCAGCCCACTAGAATAGAATGGGAAATCCAGGAGCTAGAGTCCCATACCTGTAATCGCCAGCACTCAGGAGGCTAAGCTAGGAGGACTACAAGTTTGAGGCTAGCCTGGGATCCACAGGGAGATACTGGCTCAAGGAAAAGAAGAAAAATAAGTGTTTGAAATTCAGACTACGGTGAGAGAGACTATGACTGTCTACTACACAGAGTCTAGAAACTGAAGAGGAAGGCTAATGAGCAGTAGAGCCTGATGGAAAGGAATGATGGGGTGTTTACAATGCAAAGCTTACTCAAGCTGCCACTCCTAACATGCACCTCACAAGGAAGGGTTGTACCCCACAGCCTGACTGAAGAAGCCACCCAGCAGACTGCTCAGTATGCACCATGCTAGCCTAGCCTCAGATGTGAGAACAAGAAATGCTGCTGCTTTTAAGCTGATGGCTGAGCAGCAATATCTGCTGGTAGCTAATGCAGCAGGAATAACATTGGTTCAGATTTATTTGTCACAGTATTTGTGCAGTTCATTGGAAACCTGCGTCTTTCAGTGAAGCAATTAACCTGGGGGAAAGGCACAATGGAATTATATGATATAAAATGAAGAAGGCCAGTCTTTGCCAGCATGATTTTGCCAGATAGTTTCTGCAGTTGTACGTTTGGAATTCTGGGCTAGATTGGGAACTAGGTAGGGAAGTTTTTTCTGAAACACATTTTGAAGAGAAAATGAAACGTACAGAGTACCATGGATAGACTATAGAAGGAAAAGAAGGTGTGTGTGTGTTATGTCTCAAAGAGAAAACAAAGGGATGATTTTAAGTGTTCTAGTGAGGAACAGGAGCTGTGAACTGGGGTAGGTGGGCATGTGCCTTTTCAAGGTTTGCATTTTCCTTTTAACTTTTGAGTCATGTGAGCATATTAACAATTTAAAAAGAAAAATTATTGATGTTTTGTTTTAAGTCCATGATTTAAAGGCTTATAAAAAGTGGATTTGAACTGAGAAGTTAGAGGACCTTGGGAAACAGGCAGTTTTCCCCCTCTTAGTCACTTTTTTGATGTTTTCTTTCAGGTGATGGATGACATTTTTGCTTGATTTAATATGTAGGCATGCAGAGAAAGAATTCCTTAGTGTTAAAAGTGAGCTCAGGTGAAGCCCACAGCATAGATTTAACACCAGGCCCTGTCATGTCTGAGTTACAACTTACAGGCAAGCTCTTCATCTAGTACAGAGGTTAATTTTTACATTTAATTCAGGTGTGCGTCTCAAGGAAGGCTGTAATATAAACCGGAGCTTATTTATTTTGGGACAAGTGATTAAGAGACTTAGTGATGAACAGGTTGGGTAAGTTTTATATACTTACTGTTTTTTTTTTTTATTTTTATTTTTATTTTTTTACTTACTGTTTTTTATTAGATGGAAAATTGTAATACTTTAGTCAAAATTAAATATATTGATTTCTTCTATACTTTTTGAGTTTCTGTAAGCTTTTTTATAAGCACGTGTGCTTCTTTGAGATGTGATACTGTACATATTTACAAATACAGTGTGACATTTCAGTACACGTGTGATGTGCAAAGTAATTTATGTTTTAGCACTTAAGAGTCTGTATTTCGGGGCTGGAGAGATGGCTCAGTGATTAAGAGCACTGACTGCTTTTCCAGAGGTCCTGAATTCAATTCCTAGCAACCACATGGTGGCTCACAACCATCTATAATGAGATGTGGCACCTTCTTCTGCTATGCATGAAAACAGAGCATTCATACACATACAATAAATAAATAAATCTTTTTTTTTAAGAGTCTATATTGCTTTCTCTTGTACAGAATAACATGTTTATATGCTTCTAATAATATGTGAGTGTAGTGAGAATTTTGGAATTTTGGTGTGTCTCTATCCTGACCTGAGCTGTTTGCTTAGAGAGTCCTTTTCACACATTTTGTTTTATTTTCAATTTTGCCATACAATTGGGAGTTAGAAGATAGCTTTTGGGAATCACTTCTCTCATGTCACATTGTATATCCCAGGGTTCCGACCTAAGCCTTCAGACCTTTGCCCCAGTTCCTCTAACCACTTAGCCGCCATCTCACTATCCTAGCGAGCCCTTTTTAATTTTTTTGTTTTTTTTTAGAATATATTACACATAATGTGCTTCATTGTGACATTTTAATACACCTGCATGATTTATGAGCATAGCCTCTTATACATATAAATCTAACCTGAGTGTATTTCCTACCTTAAATACTTTTAATTAGCAGTTTAATCTGCCTTATACAACCTGTTAAATCTTATAAAACCTGTAAAAATGTATGACTAAGTGTTCATTTTTTTTCAAGGAAAACATTTCTATATATATTCTCAACCTTTTTCTTCCCATGCTTGTTTCTTGCTAAGTGGTTTCATAAATTACCGAGATAGCAAATTAACACGAATTCTTCAGAATTCCTTGGGAGGAAACGCGAAGACACGTATCATCTGCACAATTACCCCAGCGTCACTTGATGAGACTCTGACCACGCTGCAGGTGAGCTTAGCTTTCGTCTCGCCACGCTGCAGGGAATGACCAACCTCAGGAAGCAAACTGTCTACCAAAATGACAAGTCTTTGACATAATTCCTGTTATAAAATTGACGTACAGTCTAGTAAACAGCATTCTTTATTTAATTTTCCAAGGCTTCGGTAATATGTATCCCATCTCTATAGTTTTGGGCACACCCCGTAGCTGAAATGATTTGATATTTTCTTTAAGTAACTCATTTTTTTTTCTATTGATACATGGTAATAAGAAACTTTATATTACATTCATAACAAAAAAACTATATGGTTGCTTGCCACAAATAGGAATGCAAAAATATATAATGTTTGTGTATCCAAACATTCGGTAAATTTCTGCTAACAGTTGGCTGCATACGAGCTGCAGGCCTGCATTTTCTATTTAAAAAGAAAATAAAGGAACTGGAGAACAGGCTTTCTTGGTGAGGGATTCGGTGTCATTAGCGGCCACGCACCACTGCATTTGCTGCTGTACAGGTGCGGATCCAGCGCTGGTGGAATGCCTGCATAGCATGCGCAGACTTGACTTTTCTCCCTTGTGGGAAAAATGCTTTAGTGCTTTAAAGCTGGGCATGGTGGCACATGCCCCAAATCCCAGTATTTAGGGAGGTGAAGCAGATGGACCAACCTCGGTAACGTAAAACACTCTTTCTAAAATAGTAAACAAATTAAGCCAGGTGTAATAACGTATGTCTCTAATTCTAGCTCTTGGAAAGTAGAAACAAGATAATTCCTCTGAGTTTGAGGCTGGCTTAGTCTACTTATCAAGTCTTGGGCCAGTATAAGGTGACATATTACAAGCTCCTGTCTAGAAAGGAAAAAAATTATAGCTGTTGAATACTGGGTCAAGGTACTGACTGCCTCACAGAATTTACAAAGTAGATGATGCTGGCTTCCAACATGATTACCTTGTATTAATAAAGTAACTAATAAGAATAACATCCCGGGAGCTGGAGAGATGGCTCAATTGACAAAGCATTTCCTTGGCTAGTGTGAGGACCAGAGTTCAGATTCTCAGCACTCAAGCTGGGCAGGCATAGCAGCTCTCCTACAATCCCTGCACTCGGGAGGCAAAGACAAGGGATCCCAGGACAAGCAGGCTGGCTGGACTAGCCAAATCAGCAAGCGCCAGGTTCAGTAAGAAGCTCTGCCTCAGTTAAGAAGGTGGAACTATCTAGGAAGATATCAAACAACACTTGTCCTCCATGCACACATGTATACCTACACACGTGAACACACCATATACACATTGCAGCCCCTTTCCCCCACCCTGCCACCGCCAAAAAAAAAAAATACAGAATAAAGATAAAAGACAGGGCTAATACTTTCAGCCAGAAGTGCTTCCCCCGCCACCAAAAGAAATTGATTGCAAGAAACAAGTGTAATTGATTATTGGAATTATTTTAGTGTTGAGCATCCTAACTTTGATACTTTCACCCAGTTTGCCAGCACGGCCAAGTACATGAAGAATACTCCTTATGTTAATGAGGTGTCAAGTGATGAAGCTCTTTTGAGAAGATACAGAAAAGAAATCGTCGATCTTAAGAAACAATTAGAGGAGGTACGTATGATTTTTATTTTGGTAAAGGACTAAGATCCAGTATAGAGCAATGGAGAGCTGCCTTAGAGATGGTAGATTTATGAATATCTAAATTGCTACAACTTAATTTTTTTTTATTTTAAAAGAAGCAGATTTTAACTTAAAATAATTCAGTTTATAAAAGTTTAACTTTAGGAATTAAGATGGAATTCAAAAGGCGAGTACTTTGCCTGCATCCTTCTGCAGCAACAACGAAAGAAATTTACTATAAGCTGAAGTATCTGTTTCTGTCTGCTGGGGGTGTTGTTAGGTTGGTAGGAAGACTGCCTGGTGTACACAGAGCCCTGCGTTCAGTCTTCAGCACCTCAGAGAGCCTAGTGGTGGATGCCTATAATATTAGCACCTTGGAGCTGGAGGGGGAAATCAAGGAGTTCAGGCTTACCCTTTGCTATGTAGCCATTTCTAGACCAGCCTCGGCTATATCTGTTCCAAAAACAGAAGGAAGGGGTTCTTAAAAAAAAATTGGAGTTTCTTAGAATTATTGAGCTATGTTGAGGGACCAACATAGCTATTTATGTGTCTATTTATGTGGCCTCTACAGTGACCTAAAGCTACCTTGTGTATTTTCATATTCTCCTGAATGCCTCCTCTACCCTGAGGGCAGTAGCTAACCCTCTAAGCATAGTAATCAACCTGTCCCTCTACTTCATTCTTTTTAATTATTATGCTTCCATATCTTGTGCAATCTTTCATTTTATTAAGTTTTATAAATGAGCTAAAAATGTCAAATGAAATGAGAACATCTCAAATTTCAGCTTCTATGACTTTTCTTCCTGTTCATATCTTCACATGAGATACAACATCATAATGGGAAGAAATGTATATACTTTAGCTCTTAAGTTTGAGAAACTAATGACTTTGATAACTGCGTGTTGACAATATCTTCAATAAAATCAAAGTTCTCAGATGACATACACATCTAATTTTCTATTGTTGAAGCTACTTTCAAGGACTTAATTTTGCTACATTTATGGTTACCGTAACCCAATATTTCTTAGGTAAACACAAAGACCCGGGCACAGGAAATGGAAAAGGATCAACTGGCCCAGCTTCTGGATGAAAAAGACTTGCTTCAGAAAGTGCAGGATGAGAAAATTCAGAACCTGAAGCGGATGCTGGTGACGTCATCTTCTATTGCATTGCAGCAGGAGCTAAAGGTACATCTGCAAGATGGCAGTCTGCATGTGGGGAATAGAAAACAGAATAGGCCTTTCTGCAGGCTTAACATCTCATACTTTTTACACCAGCCTCGGTGGTGCACGCCGTAATCCCAACACTCAGGGAGGCAGACGCAGGCATATCACCGTGAATTCGAAGCAAGCCTGGTCTACAAAGCGAGTCCAGGACAGGCAAGGCTACACAGAGAAGCCCTGTGTAGAAGCCCCTCAGGGTAGTGAAAAAGATTTAATACTTTTTATCCATTGATATGAATCTTTAAGAAACCTAGAGCAGTCTGTATATGTCATGTGTCATCGCCACCTAAGAAGTAAGACATAACGCCACTCCCCTCTCTGCCTGAGGAGATACTAACTTAAAAAGTCTAGGGTACCGGTAAAGACTGTCTGAACTATGATATAAATCAGCACAGGGAGAGATCAAGCCTACCTTCCAGCAGGTGTACTTTTTGTTTTTCCTGGGGTAGGTTTCTGTTTGTCCAGTATACATGAGGGATTATTTTCATCAGGAAGGTAGCCAGACCAACTGAACTGTAATCTCAGTTCCATCAGTTACTAACTGTTAGCCTTCCTGAAGGATAGTTTGATGTCCAGGCTCATGAGTGTGTGTGACAGCCCTCTCTGTAGAAAATTGTAATGTAAGTCGTGTATAAAATCATCAGTAGGCATGTTGTGTAAGTCACTAGTAGATGTATAGCTGTTCAAGAGCTGTTGTTTGGCTAAACGATGAATAGGAAATAGCTCAACAGACGATGCTTCAAGAAGAACCTATGTGACGAAAAGCTTAGAGTTTTGCAAATACGTGATAAACATAGTTTGACCTTAAAATGCAGAGTGGCCAGGGCATATTAAAGTGATTCGAGGAATTTGGAGATGGCATTATCCAACAGAGCCTTGTATGTAATATCAAAAGTGCAGTCCACAAAGGTATAGCTGCTATCTGCATCAGTTAAGTTGGCCTCTGAGAACTACGGCTCTGGAAGAAGGGCAGATTGGACAAATTCGGGAAGTAATTGAGAGATAAACTACACAGGTTGTAGTTGCTTTGGGTTTTTTCCTTGGCAGTAGAGACTGTGAGGCAGTGTCTTACTTACAAGAACGATCGTAAGTTATGTGGTGAGGATGAAAACTGCTTGACAGTGAGTCAGGATAGACTGTCGGATATAACAGGAGGCAGGGCCTGGGTAGGAAGAGACAGATAAGCTTAATTTTAGAATCAGCACTTAAAAGTTCTTAAAGTTCTTTCTTGTTTTGGTTTCTGGAATTTAAGCCGGGGCCTTGTGCAGGGTGAATGTGAGCTCTGCCACTGAGCTCAGTGAAGAGAGACCCAAGATTTTTACTGTGGTGTTTAAAATAAGTAAAAAAAAATAGAAAAAAAAAAAACCAACTAGTTTCCTTGTTTTATTTCGTCTGCATTTAGGTCTATGTAAAGTAATTTTGATTTCTTTTGTTATTTTTTTTAAGGTTAAAAAGAAACGAAGAGTTACTTGGTGCTATGGCAAAATTAACAAAATGAAGGATTCAAACTATGTAAATGAATTTAAAATCCCAACAAATGTAACAACAAGAGCTCGTAAAACTTCTGTGACTCTTTTGGGAGAAAATTCTCTAATGAGATTGGGAGAGAATGATGAATGTGAGTACTTCTGTGAGTGAAACTACATTGAATTATAAATGTCTCCATAAATAGACTGTACCTTCGCTAATATGAGAAATATGGTTAAATAAAGTGTATATATTTCAACTATGACTGCAATGGTGACCATTTGTAAAATTCTGTTAATCCTAAGTCTCTTAAGTATGATGCATTATAAGTCAAGTGTTGTGACTCATGTTTATAATAGCAGCATTTGAGGGACTAAGGCAGGAGGATTGCCACGAGTGCAGAGATAGGCTGGGTAAGAGTAAGTCCCTGTCATAACCAAAACAATGTACTGTCGTTGCCATGTACACGTCGGGAGTTTGGGGTTATTTTTCATCTTGTGTTTAGTTAAGATGGTGTAGCCTTCACATAACACCCAGCTAAGCTTATTCGAATTTTCACACTGTCGTTTGTATCACATATAGAAGACTTTCAAAGTTATGTCTCCAGCATTATAGTCATTTTTAAGGAGATTTTAATCTACTGATGCTGGTCAAACCTCAAATGCACAATTTGTAATTTCTATCACTATTGTTTCAAGATCTTTATGTTGTCACAGATTCCAGCTAGCTGTCTTAATCATACAGTATTATGATTAGTGGTCACATCCATTGTTGACATGCTCTCGGGCATTCATAGTTGAATATAAGTTAGTTTGAGTTTACCTGGTCAGAATTCTTTATTAATCTCATTTTTATTTTTAGCAAAACTTATACTAAATATACTTAATGACATTCATCTTTTCTTTTCTACTTGTAGCACTTTCTTGTGAGACGGACCTGTTCAGCAACACTCTTGAGCCGTTGACTGAGGCAGAGTGGAGCTCAGCAACAAAGCTACTAAGTGAGGTAATGTTAGATATTCATTCCGTAAACCGTCTGTCTTTACGCTTGTTCTGTTGGGTTTTTTGTTTTGTTTTGTTTTCTCTTCTTTTCTTTTTTAGGGTTTTCATTTTACGTGTGTACATGTTTTGCCTCTGTGTACATACATGTACCGTGGCATGTCTGGTGCCTGCAGTCAGCAGAGGACATCAGATCCCTTGGAACCAGAATTACAGATGGTTTTAAGCTATGATGTGGGTGTTGGGAACAGAACCCAGAGCTGCTGGAAAAGTAACAAGTATTCTAACTCTGAGCCTTCAGCCGCTGTGTTCAGTTTCTTGCCAGATTTGTTGTGATACTGCATTGTTAACCCTTCCTGACTTGATATCAGAGACAAGTTACATTATAGGGAAGACTGTTCTCATTTTATATCTCTGATTGATAGCTGTGAGATATCTAGAGACAGACTAATATTCTGTAAAGGTATATGCTAATACTATAGGTAGAAACCTGCTTATAACCCTTATTTACAATCTTGGGACCTGTGATAGTTTTAAGTTTTACATTTTGATTTGAGAAATTTTTTGAGGGTGAAAGACTGATTTAAAAGTGACAAGATCCTCAGCTGTTACAGTAATGTTGTCTAAGTGTGTATTAAGGAAATTTTTGCTTTTAATTTGGATACATCTGCAGTGCTTCCTGCATTCTGGCCACTACCAATTGAGGACTAAGGCAAAAGTTTTGTGTTCCTCACATAGTCTAGAATTTGTTTCAAAAAATAAGTAGAGGTCTGGAGAGGTGGCTCAGTGGTAAAGAGCACTTGCTGCTCTTCCAGAGGACCCAGCTTCAGTTTCCAGCACACACATGGCAGCTCACACCTGTCTATAACTCCAGTTCCAAAGGAGCCAACTCCCTGCTTGACCTCCACAGGCAGCAGGCAAATGCATTTGAATACATGCGGGCAAAATGCTCACACACTTTTATATTCTTAAAAAAGTGACTCTCAAGAACAATAACAAAACAAAAAATAAATGAATGAATGAATAGAAATCCTGTATTAAGCTATTTTTCCCCCTCTCTGTTAGAGTTTTTCTCAAAGTGGCATAGAAAATAAAAATGGGCTTCTCACCTCCCTTATCAGGGGACTTGGGGAGGGGCATGGGTAGAGAAGGGTGAGGGGGGGTGGGGTTGGGAGGGGAGGAGGGAGGGAGCTAAAGGGGGGATACAAAGTGAATAAACTGTAATTAATAAAAATTAAATTTAAAAAAGGAAAAAAAATGGGCTTCTCTAGGGATAATATGGTAAAACATGGAAACCATTAGCAGCTGAGAGGTTAGTCCACGACATTTCTGAGCCCTCTCAGAAACATATCAAAAGAGCAGTTATCAGCTTTATCACTATTAAAACCAAGTTAGTGTTTTTCTGTTTTCACAGTCATTTGGTCTTTCCCAGTCTGGGGCAGACAGATTTATTGCTTACTTTATGGTCTTCAGTTAATCTACCTATTTCAAGTTATGAATATTACAGAAATGTTAAAGAAGAGAATGGCCTGTATTAACTGATTAAGAGTTGAATTGATTATTTAGTTAATCTACATTTTAGTTAGCTAAGCAATTAATGAGTTTATCTGCATTTCCTCTGATTAGAAATTTGTTTCCATTTTTAATAGGAAAACTTAGAAAGTGAGTTGAACTCACTTCAAGCTCAATATGATGATCTGGTATTAGACTATGAACAGATAAGAAGAGACAATGAAGAACTGAAATTGAAATTAAAAGAAAAACATGACCTAGAGGAATTTGAGGCTCTAGAAAAAAAAGCGGAGAAAGATCAAGAGGTAAGAGGGATAGAACTGAACTTAAAATGACATCATGTTTGCCAAAAGTATCATTCTCATAAGACATTGATTTTTAAGATTAAGATGTTGCTGTTTTTCATGTGTGTACACAGTTTAGAGAACTTAACCAAGAGGTAAGTAAATTATTTTTTTAAATAGCCAGACTTGTTTTCCATTGTGCTTATACAAGAAAACAAATGGAAACACCTTGAAGGGTTGAGTGGATTTCTCTTACCACAAGTGGTTTTGTTTTTTTTGTTGTTGTTGTTGTTTTGGGATGGGAGTATCTGTTTTGTTGGTCAGCTGGTTTTGATCTCATGTGGCTTACTATAAAAGTTTCAGAGCTGGCGTGGTGGTACACACCTTTAATCCAGGGAGGTAGGCAGGTGGTTTTCTATGAGTTTGAGAGATCTCTGTAGAGACCAGCTTGGTCTCTACAGCAAATTTCAAGTCTCAGGACAGCCAGCAGCCAGGGCAGTTATACAAAGAAACCCTCAAAAAAAAAAAAAAAAAAAAAAAAAAAAAAAAAAAAAAAAAAAAAAAATTCTGGTAATCAAAATGTCAAAGCTGCAAACACTTTGATAGACAACATTAAGATGAATATTTTCTCCTGTATACTTTTAAGTAGTTGAAAATCATAAAGCAGTAGCATCATTTTCAACATTTCCTGAGAATAAATAAACAAACTAAGTTGATAATCTCACACCTGTGTATGTTCTCAAGAACAGTAATAGCTTAAGTTCCTACATGGAACAGTCCTAACCCAAACCAATAGATTGACATCATGTGAAATTATGTCACTGTAGAGCCAGACAGGTAATTACTTGAAAGGAAAAACAAAAAAACAAAAACTAAGATTTCCCAAACACAATCTGTCTAAAATTTGGGTTATTAAAATCATGATTAGAGTTTGCTAATTTGCTAACTCTGTCATTGTGGCATTATGAGATAATTGAGAAAACATGCCAGGTTTCTTCTTCGTTTGTCTGTCTGGGGTTTATCTTTGTTTTCTCAAGACAGGGTTTCACTTCACTGTGTAGCCCTAGCTGTCTCGGAACTCACAGAGATCCACCTGCCTCTGCCTCCTCTGGGATTAAAAGTGTGCATTGCCACTGACCAACAAATACTATCTTGTTTGTTTGTTTGTTTGTTTGTTTGTTTGTTTTGCCCGGGCTATCCTGGAATTATGTAGCCTAGACTGGCCTAGACGCATAAATCTGCCTGCTGCTGGCTCCTGAGTCCTGGGATTAGGCACATACCTAACTCTGCTTATTTCTCTTATGGGTTCCAGTTTGTTTAGATAGTGCTTCTTTGACTTTTTTTAAAGCTCTTATTTTATTATTTATTCCATATAGATGTGTTTGTCAGTGTGTAAGTGTTAAGTATACATGTTTGAGTATAGGTACCCATACACACATCAGATCTAGTGAAGCTGCAGTTGCAAATGGTTTTGAGCTGCCTGACATGGAGGGTGCTGGAACCCAGACTTGGGTCGGCTGGAGGAAGAGCCAGTCCTCTTAACTGCTGAGCCAACTCTCCAGCTCCTATTTCCTAGACTGTAGATTAAGAGGTTCTGTTACTATAGCTTCAACCGTTCATCTCTCAATTCCTTCTGTGCTGGGTGTTTCTGAAGCAGTAAAGAATGCTTCCTTTGGTTTTCTATCTTTTTTTTTTTAACTTTATTAACAGTTGGTTTGCTGTTTCCTGTTCATATGCTTTTACAGATGCAACTAATTCATGAAATTTCCAACTTAAAGAATTTAGTTAAACATGCAGAAGTATATAATCAAGATCTTGAGGTAAACATTTATCTTAGTATTTTTCTTTTAAGTAACTACAACTTAAAATATGTAATTAAACATGATAACAGAAAAGAGGAAGTATATTAAATTTTAGTGACTTTTAATCAATTTAAAATTTTAAATATAAGTACTTTTTGTCATTTTAAATTCAAATCATTTACTAAATTCACTTTCATTGTTCTTTGATTCTTTTAGAATGAATTAAGTTCAAAAGTAGAGCTTCTTAAAGAAAAAGAGGACCAGATTAAGGACCTGCAGAAATACATAGATGCCCAGAAGGCAGAAAAGATGAAAATAGACCTGTCATGCTCATCAGTAAGTTCGAGTTTTCTTTCATTGTGTGATTGATTGGGGATTTCTGGTATGTGATCATAATCATCCTAGTAAATGATTATATTGAGCCAGCTGTGTTCTAGGCTTAGTTATAATCAATTTATTTATATTTACTATAAGCATAATTCTTTCTTTGATTAACGAACTATTAGTATCATCAACATTTTACCAGTAGAGAATTGAAGTAACTACTTTAATAGTTTTAGTTTGTTTTGTTTTTGTCCTCACTGGGTCAATGGGTGAGTGAGTGGGTTGGTTGGTTGGTTGGTAAGTGGGTTGGTTTGAAACAGGGTCTCACTGTCTAGCTCTGGCTGGCTTGAAATTCAATGTGTTGTATAAGATGGCCTCTAAATTCATAGAGATCCACCTGTGTCTGTTTCCTGAGGTCTGGGAGTAAAGATGTGTGCCAACGTACCTGGCTTAAGGTTTTTATTAAATACTAACAAGCTTCTTAGGTTATATTCCAGGCATGCTGTTATGGTATAGAAAAATATAACATAAAATACATAATAAATATATAACAGACAATAAATATATAATAAAATATCATAACATAAAATTTGTGGCCAAAATTTTTTATCCTGATTTCATTTGTTTGATTACTAGCATATCTTTATCCTTTTTTCACATACACATACATAATGTGCATCTGTGTTCTCCAGAGTATTTTCCAAATATCCCAAAACTAGATCTCTTGAGTCCCTTTTGTCATCTATCTAGGAAACCACTGAAGATTTAAAACAAGTGATGCAGACTCTGTCTGATATGGATGTTGTGGCCCTTGACGCCAAGAGAGAGTCAGCCTTCCTCAGAAGTGAAAATCTGGAACTAAAAGAGAAAATTGTAGGTAACTTTTAAGAATATATGATGATACAGCAGTTGTGATTAGTATAATGTTTTAATTTTCAATGTTTTTCCAATAGAATGAACTTTCAGATTCTTGTAAGCAAATGCAAAATGACATTCAGCTGTATGAGCGTCAACTAGAGGCTAAAAAGAAAATGCAAGTTGATCTGGACAAAGAATTACAATCTGCTTTTCAAGAAATATCGAAACTCACGGCCCTGGTCGACGGCAAAGGTATCGGCACACTGACCTGGAAACTTAGTAAAGGAACTATATTAAGTGCCTGCTGAGTTCTTATTTTTTAAAAGAATTTAATGTTCAATTTAAATATCGTTGATATCAGTGTTCCTGAAGATTTCTATGTTTGTTGCCAAAGTATGCTACATATGGGCATCATAATGAGTGAGGGTTTAAAATTATTTTTCCAATGCAATGGACACAGCTTGAGAAAGGTGGTTCAAAATCTATTAAAAATTAGATCACTTTTTTTGTCAACATAGGTTTACTGTCTAATTTGGAACTGGAGAAAAGGATTACTGATCTCCAAAAAGAACTAAATAAAGAGGTTGAAGAAAAAGAAACTTTGCAAAAAGAAGTTAACTTGCTCGTGGAACTGAAATCTTTGCCATCTGAGGTAGAAATGCTGAGGAAAGAGGTAAGCAGACAGAAGACACCATACCGTCTGCTCCAGCATACACTGGGAAGAAGTTCAATTCATGCTCTCACTTGCTCTTACCAAACTTGATAGAAAAACAATGTTTTCAAGCCTGGGGGTGGTGGCGCACACCTCTAATCACAGCACTGAGGAGGCAGAGGCAGGTTTTCAAGGCATTTTTTAACACTGCATAGTAACATAGCCCATGCAGCAGCTGTGTCTGCTCGCCAAGTGTATTTTCAGAGCTTTGGCTTAGTCTTCTTATCTACTTCTTGGTACTAGTCATATCACTGTGGTGAACAGAAAATAAGAGGGTATCTGAAGATGGTAGTTTTTGCCTATGATCCCAGCATTCAAGAGGCTGAAGTGGGTTTATTGGGAGTTCCAGACCAGCTGGGGCTACAGTATTAGACTATGACAAAAACAATTGTCTGTGGCGTACATGTATGTACTCTCCTGCTAAGGCTCAGGGAGCACCAGAATGGAAGGGATGGAAGATTGTAAATTTGCATTATAACATTGAAGCTAACAACTCCTGTAAATTCCGTTTCCCAGGGGATCTGGCCTCCATGGACACTGCATGTAGGCAAAGCACCAACACACATAATATAAATAAATAAATCTCAAAAAATAGCAAGGTTGACAGTTAATAATGATAGTGTTCGGAGATATTATAAATTTTCCAGGTTAGGTGAGAATGAGCCTTCAGGCTCAAGGCCTATCAGCTTTTTTCTCTCTCTACCTTTTTAAAAGAAATAAAAGTACCAAGAATTTGAGTGCTTGCTATATGGGAAATATCTTGCTAAAGAATTTGCAGGTATAAACCAGCATCTCACAACATGTGGTTCTTGACCCTTTTAGGGCCGAACAAACCTTTCACAGGGGTCGCCTAAGACCTTCATATCAGATATTTATATTATATATCAGATAATTGCAGTAGCAAAATTATAGTTATTAAGTAGCAATAAAATAACTTTATAGTTGTGTTTGTCATACCTTGAGGAACTGTATCAAAGCATTAGGGTTGAGAGGTGCTGCTGTAAACATTTAACAACTAAGCCCCTTTACTTCTCAGTACATGAGAAGAGCAACTGATACGATTTTTCAGACCCAAAAAGTTGTCGAGTTAGTCGCTGAAGCACACAGATGTGCCTTCTAAACCAGTAGCAAATGTGCTGTTGCCCTTCTTTTTGTGGGCTTTTTTAGCTCTCTCATCTTTCCCTTTTAAAGAGATTGAACTATCCATGAATCTATTGTGCATTATCTAATCATTTAAACAATGCTTCTTAATTTTTAAAAGCATAGTTTATACGTACATTAAATTTTTAGTAATTTGACTTGAAGTCAGTGGCTTTAGTTCAGGGTGAGGTAAGTCAGATTTTGAGGAAAACCATAAAATGTCTCCCACATGGTCATGTTAGAAAACACGGCAGTGGTGGAGCACACCTTTCATCCCAGTGATTAGGAGGCAGAGGCAGGCAAGTCCTCATGAGCTTGAAGCCAGTCTGGTTTATAGAGGAAGTTGCAGGGCCCCTAGGCTACGCAGAGAAAACCTGTCTCCAAAAAATAAAATAAAGGAAAGAAAGAAAGAGAAAGAAGGAAAGAAAAGATTTTTAAATGATAGCCTAGGAAATAGTTATCTGATAATTAAATACATGACTTTCTCCATATATTCTTTAACTGGACCGCAAAGACATCCTGAAATAGAAAACACTGAAGATGGATTTAAACAGGCTAAGGGAAGAGTTAATGACCCGAGCATTGCCTTCCCCTGGACAGAGTGGCTGAGTGCTGGCCGAGCATGTGCAAGCTCTGAGTTCCATCCTCAGCTGCAAGGAGAAATCACCTTTCCTCAGTCAAATCCTGGCTTAACTTAAATTGTTCCTCAAAGTTGCTTCAGGGTATCTATCATATCTTGTAACATCCCTAAATCTTACTTCTTTTCCATAGCTGCATGAGAAATCTGAAGAGCTTTCTATAATAGCAACAGAAAGAGAAAAGTTGTTTTCTGAAGTAGCTCATAAAGACAGTAGAATTCAAGGTTTACTTGAAGAGATTGGAAACACGAAAGATGACCTTGCAGCTTCCCAGCTGAATAACAAAGGCGATGATGAAGAATGCCAGAGGCTGAGAAGCCTTCATGTGGCACTTGAGCACGAATATGAAGTGGTACTGGAGGAGAGGGAGAGAATGAAGCAGGAAATAGGGAATCTCTCTAAAGAAGCGGAAAGCCTTGGTTTAAGTTTGGATTCCTTAAAGGCGGAGGTTGGTATATATATATACTGGTGAGAAGAGGAATGGGCTTTTGTTTTCCTGAGTACTGTCTGCATATGTGTGTCCATCTCTATGTGTGATACAATGTTCTGCTTTACTGTGCCCCATTTTTTCTTTAAAGCTTTCTCACAAGTCTCAAGAGCTTGAGCAGAAAACAAGCGAAGGTCAAGAGAGGCTAAATGAGGTGGAGGAGCTGAGAGAAAAGTTAAAAAGCAGAGATTCCAGCCTGCAGTCTGTGGAGAAGGAGAAAACTCTGCTTACTGAGAAGCTTCAAGAAACGCTGGAGGAAGTGAGAGCCCTAACCCAAGAAAAGGAAGAGCTAAAGCAGCTGCAGGCCAGCCTGCAGACGGAGAGGGACCAACTTAGAAGCGACATCCAGGACACTGTGAACATAGTAAGGTTCAGCCGCTTAGAACTGCAGGTCTCATACATGGTCAGTAGTAACTATAAAATCAGAGTGCTTCACACGCTAATGGAAATTGTTCTTTCTCTCACAAAGAATGTAGATACTCAAGAACAGTTGCGAAATGCTCTCGAGTCTTTGAAACAACACCAAGAAACTATTAACATGCTGAAAATGAAAGCTGCTGAGGAAATGTCCAAGACTTTGCATATAAAGGACGGGGGAGAAGCTAGAAGTGAAGTTGAGCAAAAGGTAAAGTGGGCTTTCCATATGCTTCTGTAGGTGTTTCTTTAGCACCAGACAGCCTTGGTTTCCCCACAGTGATGGACGGTAACCTGTAAGCTGAAAAAAACCCCTTGCCCCAGTTGCCCCTGACCAACGTCCCATCACAGCATCAGAAACCTAACTAGGACAGTACCCAAATGAATAAGGAAGTAGAAAATATGAGATTTTAGGATAGAAAAAATGTTCAGAAAAAGTACTAATGTAAAAAGCCCAGAGGCAACAGCGGGCTTTGAAGGCTGTGTAAAAACCTCTCAGTGCATAGGAAGACGAAATCTGAGACTAGGATTTGACACATGATCTTCAACAGAGACAAGACCATGAAGAGCATGGCAAAACTACTGCAAGCATGGACTTTTTTCAGAATCTGTTTTACAATGGATTCTCTTTCAAAATGATGCCAGGCCACTCCACCCTGTGTCATAGAACATTTATTTTAAAAAAGTGTTGATTTTCCAGCGCTTGCTTATCTGCCCGAGGAATCCTTATTTTACTTTTACAAAAGCCCATGTATTACTTCTATTGCTTTCTTGTTGCTATGACAAAATACCTAACAAAAGCAATTTAAGGAAAAATCTGTTATTTTGCCTCTCAGTGTAAAAGGCACACACAATCTACCGTAACAGGGGAGTTACAGCAGCAGAAATGTGAGGCGCTGGTTGAGACATACTTCCAGTCAGGAAGCAGAGAGAGGGGAGCTCAGCTCCCTTTCTCCTTTCTATTCAGTCAAGGACCAACTCACTGACTCTACTGCCCACATTGCCCACTTTAAGACAAAGTCTCTTTTTTCTTATTCCCACTCAGGGGAGTGAATGATATCTTTAACATCCCTTTTGTAACAAAAAAACAAAGTACTATCATGTGTAACTTAGAAAATATTTAACGAAGATATATAGACAAGGAAGGCATATATTTTTATTATTATCTAGTCAGTTTGAATAAATAAATATATAGAGAGTCAGTTTAAACTCTCTTACTTGAAAATTGCAATGTGTACTACTATCTGGACAGTTCAGTTATCAGTGACCAGGTCTAAATGCCAATCCTGGACCGCTTGAGTCCAAAGCTAGTTCTTTGCTCTCTGCATAATCTGACATCATAAATGATTTACCTCTCTCAAATTTACGTTCCATAATTACCAAGTAGGGACAGTAATAATGCCTGCCTCCGGAGGTCGTAGAGGAGAGTCAGTGTGTTGATAGGTACTGATACTTGGTACGGAATGGAAGTGACAGAGACTTTACTAATATTAAAGTAGTTATTCACTACTTAAATTCTTTAATGTATTCATATTTTAGATGGCTGACATGGTTGAAGAACAGACTCTACTGGCTGAAAACACCCAAATGTTGATTGCAGGTGATAAGGACAATGACGTAACTGAGGAACAGAGGAAAATATGTTCTTTAATGCAGGAGAATAATAGACTCCAACAAGCACTGGAAAGTGTTATAGCAGAAAAGGAACAACTGAAGATGGACCTGAAGGAAAATATCACAGTGGTAGGCTCTGGCCCTCTACAGTTGGCCATATGTTTTGTCTGTTTAGTTTGGCTTCTATTAACTTTATTTGAATATAATCTGCATGCAATGAATGTGCCATGGGAGTGTATGGTTGCATGACTTTTGGCAAATGTCTCTGCCTAATTAGTCACAGGTATTATGTGTTAATGTGGTAATAATTTGCCAGGTTGATTTCCAAGTCAGTTCTACCATTTCATGTTCTCATTAACAAACGAATAGAATTCTTGTGGCTCCGTATCTCCCTGGAACAACAATTTATATGTATTTATGCTTTTAATCTTAGCCATTCTTTTTATAATGTACCTATTTTACCTTGTCTTTCCCTTAAAACAAAGGATGTTGAACATTTTTCATAAATAATTAGCCACTGACTATCCTTAATGATTTTTTTTTCTTCATGTTGCATTATAGCTGGTGTGTATTGTACATATTTTGTTAAATTAGTTCCTAAATGTTTTTCTTTTACTATTGTGGCTTTTAATTTTGCTTTAAATCATTCATGTTTGCCAGTATTCCCATACTTGGCTCAGTTTTTGTTGTTGTTGTTTTTTTTGTTGTTTTTTTTTTTAATCTGTTGCAAGGTTCTATAATCTATGGGTTGAAATTAATAATTTAGAAAATTCACTGAGGATCCAGTAGAACTTGACACTTTGTGGTATTTTAATTTTCTATACTTAGAAGTATCTGGTTTAATCAACAAACTGAATGAAAATGAGCATGCAAACACAAAGCGATTCTTTTTCTAACTTGTTCTGCTTTGGTGATCTTCTTATACAAGCATGTTGTTGTGTGGTCTTAATAATGAATTAGCCCACATCCACCATTGTGAATGGTCATTGATCAGTGCTTAAATCTAGTCATAAAAGCATAAGAAAAACATGTGACTTTAATCTCTCTGGCCACTGAAAGCAGACTAACATCTCTTTACAGTTGTCTTTTTCTACGGAGTTTCACTTTGCTTTATTCATTTTGAGTCAAACACTTTTGTAAAGGCAAGCTAATAATAAAAATTGTAATCTGGAACTTTTTAAAAAAACTCTAGAGTATTGAAAACCAGGAAGAATTAAGAATTCTTAGAGATGAACTTAAAAGGCAACAAGAGCTGGCTGTACAGGAAAAAGATCATGCCACAGAGAAGAGTGAGGAGCTCTCCAGGGCATGTGAGAGACTGACAGAAGTAGAAGAAGAGTTAAAGGAAAAGGTGAACTTCCAATGCTATCTTCTTGACTGTTCTGACTGCACATTTTGCTAATAAATCCTGATTCCTCCATCTTAAATCTCTCCAAAATGGGAAGGTATCAATGCTCACAGTTTGACATTTCAATTTGAATTAAATTCTTAGTTAACATCCCTTGCAAAGATCATATAATTATAGCATCTTTAGGTGAGAGGCAGGCAGCCTTATATTGTCTAATTTAATCATACAGTATTGCCATCCATCAAATATTTATTGAGTACTGTCAAGGATTAGACCCTCTCCTGAGTACTTGAGATATATTAGTTAACAAACAAAAGTTCTTCCCATGTGGATCTCTGTTAGTGTATCTCTGAAACATATGTCTACTCACATCACCGTATTGGATGCTAGCAGGATCCTGAATTAATGGTAAAAGAGAAGTGCTGTCGAAAGACATATGTAACCTGAGACGATGAGAAGTGACTGTGAGTGACTCTACACTCGCAAGTTCCTTCGTTTAGGATGAGAAGGATTGCATCACTGGATTGCATACTGCAGCTTGTGTCATTGTTCTGAGAAGTAGCCTATTTTTTTATCCTGATCTTTTTTATAAATCATATAACTGAATTTACTATAAAACTTTGTGTTTCTCTCTCTTTCTCTCTCTCTTGCTTTGTTTTGTTTTTTTCAAGACAGGGTTTCTCTGTGTAGACGTGGCTGTCCTGGACTTACTCTGTAGACCAGGCTGGGCCCGGAACTCACAGAGATCTGCCTGCCTCTGCCTCCCCCAGTGCTGGGATTATGGGTGCACACCACCGTGCCTCACTTTCCTGTGTGTTTTCGTACTCTTCCAGGAAGTGAAATCAACAGCTGGTAAAAGTTGATGCTTCTGAGTTTATCTGGACTACCCCTAAGCATCCTGTTAGAAGTAGAAAGATAGATAGATAGATAGATAGATAGATAGATAGATAGATAGATAGA